>NC_080701.1:17500-317500 GCF_030445035.2 Dasypus novemcinctus | reverse complement strand
ACTCAGACCTGGAGCTGTGTGCAGCTGACTAGGCTCTGTCCACACCAGGTAAATTACCCCCCTCTCTGGACCTGGGCTTCAGTAATATAAGATGCAGATATTTAGGATATACTAGGACTGAAGTTTTCCTGGGAAAGAGAGATGGGAGCAGAGTTGGCTAAAAAGGCACGTGGTGGAAGGGTGTCAGGTGTGGTCTCCGGCAGAGCGCGCTGGCCGGGCTGGCAATGCCGAGGAAGACAACAGGTTCTGAGACCAGATGGGGCTGGGCAAGGGGGCCTGGGCCAAAGCGCCTGCTTCAGGGCAAGGAAGCAGCTTGGGGGCTTTTACAAGTCTAGGTCATCCGTGGATCAGAAAATCAAAGCGAAGTGAAGCATGAGGAAGGTTACTAGACCACAGATGAGCTCCCTTCCTTTCAGTAGGGACACCTTTAAATCCCAGACCAGACAAGAAACTATGGACTATTTAAAAAAAAAAAAAATTCCTAATGGAAACCAATAGGCTTGTTATTAGCAAGTACTACTGTGTGTGTGTGTCTGTACACACACATATTCAGTATACTCTGTAGTTCTTCTACAGTTCAATCCCAAAACTGTTTACTTACATGCTGAAGAAAACCAGATGTGCAATTCTACCAAATAAAATGGCAAAACTTTCCCATCTGTACTACAAGCTTATCACTCTCAGCTGTACTACTTATTACTATGGTTTTTAGCAGATTCAAATTAACTTCCTGTCCTTCTCTGCGGCCACCTCAATGAACTGGGCTCTTGAGTGATACTATTTCTTGATATCATTTCAGGATTCAGAACAGCATGGAAGAAAGAAAGCTCTGAAGGCAGCTATTCACATCATATTACAAGGAAGATTTAACTTATTTCCCATTACTATTCAAATTCCTATATGTGGCCAACTTAATAGAATATTTCTCAGCTATTCCAGCAGTTGTGTCTGGTTTTAAATTAAAAGCTATAGATTTAGATACAAAAATGCAAACATGAAAAAAATGAGGGAAAAAGGGGGAAAAAAACAAAAAAAAACAAAAAACGCAATCATGGACATAACAATGGCTTGGTATCATCTAAAGTAGTGGATAAAATTTAGGTCTGAGTCACAATATATTTGGCACATTTAAATGATAAGGTCAGAAGCAAGAAAACCATAAGCAAACTAAAATTTCTGAAACTAATTGTTTCCAGCTGTTTAGTATCTATACATTTGCTGTTGAGAACCTCTTTTCCTAATTATACCTAATTTAATTTCCTTGCCAATAGGACAAGAATCTGCTTTAGATGGTTTAAAAAGTAATAATTGGGAAGTGGACTTGGCCCAGTGGATAGGGCGTCCATCTACCACATGAGAGGTCCCCGGTTCAAACCCCGGGCCTCCTTGACCCATGTGCTGCAGGCCCATGCGCAGTGCTGATGCACACAAGGAGTGCCCTGCCACGCAGGGGTGTCCCCTGCACAGGGGAGGCCCACGTGCAAGGAGTGTGCCCCATAAGGAGAGCTGCCCAGCGTGAAAGAAAAGTGCAGCCTGCCCAGGAATGGCGCCACACACACGGAGAGCTGACACAGCAAGATGACACAACAAAAAGAAACACAGATTCCCGGGGCCGCTAATAAGGATAGAAGTGGTCACAGAAGAACACACAGTGAATGGACACACAGCCGACAACTGGGGGGAGAGGGGGGAGAATAAATAAATAAATCTTTTCTTAAAAAAGTAATAATTTCATGTATTTTCCCTAGAACCATCTTAGCAATTAAACTAGGTAAGATACTGTAAAGTTGTTTTAAAAAAATAATTTGATGTTTCATTTCTTATTTAAGAAACCAAAATTCTGAAAGGGGATGGGGTAGGAAATGGGAGTCAATGCTTAACCAGCACAAAATTTCTGTTTGGGATGATGGAAACATTTTGGTAATGGATGATGTGCACTACTGACAATACTGGAGCATAATTAAGCACTGAACTACATATTGGAATGTGGTTTAAAGAGGAAATTTTAGATTCTATATATGTTGAATAATTTTTTAAATGGGATTGTACAAATAGTCAACCCTAATGTAAACTATGGATTGTAGTTAATAGTATAATTATAATACTCTTTCATCAACTGCAACAAAGATACCACATTAGCGTAAAATGTTATTAGGGAAAATTGTGTGGATGAGAAGGGATATATGCAAACTATTTTCTGCAAGTTTTTTTCTGTAAACCTATAACTTCTCAAATATGTATATATATTTATATATACAGTAAGCACTATGTATATATTAAATTTGAGACTTCATTTCTTTAAAAGACCAAAATTCCAAAAGACAAGTTATCAAAGAAAGAATCAAAGTTCCACCTAGTTAAGGGAAGTAATTTGCTTCCTCTTTAAGATACACTAATTTACTATGACCCTAAAACATCTGCAGTTTTAAGTGGATTTACTGGAGCTCACTGAAGCCCCAAAAGTCTTATTTTGAATCTTTTAGAATATATAAAGTAAAGAAGTCTATGGGCCCAAATGCTCCTCCATCATTTGAGAAAAAGGCATACAGTGTTAATTTCTTAGCATTGCAGAGGGCACATGATCAGATAATTTCTCTCAATCCCAAATGGCATTTTTTCCTTTAAAGTCCCAGAGCATTTTCACAGTTGCATATCACCTTTTAACAATCATTTTTACTAAAAAGACTTGCCTGAAACATATCTTCTTATGTGCTAACAAAACAAATACATATACACACCACATTCATTAATATTCCCATCTATTGGCTGAATCCTACATAGTCTAGGTCTTCCATCTGTTAATTCTTTCTTTGAACTTCTTGCATTTTCCGTTTCGGATAAGATGTAGAAATGTGGAGAAACAACAATGGAAACCGAGTCAATTACAAGTGCAGACACAACCTGGTAGCATCGCCACATCACCACTGTGAAACAGCCGTTTTTCAGGTTTAAGGAGATCAGTGCAGACAAGCAGGGCTTGTGGCAAGAGGTTACATGATGGCGAAGACCTCTTCCTGATGGTATGCATTTTCATTAGATCATACTGATTCTAAAAGCAGAGATCTCAAAAAACAACTTAACAATTGTATTTTGAAGAGTCTTTCAATGCTAAAAATTTAACTTTTTATAAAGACTTTTAGGGGATAAAAAATGCATGTGTTTGAAACAAAGAAAAAGTCAATTTGAGTTAAGAATGAGATAACAACTTTATTATTAAGTGATCTCAAACCAGTTTATAAACTAACTCCTTTGCTAGCCACACATCAATACTCCAAAGGAAACAAGAATGGATTTCTATAATACTCCATAGCTTAATGAATATTCAATTAAAAGAAAACAAGAACAGGGAACGCTAAATTTGATCTTCCCTTCAAAAAATTAAGTATCTACATTTAAATTATAAAAATTTCATTATTTAAAAATGAAACCACCTACATGTGAACATTAAAGGTAAGAGAGATGGTATTATGAATTAGGCAGCATTGCGTCCGATTGCTAACACGTCCTACTCTAATCGTGGGGAACGTGGCATCAGTGTCAACACAGTGGGACATGGACCACCATCTATTATCTCTATACAGTGGCTTCCAAATAATCTCGTCAGGGCTGCTCTCCCCCCGGCTACGTCTCAACTTAGAAATGCCAAGTGGGCACTTTGTTATCTTCCTGCCGTCCCAAACCAGAAGGTCCAAGACCAGTAAGCGCTTTCAGTAAGCACAATCTGCTAAAAGAAAAAAAAGTCCCTTAACGATCCTTTGACTCCTTCAGTGACTTCGCCGAGAAGCTCTTTATGCTCACTGTACCTGCACTCAACCTAAAGGAAGGAAGAAAGGGCCTAGAGAAGGAACAGGACTCGGACGGGTTTCACGGCAGGCTCAGCAAGGCTCAGTTGAGCCGAGTCTCCGCGCTGCTCTAGTGCTCTCCTTCCACAGCCCACAGACGTGTCCCCAGGCTGGAACAGGAAGGCGCGCACCAGCGTCACAGCGACCACAGCTCACCGCAGCCAGGATCAGCGTCGGGGCCGGGATCAGCATCGGGGCTGGGATCAGCATCAAGGATGAGATCAGCATCGAGGCCGGGATCAGAATCAAGGCCAGGATCAGCGTCAGGGCTGGGATCAGCATCGGGGCCGACGCTGGCATCAGGGCTGGCATCACAGCAACCGCAGCTCATCCGCAGAGCTGGCAGCTGGTGCCAGCGCTACGATTCTCTTGGCTTCTTTGGGCCATCTTCTGATTTTGCCCCTTAGCCCAATCAATCACAAAGAGCAGACTATTTTTCCCTCATACTCTGTCCTATCGATTCCTTTCTTTTCAATACATGACCCAGGCCCTAGATCACAGTATCTAAAATGGTGAGACATTACATCACCCTCCTAACTGGAATATTCTAAAGATATTCTCATTTCCCTATTCCCGGTTATATGCAATTGTGCATTACACCGTTTCTCCACCTTTTAGGGTTACATTGCCCAATGGTATTACATTGAAATGGCTTCATTATTACAAAAATATGAACATAAATAGGCGTGAATCATAACCATGCCATAACCTTAATAGGAAAATTTTAAAAATTAAGTGACTTTTGTAAAATTAGTTTTCAAATATGGGTAATACTACATATATAAGACTTTTTCTTTGAAACTGAACAAACGTATGGTAATGTTACAAGATATTAGTATCAGGTAAAAATACAACCAAAGCAAACTATGGAGAGTAGTATATAGTAATATATTAATAATCTTTCAGTAAATACACTAAGGAAAAGAAACTAGACACAAGGTAACATAGTGTTTGATTCCATCAATACGAAATATAAATACAAATAAACTAGAACAGCAGCTACGTAGAGAACAGGGAAGCACAGAGAGATTGAGAGGTGATGAGTTTTTGTCTGTTTCATTATTATTATTATTTTACTGGAATAATGAAAATGCTCTAATAACGACTGAATTGATGAATGCATAACTGTGTGATTGTACCAAAAACCATTGACTGGATGAATTGTATGCTAATAAGTATCAATAAAACTGCTTTGTTTAAAAAAATTAATAATTCAATAGCACAAATAACTGATGACAAATATTAAACATGTTTTTGGTGAAGTTATTCAATAAAACACAATCAAAACATCCTATCAATATATAGACTAAACTGGAAAGTTAATTGCGAAGATCTTTGTGTGACCACACTCATTTCTCAACATCTGGCACATGTATAAGCATTAGAGTTTGCTATGTGAAGAAGTACCAAATTTGTTTCTCTCCATAACAAGCAACAAATACCCAGCCACCTTTAGTTTCTCCTCTGAGATTGTGTCTGAAGTATTCCCAGCTCTACATACTAGTCCCCAAATGAAGGCTCTCTGTGGCCCCAAGGTCCACATTAGGGTGGACCTTCACGCCTCTCGAGTGGCTCAGGTGAGGTTGGACCTTCACCCCTCTCGAGTGGCTCAGGCGAAGGTGGACCTTCACCCCTGTCGAGCGGCTCAGGCGAAGGTGGGCCTTCACCCCTGTCGAGTGGCTCAGGCGAAGGTGGACCTTCACCCCTGTCGAGTGGCTCAGGCGAAGGTGGACCTTCACCCATCTCGAGTGGCTCAGGCGAAGGTGGACCTTCACCCCTGTCAAGTGGCTCAGGTGAGGTTGGACCTTCACCCCTCTCGAGTGGCTCAGCTGAAGGTGGACCTTCACCCCTCTCGAGTGGCTCAGATGAAGGTGGACCTTCGCCCCTCTCGAGTGGCTCCAAGGAAACAGAGCCTCGATTCTACCTGAAGCCATCCTGGCATGGAGTCACCTCCCCAGCTCCAAGCCTCAAGGCTATTTCAAGCCAGAGCCTGTAGACTTTCAGAACAGAAGAGATCCCCTGGGTCAAGCCAAACTAAACTAAACCAGGACTACTAAGCTAGAATTGTGAATGGAACCTTCAAGAGAAATGCTGTTGACCATAGAGCGTTGTTAAAATGACACTTCACTCATTATTCAAGCCCAACTGTACTAAGCACTCCCTGCCAGGAATTTAAGCCAGATCCTTAAGGGTGAAGAGAGCTCTAAATTCCTATCTCTGGCATTGTTCAATACAGTGGCCACTAACCATGCATGGCTACTGAAATTTAAACTAATTAAAATAAAAAATTCATGCCTGCAGTCAACATAACCATACTTCAAGTCCTCAACAGCCATATGTGGCTAGTGGGCACCTTACTATAGAGTATTCCCATCATGGCAGGAAGATCTACTGGACAGCACTGCTCCAGATGCCAGGTCCCAGGAGTGCTTATGCTTTGGTTTGAACTGAGTTTCCATTCTCCACCTTCTCATACCTAAGTTTCACCCATCTAATGTATATATAATTCAGTGATTTTTAGTATATTCAGAGTTGTGCAACCATCACCACAATCGAAATTTAGAATATTTTCATCACTCCCAAAAGAAACCCCCTATCTGTTCTCAGTCGCTCCCCATTCCTCAATTTGTTCGCCTTCTCCCCAATTTGTTCACCTTCTCCCCAATTTGTTCACCTTCTCCCCAAGGAAGCCTGAACAGAGAGGGGTCAGGATACCCACGGGAGCTGCCAAGGGCAGCTCAGACAAAAACAAGGCATGAAAATAACAGGTGTCGCCCAACACTGGGAATAAGAAGTGGCATTAATTAAAGATAATAGTGGTGAGAAGAGATTCCCCTCTAGTGTGTCCTTTAAAATACAGGTCAAACGGTCTGAAATGAGCCGTCTTCTCTACAGTAAGGAGAGGAGCTGGCCTCTCTTGTAGACATTTGTTGATCCCATCTCCTCATTCAAAAGGCTCCAAACCATCCCTCCTCACTGAGGAAAAACCAAGTCCCCAGAGCATCAACAAGGCCCTACAGAACCCGGCCGGCCACCTCTCCGTGCGGCTTCATGCGGCTTCTCTCCCAACTCCTCCATTTCCCAGCACACGGACCTCCACAAACAACATCCCAGGAGCCAGCAGGGCGCCGGTCCTCCCCTGCCCGTCTCCCTGGGCCCCACCTGCTTTACTTCCCTCCAGGGCACACAGCCCATCTGAACTGCAGGGCATTCTGTTTGCCTCTTGGGGTAGGTGAAGGCAGAGACTGCAGGTGTGGCTCACTACTTCATCGTGACCACTGGACAGGTCTGTGGGTGTCAGCCTCTCCAAGCCAGGCGCTCCTCTCCACAGCCGGGTGTCATTCCTTCTCCACACAGCTCCCTCCCTCAGGCAGCGGCTCAGGGCACCCTCGGGCCCAGCCCAGCCTCCTTCTCCCTCCCGTGCTGATGAGAGGCAGCTCGGGGACCCTCTGTGCTTTCCCGACTCTGCTCCTGGAGATTGCTGTGGAAAGTATGGGCCACAGGGGCCTGCTCTACCTCCAGATATCAACATCCTCAAATACCACGCAAGAGAGGGTCTACGCTAGCACCAGGCACACTGAGATTCTCAGGCCTTACTTATCCCTCAGGATCATGCTTGAATAGAAACCCTTCTTCATTTGATGAGAAAAAGATGGAGAAACACAAAGAAAATATTTAAAAAACCTAAAACACAAGAGTGGAAGGAGGAAATAGCTATTAATCCAAATGTCTAACAAAAGGAAAAAGGTTAAGTATAAAAGGTCAATTCACTGAAATAATTTAAATGACTATCAAGATTATGTTACAAAAGAAAAATACT
Organism: Dasypus novemcinctus; assembly: GCF_030445035.2. Lineage (NCBI taxonomy): Eukaryota > Metazoa > Chordata > Mammalia > Cingulata > Dasypodidae > Dasypus > Dasypus novemcinctus. The sequence continues at coordinate 309,838 of NC_080701.1, read as the reverse complement.
AAGGAATATTAAAATTAAATTTCAAAATATGAAAAAATATAAAATCATCTTTAGTTTAAAAACAGAAGCAGTGTATACCCAATGATGATAACCTTCTAGAAATTATAACTACAAATGAATAAAGTTTATAAGGAAAAAAAGTTTTTTTCTTTAGGATGAAATCATATTTATGTTCCCTAATGCTGTTACAGTATTACTTAACTATAATTATTTTAATAATAAAAATGGTTATACTGGCCAGGGATTTTACTGAGGACAGACCTGGACCTTTAAAATACACAACTTGGGAAGCGGACTTGGCCCAGTGGTTAGGGCGTCTGTCTACCACATGGGAGGTCCGAGGTTCAAACCCTGGGCCTCCTTGACCCGTGTGCAGCTGGCCCACGTGCAGTGCTGATGCGTGCAAGGAGTGCCCTGCCACGCAGGGGGGTCCCCGTGTAGGGGAGCCCCATGCGCAAGGAGTGCATCCTGTAAGGAGAGTCGCCCAGCGCGAAACAAAGTGCAGCCTGCCCAAGAATGGCGTTGCACACATGGAGAGCTGACACAAGATGATGCAACAAAAAGAAACACAGATTCCCGTACTGCTGACAACAACAGAAGTGGACAAAGAAGAACACGCAGCAAATGGACACAGAGAACAGACAACTGGGGGGGAGGGGAGAGAAATTAATTAATTAAAAAATAAAATACACAACTCAAAACAAAACTGGTCCTTACCCTTGTGCCTCTTCAGTTGTGGAAAGCTGCTAATTGTAGTTGCTTGGATTATTTCCACTACAATTTGATACCTGATTTAGGGAAAAAAAAGAAAGAAAAGCTTGAACAAGAAAAAAATAATTATCAGAGAGACATTTAAACTGTCTTTGTACAAAATGAATATAAAACAGATGGAAAGTGTGGGCTGAGCACGTCCGTCAGGCTGGACGCTGTGCTGGTGCTGGTCAAGATAAGACCATGGCGCTGTCCCAGCAGCGTTGCCCCTGCCCACACGGAAGAGGGCCTGGAGGTGAGGCTCAACCACCCCTCCCTTCGTTCTCCTCTCCCTGCTGGTAAGCAGCGCCTACCGACTCTACCTCCTGAGTCTGCACTGTCCAATGAGCTGGCCAAAGCCACGTGGGGCCATGTCCACTTCCATTCCAGTCACACCAGCCTAGCCCCATTTCAAGTGCCAAACAGCCCCACACGGCTCGTGGAGGCTCAGAGGACAGCACACAGAGCACAGCTCCACCGCTGCATCCTCAAAGCCCACCTCCCTCCTCCGGCCGCCTGCCAGGACCTCCGTGAGCTCCCTCGTGACTTCCCACCAAAACATTATCCCAGAACAAGAGAAGGAGCAAATAGGGGCCCTCTGGAATCAATAAACTGTTAAACTCTCCCGAGGTAATTCCGGTGCCTGAGGGGAGAACTGCTGGATTAGAGAACCCGGTGTACACATGTGTGACTGCAAAGACTCGCAATCAGGAAAAACAAACTGAATTCAGTTGGGCCCTGACAAAACTCATCTATCCTGAGTGTTTCTCAGCCCTTAACTACTGATTAAGAATGTGCCCATAATAGAGCTATTTAACTTTAATTCTTACTTTGAACATAAACCATGCAGCATTCTAAGATTTAATGCTGCATGGGACTGGCTTTTAGAGCACAAAATAACATGCATTCTTCAGTTTTCAACTAAAACTCAGATAAGAGACAAGAATCACTTGTAGTCACAGCCATGCACGGGTTCTCTGTCACGTCTCCTCTCTCCACCTGTGTAATACAAACGCACTTGAAGAACAGGATCTGCACTGCCAGGGTGCCACCTGGGTACCACTGGCACTCGCCCAACATCTTCCTAAATAACTGAACCACAATAAAAAAAAAGGGGGGGGGGCGGAGAAAGAGAAGAAGAAAAAGAAAAACAAATAAAGAAATAACTGAACCACAGTTTTTTCACGGGAAGCGAGTACCCAACTAGAAACGCTAACTGCTCCCTGCCAGCAGGGGTGGCCATCTGGTGCAGCTCAAGCCGAGGAGATACAGGAAGACACTGCTGGGAGGAGACTCCAGGAAAGCTGAGGGGAAGACTCCTCAGAGATCCCTCCTTTCTTTGCTCTTGCCCTTCCTCTGTTGTCCTGCCTGAAACACGGATGCAGTGAAGAAAGGGGCAGCAGTCACCATGCAGCCCAGTAGAAATGGTGAGACAGGAAGAGGGGTGCAAGCCGACGGTCCCAGGACATGACACTGCGTAAAGAAAATCAACTCCTTGCTTTTGAAGCCACTCTGTGCCCAGCTGTCTTATGGCCAAATGCCATTCTACCTGAGATGGCCAGCGTCATGTGTCAACCTGGCGAGGCCATGCTGTCCAGCTGTTTGGTCACACAGGTTCTGGCCTGTTACTGCGGGGGTATGTGATGGGTGGATTTGCCTCTGTGACCAAGTGACCATATATACAATGAAGAAAGGAGACTGCCCTCCACAACAGGAGGCTCTTCGTCCAATCTACTGGAGGTCTTAAACCCAGAACTGAGGATTCCATAATCTGAAAGAAGAGTTTCCGCTCAACCTCAGCCAGCCAGCCTCCCATGAGGAATTCGGACTCAGCTTCATCGTCTCCTTCATTAGTGTCCAGCCTATGGCCTTCCTGGACAGATCCAGCCTTGTCAGTCCCCCGTGGTCGCATAAGCCAAGGCCACCTAACAAATCTCTTCATATCCACACCTTCTAACTCTCAACTCGGGTCCACTGGTCTATAGGTCTGTCCCTGTGCAAGTACCACACTGTTCTGATTACTGCAGCTTTGTGATAAGCCTCAAAATAATTAAATGTGAGTCCTCCAACTCTGCTCTTCTTTTCAAGGTGGCTTTGACTATTAGGGGTCCCTCACCCTTCATGACTGGCTTTTCCATTTCTGCACAGAAAGCTGTTGGAATTTTGATGGGGCTTGCACTGAACTTGTAAATTGCTTTCAGTAGAAGTGGCATCTTAACAATAGATAGTCTTCCAGTCCACAAATACAGACATCCTTCCATGTGTATAGGTCTTTGATTTCTTTTAGAAGTGCTTTGAAGTTTTTTGTGCATAAGCCCTTTACAGCTTTGGTTAAAATTATTCATAGATACATAATTCTTTTAGTTACTATTGTTTTGATGTGTTCCTGTAGAAGTGACCCCTTTATCAGTATATAGTGATCTTTTCCCCTTATAACAGTTTTTGACTTAGTTTATTTTATCCGATATTAATGTAGCTACCCCAGCTCTCTTTGGTCACCACTAGACCTGCTACATAAGCAGTGGTAAAGGCAGCACTTCAGAATGAAAGAAAATGGCCCTAGACAGGGAATCAGGGCAGTAATTTCCAGTAATTGTAAGCATATATATAATCATAAATGCTAATACTATTCTACTGTATTTTTAGGCATGTAACTCCACTTTTTACTTCTTATAGGTCTAAAATGCAGATGCTTAATAAGTAATAATAAACCTGTCATTTTGGACCTACAATATATAAAGATATAATTTGCAATAAGTACAATATAAAGGTTGGGAGATCGAGAGGTATAGGAACAGCACTTTATATGCTGTTGAAGTTAAGTTGCTAACAAAGCGCTCCTCTATTCACTGCTACCCTCTAACAGTTTTCCAGAGGTTTGAAAAAGATGGCTCTGCCTGGTTTTGCAGATTTAGATTTTAGTGTTCAAAGATTCTGTGGTGGGAACAGCAACCTGGAGCCTCTTATGCCACCATCTTGGTTGACCAGAAGTCTTGATTCAATAAATATTTGTTACGTTTCTCCTAAATTCTAGATATACGGGAATTCCAGTATCATTCCCTGCTTTCTGGAAGCTCTGGGGATATATAAGACTAAGGGGAAAGCACTCAACTAATAACACTTATTATTATAAGGGTTACATAGGAGAGGGATCAGGTGTCATCCAGTGGTTGAGCGCCTGCTTCTCACTGTATAAGGTCCTGGGCTTCAGTCCCCAGTACCTCCTAAAAATAAAAACAAAAATTTTCTAAAAGTTTAAAAAGATTACATAAAATAGATCTTTAAGAGATATTAAGTTTAAAAATGCATACTGGTATATACAATTATGATTACAGATACGCAAAATATGTGGATCTATGAACCATAGCTACAAAGCAAAATAGAGATGTTAGGAAGATGAAGGGTGGCTGTGTTAAAATGGCAGAATTATGAGACTTTTTCCTTTTTTCAAAATGTTATCTATTTCTATTTCAGCCTGTTCCAACTAAACTCATCTTATTTCCCACAGAGTAAACTCTCCTTCTTGCTTCATTTCTGCATAGCACTACCATCCTTCTATCCTTCCAGGCTCAAAATCTCATCATTTTAGATATTTACCCCACCAGTCAGAGTCCTATTGATGTGTCCTGTGAACTGTTTAAAGTCAGCTCATTCCTTTGTCTTTCTTCTACCTCTACCCTACCTGAGACCTTCTTCTCGCACGTGAGTCTAAGAAATAGTGCAAGTCTTCTGGCTGGTGTCCCTGACATCAGTCCTTTCTCACAGGCACCGCCTTGAAACACCCGTCAAAACACCTTCCCAGAAGACCCCTTTCGCCTCATCCTCCTCTGCTCAAAACGTCCAGCAAGTCCCTGACAAGTCGACATTTGAGTCTGCCACTCCCTTCACAACTTGACTGAGGCTCTCATTTCCAACTCAGCTTCTTTTTGTTCTTTTATATGAACCTGTACTTAGGTAGAGTTTATGTCTATATTGCTCTCTCAAAACCACGGCTGCTCTCCAGGACTGTTTGCTCTTGGGAGGTGCTCTCCCTACTTGTCCACAAGATCTTGTAGCCATTACTTCCTCTCTCAAGCCTTCCCCAATCCCTTTGATCCACCTTAGGCTCTCTCTTCTCTGAACTCCTATTTTACTTTTGCTCTACCTATTTATCTATTTTATATTGCTGTTTTAAAGAGTCACATTTCCAGAAAGAGTGTTGCTAACAAAGAAAATGATGTGTCAATTCATTCTGAGGCACAGCATTCCTTAAGAAGATGATCACATCTGATCCTGTGACAAAATTTGGCTGTGTCTATTATGAAGATGTCCTAAGGTTACAGTAAGGATGGGCAGAGGGCCTATTAAGACTGCTTCTTCATCCATTCAGTAACTAACAAAAATTTCACCTAAGAGCCATCTTTTTCTCACCAACTGGATTATAAGCCCCTTGAAGATGGAGGCTCTATCCTGTACTCCTATAACAATAGTTTGGTACTGAACATATGTATGATAAGCACTCAGTAAATATCATCTGTATTAATAAGAATTAACAACTTTAACACTTAACAGGTATAAATAATATTCTGAACAATCTGTTCTCTTTTTATTCTTAGTGATTCATGCTTAGTGATTCGAGTCATTAATGGTACAGAAATATACAGTATCTGAAGAAAGTTAAAATTAAAACAAAATCATAAAATTATAAAGCCAGCAAACATTTCTAGATCCCTTTCACTAGCTACCAGGTACCTATTGAATTATCATATGTAATTCTCATAGTAAGGTGCTGTATTTATCCCACATTACCGAAGAGTAGACTGGGGCTCAGGTGGATTAAGAAATCTACACAAATGCCACTGCTTTTAAGCACTCGGGCCAGAATTACAAACTTGGGTGAACTGACTGTAAAGCTCGTGCTCCTAACCAATTTCCTTTTCTTTTTTTCTTTTTTTGGCTTTTATAAAGGGCATTTATTTGGGGTAAAAGCTTACAGTTATAAGGTACTTAAGAGTCCAACTCAGGGAAGCGGACTTGGCCCAATGGATAGGGTGTCCGCCTACATAAAGGGAGGTCCACAGTTCAAACCCAGGGCTTCCTTGACCCGGGAGTGCACCCCATAAGGAGAGCCACCCAGCATGAAAGAAAGTGCAGCCTGCCCAAGAATGGCACCGCACACACGGAGAGCTGACACAAGAAGACGACGCAACAAAAAGAAACACAGATTCTTGGTATCGCTGATAAGGATAGAAGCGGTCACAGAAGAACACACAGCAAATGGACACAGAGAGCAGAGAGCTGGGGGCGGGGGGAAGGGGCGAGAAATAAATAAATAAATAAATAAATAAATAATCTTTAAAAAAAAAAGATCCCGACTCAAAGTACTGTAAGAGGTACTTCCTCACCAATGCCAGCTGCCATGTGCTGAAACAAGGCGGAGGGCGATCTCCACGTGGTCTCTCAGGGCTTCTAAACTGGTCTTTGGCTTAGGGTTTATTTCCTTCCAGGCCTTTTCAGGGACTCAGCTGCTCTTTTCTCTTCAGCTGCAAATTTTCAGGTGAATGGCTCATCCCTTCCCAGGGCTTTAGATGTTTGAGCCTTCTCCTTGTCACATGGGAGGACAGAAATGACCAAGTTCTCTCTCCCTCCCATGTCCATTTATATCAGCTCCGAGTCACACCCTACCAACCTGTTAACCAATTTCCTTCCACCCTAGAATCCATATAGAAGGTTAGTACTCGTTTTGGAAGAGGCTTTCCAAAGTATACAAGCAAAGCCAATTCCAGATAATTTTTCCAACCTTACTGCCTTCTACATCCCTCTTGGATATTGTTTCTGCCAAACCAGAGCACATGTGACACACAATAGCTCTTTCCTAACACCCTGTGTTCACTCTCTTTCTTCTCCCTCTTGCACACAACTCCTCTCCCTTATCTGCTGAAATCGTAATCATTCCTAAATGCTCTTTTCATGGCCAATCCTCTCTGAAGCCTTCATGGTTTCCTCTCTTCTGCAAGATGAAAAGCTGGCTCCTACCTACTTCTTTAGCTCTTCACAATCACTTGCTTCATATTTAGCTCCTTATATCTACATGGGTCTCCTAAGCTGATTTACAGATACCATGAAGGCAGAGGTAGAATCTAAGGAACTTTCTACATACCACTCTCCACATAGAGTTTTACACACAGGAGGCATTTGAAGATGATTATTGAATTTGTAGCATTCTTTTACTTGACACCAAAAGGCAAAGCAGGAATGAGTGATTTTTTACATTGTCATTTTTTTCCCAACAAATCTATCACAACATATATATCCAAATGCTGGCTCTCCATGTAGCACAGGCTTCCCAGAAATCTGGGAGGCTGCTCAGGATATATGTCACTTCCTGTCTTCCTCCAGAGGAGAATGCAGCCCTGCAATGCTGAGCTTAGTTCAAGAACCAAGACTGGGAAACGGACTTTGGCCCAGTGGTTAGGGCGTCCGTCTACCATATGGGAGGTCTGCGGTTCAAACCCCGGGCCTCCTTGACCCGTGTGGAGCTGGCCCATGCACAGCGCTGATGCGCGCAAGGAGTGCCGTGCCACGCAAGGGTGTCCCCCGCGTGGGGGAGCCCCACGCGCAAGGAGTGCGCCCGTGAGGAAAGCCGCCCAGCGTGAAAAGAAAGTGCAGCCTGCCCAGGAATGGCACCGCCCACACTTCCCCGTGCCGCTGACGACAACAGAAGCGGACAAAGAAACAAGACGCAGCAAATAGACACCAAGAACAGACAACCGGGGGGGGGGGGGGAATTAAATAAATAAATAAATCTTTAAAAAAAAAAAAAAAAAAAAGAACCAAGACTGTGTTTGTAAACATTTCCTTAATCAAACTTTCAGAAGTATATTGATTATTAGTATGTTTTTCCAAAATGATCATGTAAACTAAAGTATTAAAAGGAAGTGGTAGGGAAACGGAATTGGCCCGGTGGTTAGGGCATCTGTCTACCACATGGGAGGTCCGTGGTTCAAACCCCAGGCCTCCTTGACCCATGTGGAGCTGGCCCATGCGCAGTGCTGATGCGTGCAAGGAGTGCCATGCCACAAAGGGGTGTCCCCCGCGTAGGGGAGCCCCACTCACAGAGAGCGCACCCTGTGCAAAAAAAGTGCAGCCTGCCCAGGAGTGGCACCGCACACACAGAGAGCTGACACAGCAAGATGATGCAACAAAAAGAGACACAGAATCCTGGTGCCGCTGACAAGAATACAAGCAGACATAGAAGAACACTCAGCAAAATGGACACAGAGAACAGACAACTGGGGGGAGGTAGGGAGAGAAATAAATAAAAAATCTTAAAGAAAAAAAAAAGGGAAGTGGTGTAACAAGAAGTCAGTTGTGTTCCAACTCTGGCGAGATCCTACGTCCACGGTATTCCTTGTTTCAAGGGCTCCTCCTCTAGTTGCCACCTCACCTCTCTTTAGTTTTGTTACACTTGGCTAAAGATTTAGAGATTTGTATTTATGAATTCTCCCAGCTAATCTGAAACTTGCCCGAAATTCTACCTAGTCCTTCAAAATAATTACCTTAGAAATCTCTAGATTTATTGCCCCTCTATTCATTATTCAAAAAGCCTTGGAATTCTAATAGGATTAATTTCAAAGTTATTTATAAGTCAAACAAAAAAAAAGTAGGCACATTTTACACAGGTTTTATTTTTGTTTTTTTGTCTTTTGTTTCCTTTAATGTTACTTTAGAGCCACGTTCTTGGGTAGACACATTCTGGAATGTTTTGGGAGAGTCAAGGTGGGACAAACCCTAGGTTCAGGTGGTTTTAAACATTGTTTTGTAATTAAACAGTTTTATAATAAAATAATAAATTATGGGATAGAATGCCATAAACATATATTTAAGACAAATTTTTAAAATTTTAAATAATATCCAAAGTTGCCACAGGCCACTTTTTGCTAGGCTCCAATATCCAGAAAGCACTATCTTCACTAGAGGTACTTCAGTTAAAGTGATTTTAGCTCGCTGAGCTGGAGCGGCTTCCCACATTCAAGGTACTCTGGATAATTCAGGAAGATTTCAGTGTTCAGAGCGCAAGTTCTGGCACCAGCTGGCCTGTATTCAAATCCTGCTGCCAGCACAAATCACATCACCCAGGGAAATTTAAGGTTTCTAAAACTCAGAATTCTCATAGGTAAGAAGGTGATATAATCCAGGATTATTATGAATGTTAGAGGAGATAAAAGCTTTACAATATTTAGAACCATGCCTGGTCTACTATGGGAGTTCAATAAATGTTAACTATTATTCTTCCTTGCCACCACCACTACTTTACAAATATGTACCACCTAGGAAGATTTATGTAGATGTGCTTGTAAAAAACTTACAAATATTTTCTGAAGTAGTCTTTCTTCCTGATTCAAGAGTGTTATAGCCCAATCAGCTAAGACCATGGGACCAAACACGGACAAAATCAGGTTTACTGACCAGTGCAGTGAGGGAGGGAGCGCTACAGCTACCGCAGTGGAAGTTACAGAAAGCCAAGGCAAGACTGTGGAAAGGGACCAACTCCAAGCGGATCCTGGGTCCTGTCTCTGTGGAAACTATTGAGCTCGAAATGGAAGGGTAAGCCTGGGAACTCTGGCTTGCAGCTCCTGCGGGTACACATTCAGGCTGCTCTGGCCAGCCCCGCGTCTCCAGGCAGGACAGGCGTGTCTCCTGACCGGTTCTCGGCAAGAGGGAGGGGGACCTCAGGATGCTGGAGAGCCCCCGTCCTGGGGAGGAACCCTGGGTCCTGCTCCCCTCACAGCTGACTTTACTCCAAGCTGAAAACAAGCCAGGCAGGTTTAACTTTCTCAGTCTGAGCCAGTTTTTGCCGCCTTCAAAGTAACACAAAACCTGAGAAAATACACAAAGTGCAACATCCAAAGCCAGCTGCTACTAACATTTGGTATTTCTTTATAATCATTTTTCTATGCAAACATAGAATTATTTTTTATGACTGGGTTTTTGCTATATATATTGCCTTACAGCCTTTGTATTTATCAGTTTATAGTTAATATCTTCCTATACCATTGAATATACTTCTGCAACATGGCAATCCATTGTATATAGGTGTATTAGTCAGCCAAAGAGATGCTGATGCAAAACACCAGAAAATGGTTGGTTTTTATAAAGAATATTTATTTTGGGTAAGAGCTTACAGATACCAGGCCATAAAGCATAAGTTACTTCCCTCACCAAAGTCTGTTGCCATGTGTTGGATAGAGCAAGATGGCTGCCAACATCTGCAAGGGTTCAGACTTCCTGGGTTCCTCCCTTCCTCAGGCTTCTTTTTCCTGGGCTCAGGGTTTCCCTCTTCCTGGGGCTTGCTTCTCGTTCCTCTGTGTGCTTACTTTCCCAGGGCTCCAGTTTAAGCCTTCAGCATCAAACTCGAACATCAAAATCCTTAACTTTGGTCTTTGCCATGTCTTTTATCTGTGAGTCCCTACCCACCAAATGGTGGAGACTCAACACCCTAGTGGCACAAGAGGTTTACATAGTTACTTAATGAAGTAAACCCATGAATCCAATATAATCTAATATGCCCAGAGGAAAAGATCACATTACAAACATAATCCAGTACTTCCTTTTAGAATTCATCAATAATATCAAACTGCTACACTCCACATTCTGAATTCCAAAAAGACATTACAATATTAAAAAAAAAACCTTAAATCAGTTACAATGCCAAGCACTAAATCATATCACAATCAATTTAAAGAAATAGTTTATCTTGCCGTAAAGTCCTGTCTGCTATAGACCTATGAAACTTACAAAACAATTTATCTGTTTCCAATACACAAATGGACAAAGGATAAACATTTTCATTACAATAAGGAGAAATTGGGAGGGTAACATGAGTCATGGTCCTCCACAGTTCAGTAGACTGCAGGGCATCCTACATTTGATTTCAGTCTGAGAGTCAGTCTTAAGATGATGGTTTCTTCCCCTTGGGGCCATATGGGGGCCCACCCACTTGCCCAATAGCCATTTTCTTGGTTCCACTTCCATCAAGCATGCTTGCCCAAAGGCCATTTTCTTGGTTCCACCCTCATCAAGCATCTGGGTGTCGACCAAGCTCCAGACCTCACCCTCCAAGAATGTTGGGGTGATTGCCACACCTTACCCAATCTTTGGGTTACAGTCTTAACCCCTCTATTACAGTAATATGAAGACAATATTTCCCCTAACCTTTGGCATACAGGCTCAACCCTCTCAGAGCAACGAGTTGACCACCTGGCCTTCCCTAACCTTTGGCCTACAGGCTCAACCCTCTCAGAGCAAAGAGTTGATCACCTGGCCTTCTTAATCCATGGGGGACAGGCCCATCCCTCTCAGACCTGTGGGGTGCTGACCTTAATCGCCCTAATCCTTGGGGAATGTGCTCCACCCTCTCTGCACTCTGGGGCAGCAAAACTCTCCCAGAACATCGAACAGGAACGTCCACCCTCTTAAACTGCTGGGGCAAACTCACCCTCTCTGTACACATGGTTGTGGTTCCTCTCTTGGCCCAAGGTGATGTCCTAATTCCAGATTTCAGCTACCATGGTTTTCCTCTTAAAGCTGTTTCTCCTTCAATCTCTCCTTTCCATGTCCTTTTTATTCCAGGCTGACAGTGCTTTTGTTCATACAGCTCTCTCAAAAACCTTGTTGGTTTAGCATGCAGGAAGCAGGGGTCCAAGCTATCACACAGTAAGACTTTTCACAAGTCTTTCCTAGATAACTGCATCTTCAATTTTGATTTACCAGTTCCAATTTTAGTTAAGTCCTCCAATGGTACACTTTCATCTGAGAACTTGCAGAATCAATTTCTATTTCCTTTGTGCGCGACAGTTCAGTCCTCACCATATTCCTCTCGTGTAACATTTTGCTATAAGCTGCAAGCAGAAGCAAAGCTGCATTCTTTGGGTTTACTTTGGAAATTTCTTCAGCTAAATGCCCAGGCTCACCATTTTCAAGTCCTGCCTTCCATAAAACACCAGGAGTTAATCTTGCTAAGCCCTCTGTAACTTTAAAACACAGATCACCTTTCCTCCAGTTTCCAATAATAGTTTCATCATTTACTTCTAAGGCATCAAAAAAAGTCTCTCTAGCATCCATATAGTTATCTAACAGTCTCTTAAAAGCAATCTAGGCCTTTTCCATCAAGCATCTCACAATTCCTTCAAAAAATACCCCTTATCATTTATAAAACTGTTCCAGCATTTCGGTAATTGCAAAAGCACTTCCTCACTCCTTGGTACCAAATTCTGTCTTAGTCAGCCAAAGGGGTGCTGATGCAAAATAACAGAAATTGGTTGGTTTTTATTAAGGGTATTTATTTGGGGTAGGAGCTTACAGATACCAGGCCATAAAGCATAAGTTACTTCCTTCACCAAAGTCTATTTCCACATGTTGAAGCAAGATGGCTACCGATGTCTGCCAGGGTTCAGGCTTCTTGGGTTCCTCCCTTCTAGGGTCTTGCTTCTTCCTGGGCTTAGGGTTCCTCTCTTCCTGGGGCTTGCTTCTCTTTCCTCTGTGAGCTTACTTCAGCATCAAAACTCCAACATCAAAACCCCTTAACTCTGTCCTTTGCCATGCCTTTTATTTGTGAGTCCCTACCCACCAAAAGATGGGGACTCAATGCCCTAGGGGCACAAGAGGTTTACAGAATTACTCAGTCAAGTAAATCTATAAATCCGGTATAATCTAATATGCCCAAAGGAAAAGATCAGTTTACAAACATAATCCAGTATTTCCTTTTGGAATTCAACAATAATATCAAACTCCTACAACAGGCATCACCTTTTTTTTTTTTAAACTAAACTCTCATTGTTGTGCATTTTGGATTACTCCGAGCTTTTCTCCATTTTTAATAAAATTGTAAGAAACATTCTTAGAGAAATCTCTGCATACATTCATAATTATTTCCTCAAACTACATTCCTGTGAGTAATTATTGGACCAAAAACCTAAAAAACTAAAACTATGTTCAGAAAGGTAAAATTTCTACTCCAACCCGTAGTATGTAAGGCTATTTTCCCACCTCTTTGCCAAAATTGGGTAACATCAATTTTGTGTATGTTGGGGACATGTCTCAGAGCTTTCAACATGCTAATATTCATTGTAACTCTTCAAGAAAGGGTAAAAAGTACACATTTCCCATATTTATTTGACCACCAAACCCTTCTGGGGGGTGCACCTCCCAGGGCAGCTATTCTGAGAAACACTGACTTGGAAAGGGTGCTTGGTCCCACTGTGGGGCTCCCCCTCCCCCTGGCTTTGCTGGCACTCTTTCCTGGCTGGGAAGTTCTTTTCATCCTCTGGCCACTTGGTTTTTATTTTCCCTTCAGTGTTGTGCTCAGCTCCCATTCCTGGGCCTTATGACAGAAATGGCCAGTTATTTTATATCCCCCAAATGGATCCTAAGCAAAATCTCTCAGCTTCATTGTAAGGAGACTGAGGAATTTCACTATGCTCCACAAATGGCCATGCACTAGGAGTCCATCAAATTTTTAATCTTTGCTAATATTACCAATAAACTTACTTGAATTTTTATGTCTCTGAGGACTACTCAAGGAAGACAGCAATGTTCTCAGTTAGCTTTTCAAGAGACTTGATTAAATGGTATTGAGCAGGAAGTGCCATGAGCAGTAGCACAAACAGGAAGAATATTTTAAGTTAGGACTTAGAGGAATTAAGAGGCTCTTTCCACTAAAGGGGCTTTCAAACCTGTTTCCCATTTTTCTAGTGTGCAGAAAGATTTCACAGAAATCTTCCTAACATGCTTCCTAGCCATCTGCCATTCACAGAAAGGGTAATATTTGAACAGAACTCTGGGAATAATTGGTTATCCCAGCCCTGCCTGGCACCCCATGGGCTGAGGAGCCTTAATCTCCACAGAGCTGGATCTAAGTCACCAGTTAGGAAGTCCTGGGCAAGAGCAGCCAGAGGCATCCAGAATTTACGAAAACATTTGCATGCACAGACACTAAATATTATTATTACATACACAGGAAATAATATGGAAATGTATCCCAGGAATTAATAGTTTTGATCTGTTTGTGAGAAGTGATTTTTATTTCCTTAACCTTGTTTACCTATATTCTTATTTTTCCTGAAACAACCATATGTTATCATAAATTCATTTTATGGTCCCCAAAGCCTACAGAAGTTACATGCTACTGAAGCCACCAAAGCTTTACAGCCACAGGCTATCTAATTCCTGTTAGTGAAACTCAAGAAAATAAAAATTTTTTCTCTCAGCTACCTCTATCTACTTCCTATTAATGTTCTTCGTATTTGCATATTAGCTATTTTATCACAATAAAAAGTGTTGAGGAGCAGATGTGTCTCAAGTGCTGAGAACCTGCTTCCCAGATGGGAGGTCCCCGGTTCGGATCCCAGTGCCTCCTAGAAATAAGGACAAACAACAAACAAAAAACAAACAAAGAAACCAGCTCAGGGGAGCTGATGTGGCTCAGTGGCTGAGCACCGGCTTCCCCCATATAAGGTCTCGGGTTCAGTCCCTGGTTCCGGTATCTCAGGGAAAAGAAAAAACAGCAGAGAACAAAGGACAGCCTCCAGGTCTGTTCCTGAGACAACTATGTGGAGCGAGAAGGGATGGTCCAGGGAGGCAGGGCTGTTTGAAATTCGACTGAAGAGCAAAGGCAAGGAGTTGTCTCTCACTCCTCAGTCCCGGAAAGATGCCCGCGGAGGGCCCAGGACGCTCAGCAGGACTCAGAGCAACCCTGGGTCTGTGGATCGATCGGGGGAAACACCCTCCAGTGCTTTCTCCCAAGGTCCTCTGCCAAGCACGTTTCCAGGGCCATAAAGGTTTCAGAATTACCAGGATTCCACACCTAATGCTGCCAGTTTATATTCCTCCTTATAAAACAATTTAGCGTCTCTTCTAGAGGAAGTTATCAAGCATTTCCCAAGAGTCACTTGAACTGAAGGCTTAGAAAGGGACTGAGGTCAGAAGAACAGTCACTCAGCTGGATTGAGTCATTATTCCAACTTACTCAAATCCAAAAATGCAGAGCTTTTGCTTCTGATGTTCAAAGCACTTGAAGAGCTTGAACCAGCATGCCCTACCACTGGCTCTGTCCACTGTCAGGAACACAGCTTAACAGCACGGTGGAGGGTACAAAAGAGAACCCAAACCAATGGAACTGAAATAGCGCACAAAGAAATCCCCACTGCTGGCGTCTGAACCCTACCACTCCTGCTGGAGACAAGTCTACTGCGGGGAAACGGGGGCAGGAGTGAGTAAGCAGCCCTGTACCTTACTCTCATTTACCAAAAGCCACTCAAAAACAACGGAAGGCCACTGAGTGGATGACTCCATCCGTGTGAAATGCCCAGAAGAGGGAAATCCACCAGCAGTTGCTGAGGAGACAGGGGAATGAGAAGTTACTACTAACGCATACAGGGTTCCTTTTGGGGTGATGAACAGGTTCTGAAATGGTTTACACAACCTTTTGAATATACTAAAAACCAGTGAATTGTACACTTTGAATGAAGAATTTCATGGAATAGGAATTCTACTCTAACCAACAAGAAGAGGTGTTCCTTAGCTCAGCATTCCCGCTGCTCCGTAAGTTCTGCAGAGCTTATGGAGGGCTTCTGGGGTGAGCCCTCAGTACTGCCCTGCTTATGAGAGCAAGAGGAAGCGATCTTTGAGAAAGATTTACGTGCTCATGCTGTTTTATTTCATCACATATTAGTGGGGAAGGGAAGACATAAAACTAAAACTTCTAGTGTAATCTTTGGTCATTCAGGTTAAAGCAACCCATGATGTTCCTACTGTGAAAAAAAGAAAGTTGCTCAATCATCCTGGGGCAACAGGTATCAGGATTCTGTTAGTTAAAGGAGACACCCAGCTCCTACAGTCATGACAGATGACTCTGGAGTTCAGGGCCTTGCAGTGGGCCCTACTTTGGAATTTGTGCTCATGAGTGTGATGGAGTTGGACTCAGATGTGACCTCTCTACACATCCCTCTTCGGTCACTTTTACTGAACCGCGGCTGGCGCTGGTGTTGGTGTACACTTAGGAGACTTGAATCTCTGGACTGCCCGTGTGCCAGCTGGGCCCTGAGTCTCAGCAGAGTTGCAACTCCTACTCTCCGGTTCGCTGGTCTTGCCCAGGTCAGCTAACGGAGGTGAAGATGGTCAACCACCACACGAGGGAACCAAGAGAGACTACAACTGCAAGTAGGAGAATTCCATCCATCAGCCACGTGGGATCTAAGCCCCCTCTCAATTAGAGGTGGAGTGGACATCGACATCCCTGGGTCTTCAGGATGGAGGAATAAAATATGGATGAGAGTAGACTTACTGGAATTCTACTATAGAAATATTGTGACCCTAGTAATGGAAGAAATTATATCATTGATTTGGAGAAGTGGCCACGAGAGTTGCTGAAGGCAGAGGGAAAAAGAGGTGTGATATAAGGGCATTTTCGGGACTTGGAGCTGTCCTCAATGATACTGCAGGGACAGATGCAGGACACTATATATCCTATCATAACCCACTGAATGGACTGGGAGAGATTGTAAACTACAACGTAAACTATAATCCATGCTGTGTAGCAATGCTCCGAAATGTACTTATCAAATGCAATGAATGTACCACACTAATGAAAGAAGTTGTCTATGTGGGAGGAGTGGGAGGAGTAGGAGGAGTGGGGGGTGTGGGGAGTGGGGTATATGGGAACCTCTTATATTTTTTAATGTAACATTTTGCGTGATCTATGCAGCTTTAAAAAAAATTAAATTAAATTAAATTAAAAAAAGGATAACTTGCTGAATGATACTTAAAGTGCTTTCTGAATTAGCATTTAAATGGTCTGAGCCTTTAGCAGTATATTTCAAAGAAGACAGACCATTATTTCTTAACAGATAATTCATCTTAAAACAGGAACTACGCTCAGACACAAAATGGCAGATGGTGCTCAAGAACCAGTAGGTGGCCATCAAAAATTACTTCTGCTAAGAAATCTCTGTTACACCATTAACTGTTACCATGTATGTTGTGCTGAAATCTTTTGTTTGATACACAAAATAGAACACTCATCCACAGGTTTGGAAGACAGTGAATAATGATCTGACCCACAAGTATCTGCCACTATCAATCCTAGATTATGTTATTTTGAATTCCCATGGAATTACTGACACATTATTTAGCGGGGGAAAAAGCTGATGGAGTCAATACAATGATAATCAACATAAGGTGTTTTCTCATAAACAGTGTCTTAGAGAGAAACTCTAGTTCTACAGAGAGCAGTCCTCAGGTTCTTCTGGCCACACCACAGGTAGCACATCTGGGGAACACTGATGAAAAGCAGCAGGTCAAGTTGTACTGGAGCACAGGGCTGAACAAAGACTGCCTTTGAGCCGAGGGTGCCATGTGTGCTGAGGAGAGGGCAGGGCCGTGCTGAGGAGAGGGGAAAGGGCCGTGCTGAGAAGAGGGGGCAGGGCTGTGCTGTCCCTGTGCTGAGGAGAGAGGGCAGGGCCGTGCTGAGGAGAGGGCAGGGCTGCGCTGTCCCTGTGCTGAGGAGAGGGCAGGGCCGTGCTAAGGAGAGGGGACAGGGCCGTGCTGTCCCTGTGCTGAGGAGAGGGCAGGGCCATGCTGCCCCTGTGCTGGGGAGCAGGCAGGACCACCCTGTGCCTATGCTGAGGAGCGGGCAGGGCCATGCTGTCCCTGTGCTGAGGAGAGGGCAGGGCTGCGCTGTCCCTGAGCTGAGGAGAGGGCAGGGCCGTGCTGAGGAGAGGGCAGGGCCACGCTGAGGAGAGGGCAGGGCCGCGCTGTCCCTGTGCTGAGGAGAGGGCAGGGCCGTGCTGTCCCTGTGCTGAGGAGAGGGCAGGGCTGTGCTGTCCCTGTGCTGAGGAGCAGGCAGGACCACCCTGTGCCTATGCTGAGGAGTGGGCAGGGCCACACTGTCCCTGTGCTGAGGAGAGAGGGCAGGGCCGTGCTGAGGAGAGGGCAGGGCCGCGCTGTCCCTGTGCTGAGGAGAGGGCAGGGCCGCGCTGTCCCTGTGCTGGGGAGCAGGCAGGACCACCCTGTGCCTATGCTGAGGAGCGGGCAGGGCCACGCTGTCCCTGTGCTGAGGAGAGGGCACGCATTTATCCAAAAGAATTCTAGGTCCCGTCAAAACTAGTCACAAAGTTATAATGAGTATCACAGAGCCTACCAAGGTTATGCTTGGAAAAAGAAGCATGAATAAAATCCCCAGAGATTATATCCCATAAGAAATAAAAATTACTCATAAGCAAAGCCATACAAATGAACCCATTATTATACACTTGCAGTGCTCAGAGCTTATAAGAATACAGTGCCATCTATAATTTATTCCTCTTAGATAATACATTATTCAGATCAGGTAATTAAGTGCCATAAATCACTTTATTGTTGACCCTAGATCAAATACAAATGTGGCAAGTCTAAGATCCTCAAATAGTCCAAAAGGCCCAATTTCAGCCAATATTTTACTTTTACATCAGTGATTTACCAGAATTACCAAAAAGAAGCAAAACTGTCAGATGAGGACCCTGAAACAGAAGGTGAGGAGAGTAGGAGAAGCCTAGAAAGTCCACGAACTAGACAACACTACAGTCACAACGTGTGAGTGCACATATTGTAATAAGGACAACAAACGCATGCACCCCTAAAATATTTCAAGTACGATAAATGAGAGCGCGCTCCCCTATAAGAGAGAATCCCGAGATATTTTTCATATGCGTTTTCTCAAAGTAATTGGGCCTCGGTATTTTCTAAGAAAAATGATAACCAACACAATGTTCTACACTGTAATTAAAAAATACATCATCTCTTCGAATGCTTTTTAAAGGTAAGCCTCTGAGCAGCCAAACAAGTATTCCTTACAATTGAATAGCTTTTTTTCTATTTTTTTTTACTATTACATTCAAAAAATATAAGAGGTCCCCATATACCCGACACCCCCCCCATCCACTCCTCCCACATCAACAACCTCTTTCATCATTGTGGGACATTCACTGCATTTGGTGAATACATTTTGGAGCACTGCTGCACCACGTGGATAATGATTTACACTGTAGTTTACACTCTCCCCCAGTCCACCCAGTGGGCCATGGCAGGACACACATTGTCCAGCATCTGTCCCTGCAGTCCCACCCAGGACAACTCCAAGTCCTGAAAATGCCCCCACATCCTATTTCTGCTTCCCTCTCCCTACCCGCAGCAGCTACAATGGCCACTTTCTCCACATCAATGCTATAATTCCTTCCATTACTAATCACAATAGTTCCATAGTAGAATATCAGTTAAGTCCACTCTAATCCATACTCCATCCTGTGGACCCTGGGATGGTTATGAATAGCTTGTAATCTATTACAACGTAATTATTTGAAAAACTTTAATACTTTGAGAAAATAATTCCACTGCTAAAGGCGAAGCTGGTTAAACTGAGTTGTCACTAAATGGCAGGATTTATGGCCCTCCTCTTCTGCTTTCATGACGACCACAGTTTTTAGCCCAACCAGGCAGGGAGAGGACGTGCCTGGCGGCCAGGGCTGCACTAGCCCTGAACAGCAGGTACCTCAGCTGCTTCAGGAACTCGACATCAGAGCTGCTGTTAATGAGCTTGATGAACTCCTCGTAGGAGGGGGCGTAGGTGTAGGCTCTCCTGTGGTGCTCGCTCGCCTGCTCTCTGCGCTCCAGCTGGGCGAGCAGCATCTGGTTCAGGAAATCAGGGTCGCTCAGCAACGCCACCGCCGGCTTCAAGGCTGTGGGAACAAGTAAGCGCACTGTAAACAGGGTATCCTTCTTCCATGGAATTTTCTTTACATCACATAATTTAAACTATTTGGGGGAAACATTTTTAAACTACCCACATGTAGGAAATTATAATCAATTCAAGTATTCAGAAAAATACACATACTCATATAAAAGGCTGCCTGTTGTAAATATTAACTATATTGACATTCAAGTGGTCATTTCAAGGACACCACCTTTTTCTTTTATTCATTGTATAAGGGTTAATATGTTTGAATACTTCAGTTTGCCAAAGAATGAAAGGCAACATTCTTCCAGTTGGTCTTTGCAGACCTCAGGAGGGAAACTGTTAAAAAAAAACAATGGATGGGAAGCAGATATGGTTCAAGTGATTGGGCTCCTGCCTACCACCTGGAAGGTCCCGGGTTCAGGTCCCGAAGCCTCCTAGAGAGGATGAGCAAGACAGCAAGCTGGCTCAACGGACTGGTGCAGTGAGCTGACACAACAAGATAATGCAACAAAGAGACACAAAGAGGAAACACAATGAGAGAGACAACAAAGCAGGCAGTAGTGGTGGCTCAGGTGACTGAGCACCTCTCTCCCACAGGCCCCTCCGAGGTTCAGTTCTTGGTGCCTCCTAAAAAGAAGACGAGCCAGACACAGAGAGCAGACAGTGCGCACAAACACTGAGGTGGGGGAAATAAATAAGTCTTAAAAATAAAAATCAATTGCGGGGAGTGAATGTAGCTCAAGTGATGGAATGCCTGCCTCCCATGTACAAGGTCCCAGGTTTGATTCCCCGTACCTCCTAAAAACAAAAACAAACTAACGAAAAAAACACAACTCTCATTTTACGAGGTCCTGGGTTCAATCCCTGGTACCTCAAAAAAAAAAAAAGGCAATGAAACTATTATGAATTCATCCTACTAACTTTAGGTTACAAGGGAAAGGGGGAATACTTTTCTCTTTTTCTCTGTGGTTGGTTATACAGCTGATGAGCACAGCTGGCAGATTCTGAGAAGTCAGATGTTCATCCAATAGATCTCAAATAAAATGTTGCTGATTTGAAATTCTGACATAAGGAAAGTTTCTCTCAAGTCATATTTTCTTCCTTTTTTCTTATCCTAGCTAAGTATTTCACAGGATATAGTTAACTTTTTTCCTAGTAATCATACTATATTGTGGTATAGCTCCATTTTTTATTTATTCCTAGTTCACCAAATTATGTACAGGCATTATCAATTATGAATAGGCATTATCAATTAATCTTACAGTAAAGATCTTTTCAGTAAATGCTACATCAGAGATTGTATATATAATATTCTTTCATTAATGCATTTATCCTTGGCTTGGATAATTCAAAAGCTACCCTAAATGGTTGTTTCCCTATAGAGAGCATAAGGACTGGTTTTCCTGTGTCAAAATAAACAACAGAATGGATTGTGCATTTCACCATCTGTTACATTAAAAAAACCAAGTTTATCACATAGGGCCAAATGATGTTCTTTGATATGGCATTTAAGCTTAAAATTTTGAAAATACTTTAATTCCCACATGTCCTACACTGCACAATGTCTGCACAGGGGTCAAATGAAGTGTTAGCATATTAGTATGTAGCACCACAGTTTGCACAATTATCACTGCATTAGCTATATCAATCTTATTAGTCTACCTTTGGTTGTGAGAATTTCTGCAAGCATTATACGTAAGCTGAGAGACTGCACATCCTTTGAGGGGAGGAGACAAAACACCAGAACCCGAGAACACGTCTGCAGGAACCTTACTTCATCATCTGAGTTCCTCAAGCATGCATGCAACACAAAAGGCCTTGGCTGTTCTTCATGTCTAAAAAATAAATAGAGAGGGGAAAAGAAGGAAAGAAATTTCTAAAACCAGTTCAGTTATTTGCCTTTAGGTAAAAAACATTTCAAATGAACAAAGGAAAATACAATGATATGTTTCAGTATATTGGTCTTAAATACTGAGTCACTTTCTCAGCAATATCAAAAATCAATACTTTCCTCAGTCACAGAATAATCTGGAAACTTTCTCCTGGAAAAAAATGCAAATGCATGGCCTTCTGGGATTTCAAACAAGTCATGAAAATTACCTTAAATAGCACCAACAATTACAGGCAACTCCCAAATCAGAGCAACAATCCAGGGGTATGAATATCCCTTTAACTAGATTACTTTACTTTTATATCATCTAGAGCTCTTCTTAAATGTGATCTATAGCTCCATTTAAATTTTAAAATAATAAAAAAAAGGCAACCTAATACAACATAAACCAGTCACCAGCCAGTTTTCCTAATAGGGCTATCATGGGGTAAGACGTCTATGGCTATTTCCAGCGAGGCGTGGGTCGTGACTGGACGCTACAGAAGCTGACGGGCTCCTAGGAGCCTCCCAAGAATTTTCCAACATGGTCTTGGGTGTCCCTGTCAGCAACAGCTTCACCTTCTCTCCAGGACCACTGATTTAGAGTATCTGAGCAAAGAACAGCAGGAAGAACTTTCTATACCACCCTGTCCTGCAGCAGCATACTGGTAGTTCAAGAAAGGCTGGGAACTAACTTTTTAAATACTTCTCCAGGTAAGAGGCAAAGCAGGATTCTTGGAGTAAGCAGGAGCCGATACTGAGGTGAAACAGTGAACAGAGGCAGAGGAAGTGTCCTAGGCACAAGGGGAGTGAAACACCGGCGTCTTTAGGACCAGCATCTCCCAGCAGTTACCTGTCACTTCTTTTTGCTCTAGAGACTGGACAACGGTTTCTATAATGAGTGAACTAAAAAGAAATATTTAGTACGCTAGAGGAATTAAATCCCCATGCGCAAAGCCGACACATAAAAAGATTTTAAGAGTAAGCCTTTTGATGCTTATTGTGTTCATAGTTTTTAATGAGGTTGTTTTAAGTGCCTGGTTGACGGAGGTGATGGTAGCACATCACCACAAGTGTGACACAGTGCTGAGTTAGGAAGGTCCTTGTGGTTGTGTGTCGCGAGCAGGAAAGCGAGTGGGGAAAACGGGCCTCTATGACACGGGGAAGCCCGCTGTGGACAACGACTGGTGAATAGTACAAAGAGAAGAATGTTCTTCCATGAACTAGGACAAACGTACGTCACTATTACAAGGGGTTAATAATAGGGTGGTATATGGGAAGGAGAAAAACAACTAATGCAAACTATGCACTACACTTAACAGTAAGATGGTAAATTCTTCCATCAACTGTAACAAATGTAACACACCAATGCTCAGTGTCAGCAAGAGGTACGGGATTTTTCTTTGGGAGCAACGAGAATGTTCTCAAGTTGACTGTGGTGATGATGAATGCACAACTCTGTGATTATACTGAGTCACTGGCTGTACACTTTGGATTGTATGGTGTATAAATAAAACTGTTCATTGTTCTTTTAAAAGAGTGTCAGCCTTTACACATGCACTGCTATACGCTGACTTCTAGAAAGTGGCATCTTCAATTATTTTAAACTCTAACTCTGCTGCCAGAAAAAGGGGAAATTTTAATAAAGTAAGATTGAGATGCTATTCCTCTGTCAAGTAAAGCACTAAGGACAGTACTTTACGGGAGCTGCTGAGGGCAGGGAGAGGGAAGAAGAGGTGTGATATGGGGTATTTTCAGAACTTGGAGTTGTCCTGAATGATATTGCAGGGACAGATGCTGGACATTATATATCGTGCCAACCCACGGAATGGACTGGGGAAGAGTGTAAACTACAATGTAAACTATAATTCATGCAGTGCAGAAGTGCTCCAAAATGTATTCATTTTGCAATGAACGTGCCACCCTGATGAAAGAGGTTGCTGGTGTGGAAGGAATGGTGTGGGGTGTGGGGTATGTGAGAACCTCTTATAGTTTTTATTTTTTATTTTTTTTAAAGATTTATTTATTTATTTCTCTCCCCTCCTCCACCCCGGTTGTCTGTTCTCTGTGTCTATTTGCTGCATCTTCTTTGTCCGCTTCTGTTGTCATCAGCGGCATGGGAATCTGTGTTTCTTTTTGTTGCGTCATCTTGTTGTGTCAGCTCTCCGTGTGTGCGGCACCATTCCTAGGCAGGCTGCACCTTCCCTTGCGCTGGGCGGCTCTCCTTACGGGGCACACTCCTTGTGCGTGGGGTTCCCCTACACAGCGGACACCCCTGTGTGGCAGGGCATTCCTTGCGTGCATCAGCACTGTGCATGGGCCAGCTCCACACAGGTCAAGGAGGACCGGGGTTTGAACCGCGAACCTCTCATGTGGTAGACAGACGCCCTAACCACTGGGCTAAGTCCGCAATCTCTTATAGTTTTTAATGGAACATTTTGTGTGCTCTATGTGTCTTTTTTAAAAAAAAGATAATAAAAACATTTTTTAAAAAGAGAAAAAAACTATTTGGCTAATATTTTAGGGGACATTACCCCCACAAAATTCAATTTATAAAACTTTCTTTAAATACTGTAAATATGCCTCTCAGAGAATACACAGTGCCCTCTGTGTCCCATCAGAAGGCAGGTTAATTAACCCTGGTCATCAGATGGTCACAAGTTCACCACTCTCCACTCAACAAGGGCCACACCTTCCCAGCAAAAGGCCAGAAAAGCAGGACCTTCTTCTGCCAGTGTGGTTCAGCCATGTGCCTGTGGCACCGTCTTCTACCAGTGTGGTTCAGCCATCTGTCTGTGGCATTTCCTAACTTACCTCTGGGTTCCCATTTCTTGAGTGAGCAACAGCCATTTAACCTTTCATAAGTTTTATATGCAAAATATTACTTAATTCTCATATCTACACTGAAAAGTAGATACTACCACCATTTTACAGACAAGAAAATTAAGGATCTGAATGGTTAAGCCATTTATTACCTCTGTCCAAAGTCACAGAGGTAATAAAGGGCAGATAAACCTCTCAAATCCTGTTCTAACTCTCAAATACAGGCTCTTTACACCATAATCAAATTGCAAAGATGAAAGGGGAAAAAAATCAACGAGAAAGAAGGAAAATTCATGAATAAAAACATTGTTTCCTCTCAAACAGGATGTCAGTGCTTCAAACAAACCCAAAAAGAGCAGAGAATTTTATATGAAGGAGACTATGAAATTAAAGATGCTATTGATTTAGTAGTATAGAAACAACCATTTTGGGATTTCTTTCCTTGAACATGCTGGGACAGACGGCACAAAGGAAGAGGAAGCAGAGGCAAGAACTTAAATGTGATGTACTGACTTAGAGCAGCAACAGAAAAATGAGCCTGGAAAAAATACACGTTGATGGAAAGCTGCCTCCACACAGCTGCCTAGCTGTCAACCAGAGGAGGAACTGCTCTTAACGAATGCAATTTATTATTCTCTTGTCTGAAAGTGGTCACTTCAATTGGCCTCTGAGGCTGCCAACATCATTTTGCTGCTGAAAACTCTACACGCATGGGGATTTCTAGGGTTAGGGTCCTCTCCCCAGGCAGCCAGCATCCCTAACTGCCGTCTGCCAGTCTCGTATATGCTTTACACAAGATGATGCACAACCAGACACTGCTTCTCCAGGTTCACCTCCAGGGCACGAGCAGCTGACCATATGCAAAACACCAGTAACCTCCTGGCACTTTTTCAAATATCCACAATCCCATACAACAGTGGTAGATTCTTTTTCCTTAATAAGACTCATCACCGAGAGCTTCTAGGTCTAGCCTAAATTCCAGTAAAATAAATCTACCCTTGGCATAAGAAAACTAGAAGCCAAAGAAAGGTGTTTCTAAATGGAATCAGTTGGGAAGTGGACTTGGCCCAATGGATAGGAAGTCCGCCTACCACATGGGAGGTCTGGTGGTTCAAACCCCGGGCCTCTTTGACCTGTGTGGAGCTGGCCCACGCACAGTGCTGATGCGCGCAATGAGTGCCCTGCCACGCAGGAGTGTCCCCCGCGTGGGGGAGCCTCACGTGCAAGAAGTGTGCCCTGTAAGGAGAGCCGCCCAGCGCGAAAGAAAGTGCAGCCTGCCCAAGAATGGCACCGCACACACAGAGCGCTGACATAGCAAAGATGACGCAACAAAAAGAAACACAGATTCCTGGTGCCACTGATAAGGATAGAAGCGGTCACAGAAGAACACACAGAGAATGGACACAGAGAGCAGACAACTGGGGGGGGGGCAGGAGGGAAGGGGAGAGAAATAAATAAAAAAATAAATCTTAAAAAAAAAAATATATATATATATATATAAATGGAATCAGTTATCTCTTTCAATTATTTTGATGCTTTACCTGTGAACACTGTTGTATTAGTCAGCCAAAGGGGTGCTAATGCAAAATACTAGAAATCTGTTGGCTTTTAAAATGGGTATTTATTTAGGGTAGAAGCATACAGTTATCAGGCCATAAAGCATAAGTTACTTCCCTCACCAAAGTCTGTGGCCATGTTTTGGGGCAAGACAGCTGCCGACATCTGCCAGGGTTCAGGATTCCTGGGTTCTGCTCTTCCCAGGGCTTGTTTCTCTCCAGGCTCTCCAGGTTCAACTGCTGCGCTCTCTCCTCACAATCAAGCTCCTCAGTGTGGCTGCTTTCCAGGGCTCCAGATTAAAAACTCCAACTAACATTTCTGCCATGTCACTTTCTCTGTGAGTCCCCACTCACCAAGGCAGCAGGGATGCAACGTCCTACTGATATGGCCCCATCAAAGCCTTGATCATTATTTAATCAATTAAACCTCTGAATTCAATATAATCTAATATGCCCAGAGGAAAAGACCAGTTTACAAATGTAATCCAATATTTCTCTTTGGAATTCATCAATATCAAACTGCTACAACTGTTTATACTGTCAACAACTGCAGTAATTTCAGAAGCTGGTAGATGTCTCAATGAACACTCCATTCTCATATTGAACTTAGATAATCACAAAAGCACAAGATTTCTCTAACCACTTGCTCTTCTCCCAAACTTCAATCCATCCATCTTCTAACTGAAGTGAGGAATTGATTTCAAGTCTGCCCTCTATGAGGCAGGGGGAGGGAATAAATAAATAAATCTTTAAAAAATTAAGTACTGCCTTTTATTTTTTTATATAAACAAATTTAATAGCTTAGTTTAAAATAAGACTTTCAGCAAATGTGAACAAGTCTTTGACAGCACCTGTCAGGCAGAACCATAAAATAATACTTTATATAAAGGAAACCACAGGGAAGCAGATTTGGCTCAAGTGATAGAGTGCCCGCCTACCACATGGGAGGTCCAGTGTTCAAACCCGGGGCCTCCTGACCTGTGTGGTGAGCTGGCCCATATGCAGTGCTGATACACATAAGGAGTGCCATGCCATGCAGGGGTGTCCCCACGTAGGGGAGCCCCAAATGCAAAGAGTGCACCCCATAAGGAGAGCCGCCCGGCGTGAAAAAGGTGCAGCCTGCTCAGGGCATTGCCGCATACACGGAGACCTGACACAGAAAGATGATGCAACAAAGAGAGACACAGATTGCCAGTGCCACTGACAAGAATATAAACAGACACAGAAGAACACACAGCAAATGTACACAGGGAGCAGACAACTAGGGGGGAGGGGCAGGGAAGGGGAGAGAAATAAATCTTAAAAAAAAAAAAGGAAGAGGGAAGAAGATGGTGACAACAGGTACTGAGAGGAGTTGCAGAACTTTCCAAAGGGAGAAGGTAAGGATTTTAAGACTCAAGATGACCCAGGAGCCCTATTTCTCTCACTTTCCTTATTCATGCACATAGTCCCCTGCATTACTCAGCCAAAGGGGTGCTAATGCAAAATACCAGAAATCTATTGGCTTTATGAAGGGTATTTATTTGGGGTAGGAACTTACAGTCACAAGGCCATAAAGTGTTAAGTTACTTCCCTCACCAAAGTGTGTTGCCATGTGTTAGAGGCAAAACGGCTGCCAGGATCCAGCCTTCCGCTTCCTCCTAAGGCTCTGTGACCCCAGCTTCTTCCAATATCAGCTGTAGGCTGGAGGGCTGCTCTCTCTCCCCAGGGCTGTTTCTGGGTTTTCTCAGCTGTTCAGGGCTCTGGTCTCTTCAACTGCAAACTATTTGGTGAATGGCTCAGCTCTATCCCAGGTCTCCAGCAACCAAAACTAAGCTTTCTGTGGTCTCCTTCTCCATGTATTATCGTCCCTGTCTTTGCTGGAACGTCTGTTTATATAGCCCAGAAGCAGGGGGAAGCGGGGATTCAAACTGAGTCACTCTAATGATGTGGTCAAAGAAAAGCCCTAACCTTGATTTAATAAAGTAAAAGTGAAACCTCTGAATCTAATAAAGTCTAATACATCCAGAGAAACAGACCAGTTTACAAACACAATCCAAATCTATTTTTGGAATTCATAAATACCAAACTGCCACACTCCTTACCCAAAGTTACTTTTTCTATAAGCAACAGGTTTCAGAGTGTTCTGGATCCCCGAGACCCTTCCAGGGGGTCTGAGATATTGAACTATATTCATAATAACAGGAAAATGATGCCATTTTCTTTTCCACTCTCACCCTGAAATTTTCCGAAGGCTACATGACCAGTGATGGCATCATTCCTCTGATGGGAAGTGTAGAAAGTTTACTGTATATCCTTGCACTTTAAAATTTTCTTAGTTTTAATTTCTCATATGGTAAAAACAACAGCTCTAAGGAGTGGTGACTGGCACACATTTAACAATTAGCTCCCGGGGAGGGGTGGCTCTGCTACTCCACATAGCATGCGCCATTTCCACGGTGGAAACGCTCCCCCCATGGCCAAGCTCAAGCTACCAATGTTATGTCTGAACTCAGGGCTGGGAAGAGATGTGCATAATCAGCTCCTACAGCCAGTACCCACAGCTCCCGCACCCCAGATACAATCCACACAAACCTCTCTGAGGGTCTCAGTAATTTATAACCCTAACCCAAAAGTTTGTGAAACACTGTTCCACGTAATGTTTTTTAAGCCCACAAGTAACAAAATCAATCTAAGCTGGTCTCAAAAAAATCATTTTTTAAAAACGACAAAGCACAAAAAATAGCAAAGTTATCACAGGTAGTAAAAGTATGGTTTTATAAAACTCTATCATATATAAAATGTGTTTCTTAATGTGGGTCACAGTCAAAAAAAAGTCTGCAAAACTGATCTGCAAAGGCAGTAGGCTGGAAAATAGTGGGCACATGATGGGTATGTGAATTTTGGTCTCATAAGCCTGAAATAGGTAAACATTGGGAGAAAAGACAATTCATGGACAGAAGCTGTAGAACTGAGAATGGAGACCTGCACAACTACATTTTGCAACACAGATTTTGTGGAAGTGTACCATGCATAAACAGTAAGTGTACAGTGAAGGTTGTGAACTTACAAACACGCACATCATCATAAAGGGCACCCATACATCTCCCCACCACCACCACCTTGCATTGTTGTAAAACATCTGTTACAAACAATGAAAGAGCATCTTCAAACTATTACGAAGTACAGCCCGTATCTTACATCTGGTGCATTTACCCCCAACCCACCTGATTACTGAGACCCTGTATTAGTATTATATATTTGTTATCGCTCATGAGAAAACATTTTCATATTGTCCTCTTAACCACAGTCCATCACCCACTACTGGATTTCCTGTGTTATAAAGTCCCATGCTTTATGTCCCATGATCATCCATTCAAAGTGTGCCCTCAGTGGCTCTCATTTATTTCAGAGTTGTGGTGTCATCACTTCTGTCTATTTAAGAATATTTTCATTACTCCACAAGGAAAAATCCTATACCCCTTTATACTCCCATATTGTTGCCCCTTAGAATTGGTATTTCTTCTTTGCCACTGTTGCAAAAATATTACAAAATTACTATAACTATCGTCCATAAGTTACACTGGTTGTAATTTTCGGCAGAGCACCACATTTTCAGCACTTTGTAAAGAGCATCCTGATACTAGTGACCAGTCTTCACCCCCACCCACAGCACTGGTCACAGTCCCTGGGCTACTCTCTAGCTTCCTTGCAAGTGGCATCCCACAGCCCACTTTTTGATGGATGCACACAAGAGTCTCTTAGAAGAGAAAATGGTTCACCCCCTGCCTAATAAGAGCCAAAGCTTACTCATCCCTTAGGTATTTTTCAAATACCGTACCTCTTCCCTGATGGAAGAGGCATAGTAAAATTAGTGAGAACAGTTCACACTAAGTGTGGGCAGCCCATTCCTACGAATCCAAACCCAAACCTGGTACTATAGGCAGAGGGATACCAATTTCAACAAAACCACTTTTGATGCACAAGTTAGAAACATTATAATTCATCATCTTTGCACATATTCTAGAGCAAGACACATGTTTACAATCCTATCAACAAACCTAGGAAAGTGGAATGGGTTATGAGTGATAGAAGCGGCCGTGTTGCAGTCTTCTTCCACCAAATGTGATTCACCCAGGCCAAACAAACCTTCAACAGTACAGTACAAAGGGCTAAAACACCCAAGGAAAAGATTTTTCACATTGAAACATCTACTCTAATTACAGTCCACAAGTTCTAATACTGGGCTCCTCTTAAAAATCAACTTTCAGTATGCTGTAATGCACCAGAGCTCTGTTTAACACAAGACTGCAAAAGCAAAAACATGAGCTATATTCACACTTCTAAAAACTGTATTCACAGTTGAAAATACTATATTTAGTGTTCTAACTGCCCACAATACTAAAATTCAGTTTATCATACTGCTGGCTCAGTAAGATTCCTTTTACCATTTATTTACAAAATTAAGAGAATCTTAGAAAATGGTTTTCCATGATAAAGTTACTAGACACTGTAATTATCCCTCCTCAATATATTGTCGCATTTTCAAGCCAGAAGACAGCAAGAGGCACAGTATTCTAGAGATCTGTCTAGACTTTGATCCTTGATTCAATAAGAAAAATATTTTAATGCAAAGAAGAATGCGGAGTGGTTTGTGTTATAACAGTTACCTGGCATTAGCAGCTTTGAGGTCACAGAAGTGAGTGAGTAAAGTCCTCACAACATCACTGCAGACAATTTTAACCACATCCACGTGGCTCAATCTGTGACGCAGCTGCTTGGCAATCTCCCAGAAGTCTTCCAAGAGCAGATGGTAAAGCTGCCCCTCGTCCCTGCTGAGGCTCCCATACCAGGACAGAACGTAGTCTCTGTAACTGTGGTCGAACACTGCAGAGATAAACAAGCAGGAGGTAAAACCTGGGTGAACAGGAAACACTTTCTGTATAACATTCCTTGTTTAAGGCATAAAAGGAATAGAAAGCAGCATTCAAGAGAAAACAGGTCATTTTTCCTGAGATCTTGTAAAATGAAAAGATTCACATCTAATTAGAATGTTTGGAGCATGGTAACCGCATGTCCTGGATTTTCTTGGACATCCCATTTTTTACATTATCCATTTTGTTGCCATTATTGCCCTCAGTGTCAAATAAAACCTTTTTGCCTGTGAGCGTTTCTCCTTTGCCAGCTTTGCCCGTGGAAGATGCTGGAGGACATTGGCCCGTGTTCCCTGGTGCTCCCATGCTGCGCAGCAGACCACACGTAGGCGCAGGGGCACACGCCAGCGCGCTCCAACGGCCTCCCCGGCTGGGACACTCCGCGAACATCTCAGTCGTGCAGGAGGCCGAGGTCCCAGCTTCCGGCCCGGCCCTGGCTGAGGGGCCTCCTAGCCCACGGCAGACACTCCCTTTGCAACCAGCACTAGGCACAGAGGACGGGCTTTCCGCTCTCTCCCTTGCCAGCTGCTCCACGCTGTTTCCTGAGGAGCCGCCGCTGCAGCAACAGCTGCACATGGCATCTCAGACCTCACCGCAGGGTCAGCGTCCAGGGCACACCTACTCCTCTGGAAGATTCCTGGTCTCTATTTTCTTAATTCTGGATCGAAGGTATACTTTGAAATGAGGAAACCCTAGTTCCAGGCAAGTGCTGTCCAGTAGAAACATGAGGGGCATACAAGTAATTTTAAGTTTTCTAGTGGCCACATTTAGAAGTAAAAAGAAACAGGTGAAATGAATTTTAATAATACATTTTATTTAGCCCAATGTATCTAAAATATTAGGATTTCAACATATAATGAATATTGAAAATTAATGAATTATTTTGCATTTTCATACAAAGTCCTTGCAATCGTACTTATTTTAACTTGCAGTAAATCAGTTATACAGTGTACATCAATTACACTGTAACTGCAACATTTCAGGTGCTCACTAGCCACTTGTGTCCAGCGTTTACCACACTGGACATCACAGCTCTAGCCCAGATGAAGCCAGTGTGGCTTCTGCCAGAAGCGCTGCCTTTTAGAAAATAAAACGCTCCTGGGCTTACTGAGTGGTGGCTCCCCAAAGGCCCCAAGGAGAAAAACATTTCGTTACTCAATCTGTACCAGCTCAAGGATTTCTGGGCTATTTTTTTTAAGCACCATCTACATCTCAAAGTGTTTCTTTTTCCTCTTTGGAGCACGACTTCTTTGGCTGAATTATGGCTTCAGCGCTCATCACTAGTCAAGCGTCGTCTCAAGAGTCCCCCTGGCTCCTGCCAGTGCACCACCCTGCCCCCGGGGCCTGAGGAGCAGAGCCAGGTGTGGTACCCTCTCTAGCCCACCAGGTGCACGATGGCTAGCAGATGGCCTATAGTCTGATTCACTTTATTCCCCTCAGCCACTAACATCAACTAGTGGTGTTAGAACAGTAAATTAAGGGGGTTTTGATTTTCCATGTGTGCCAGAGAGGACGGCCATTCACCCTGTGTGAGGTTCCCACATATTTGCAATGGCTTTTTCCCTCAGAGCACGAACCACGAAATAGTATCCAATGCTTCTCCACTTTTCCAGAATTTCAATAGTAGAGCTTTATAGCATTTTATAAGATAACATCAATCCCACTGACCAAAACCATACATAATGGGGGAGGGGGAGGGGGAGGAGAAAGAGAGTGGGAGGGGGAGGGGAAGGGGGAGGAGAAGAGGAGGAAGAGGGGGAAAAAGAGAAGGAGAAAGAGAAGTTGAAGAAGGAGAAGGAGATGAAGGAGGAGGAGGAGAAAAAAGAAGGACCAAGATGGTTCCATATGACATTTCATGATTCCATTCCTCCAAAGACACTGCCAACAGCTCTCAAAACTGGAAGAACCCTACCCAGTACCAAAGCCAGATAAAGAGACTACAAAAAATTACAGGCCAATTTCTCTAATGAATATAGATACAATAATCCTCAAAAAAATACTTGCAAACCAAATCCAAAAGCACCTTATAAATTAAAAACACGATCAAGTGCGGTTTATCCCAGGTATGCAAGGTGGTTCAACACAAGAAAATCAGTGTAATAGACCACATTAATAAAACTAAGAAGAAAAATCTCATGATCATCTGCAAAATCCAGCATCCCCACTTGATAAAAACACTCTGAAAAAGTAGGAAAAGAAGAAACCTTTCTCAACATGATAAAGGGCAGAGGTGAAAACCCACAGCTAACATTGTACTCAACAGTGAAAGCCTGGAAGCTTTCCCCTGAGATGGGGAACAAGACAAGGATGCACACATCACCACTGTCATCAATATTGTGCTAGAGGTTCTAGTTAGAACAACTAGGCAAGAAAAATAAATAAAAGGCATCCACACTGAAAAGGAAGTGAAACTTTTGCTATTCACAGATAGTATGATTCTATACCTAGAATGTCCAGAAAATCTACAATGAAGCTATGGGAGGTAATAAACAAGTTCACCAAAGTGGCGGCATACAATATTAATATGTAAAAATCAGTGTTTCTATATGCTAATAATGAGCAATCTGAGGAAGAAATCAGGGAAAAAAAATTCCACTTACAATAGTAACTAAAAGAATCAAATGTTTAGGTATAAACTTAATCAAGGATGTGAAGGACCTATATTCAGAAAATTACAAAACACTGCTAAAAGAAACCAAAGACCTAAATAAATGGAAGGACATTCTATGTTCATGGATTGTAAGACTAAATATTGTTAAGATGTCACTTGTACCCAAATCGATTTACAGATTCAACTTAAAACCAATAAAAATTCCAAGAGCCTTTTTTGCAGAAACAGAAAAATCAAATTTATCTGGAAGGGCAAGGGGCTCTGAATAGCCAAAAACATCTTGATAAAAAAGAATGAAGTAAGAGAACTCACACTACATGGCTTTAAAGAATATTACAAAGCTACAGTGGTATTAAAAACAGCCTGGTACTGCCACAAAAACAGATACAGAACAATAGAGTCAAACTGATCATTCAGAAACAGACCCTTACATTTATGGTCAATTTGATTTTTATTTTTAATATGTTTTTATTAAAGTTGTGAATTACAAAACAATCATGCACTTACGTGGAATTCCCATATGTAGCAGTTTGATATGGTTATCAATTCCAAAAGCAGATATTGGATTATGTTCGTAATCTGGTCTGTACCTGGGTGTGACTGAGTTATGACTGGGGCTTTGATTGGGCCACATCATTAGGGCGTTGAGTATCCACCCCTTGGTGGGTGGGGACTCACAGATAAAAGGCATAGCAAGGACAGCGTTGGGGGTTTTCTGATGTTGAAGATTTGATGTTGGAGTTTGATGCTGAAGTCTTAAGCTGGAGCCCCAGGAAGTAAGCTCACAGAGGAAAGAGAAACAGGCCTGAGGAAGAGAGAACCTGAGCCAGGAGAAGAATACAGAGGAATAGAGACAGCTCCTTAGACACAGCAGAAACCCCAGGGAGAAAGACAGAGCCATTCGCCTGATAGTCTACAGTTGACCTTGTGGAGAGAAGCAAAGCCTAGAGAGCCTCATAGTCTACAGGTGACCTTGTGGAGAAAACAGGAGCTGAGCCCAGAGGAACCCAGGAAGCCTGAACCCTCGCAGATGTTGGCAGCCATCTTGTTCCAACATGTGCAAATAGACTTTGGTGAGGGAAGTAACTTATGCTTATGGCCTCGTTCGTATCTGTAAGCTCCTACCCCAAATAAATACCCTTTATAAAAACCAACCAGTTCCTTGTATTTTGCATCAGCATCCCTTTGGCTGACTAACACACCATACAACACTCCACCAACACACTACATTTTTGTGGAACATGTTACAGATTATGAAATATCATCATCAGACTATTACAACTAACTTGGTATATTTTTTCCATACACTCTGATTATTAACATAGTACATCTTTGGTATCGATGCAAGAATATTACAATGTATCTGTTGACTACAGTCCATAGGTTAAATTAACTGTATTTGTCCCATGCTTCTCCACATTCTTACTACCTTGCAATAATGATGTTCATTTGTTCTAGTCCTTAGAAGGACATTCTTGTATTGGTACAATTAACTAGAATTCTCACCCACCTCTGGGTTCACTATGTTATTCAGTCCCTAGATCATTCTCTAGCTTTCTTTCAGTTGACATTGACATCCCTAGATTACCCTTTTCAGCCACAATCACATTTACAAACCACCTGTGTTATTTCTACTCACTATAATGTGTTACCATCAACTCTATCCATTTCCACACTTTTACAGTGAAGGTCATTAAAACATCTACATACGGGAAGCGGATTTGGCTCAACGGATAGGGTGCCTGCCTACCACAGGGTTCAAACCCAGGGCCGACCTGTGTGGCGAGCTGGCCCACTCATAATGCTGTTGCGCACAAGGAGTGCCCTGCCACGCAGGGGTATCTCCCATGTAGGGGAGCCCCACGCGCAAGGAGTGCACTCCCATAAGGAGAGCTGCCCCGCACAAAGAAAGTGCAGCCTGCCCAGGTGTGGCATTGCACACATGAAGAGATGACACAACAAAAAGAGACACAGATTCCCGGTGCCGCTGTCAAGAATCCAAGCAGACATAGAAGAACACACCGCGAATGGACACAGAGAGCAGTCAACAGGGTAGGGGGAGAGAAATAAATAAAATCTTTAAAAAATGAAAAAATTGAAAAAATTGAAAACAAAAACTTTCTACATACATTAAGCATCAGTATCCTTTCTTAGTCCTCCTCTTATCTCCTAAAAACCTGTATTTTAGGTTTTAACTCCACGCATTTATTCTTCATATTTAGTTCATACTAGTGAGACCATGTAGTATCTGTCCTTTTATGTCTGGTTTATTTCACTTAGCATCATGTCTTCCAGGTTCATCCAATGGTCAAATGATTTTTGACAAGGCTGTCAAGTCCACCCAGCTGCTCCAGAACAGTCCATTCCAAAATGGTGCTGGAAGAACTGGATATCCATATCCAAAAGAAAGAGAGAGAGGACCCCTATCTCATGCCTTATACAAAAATTAAACTTAAAATGGACCTAAATATAAAAGCTAGAACCATAAACTCCCAGAAGAAAATGAAGGGAAACATTTTCACAATCTTGTGGTAGGAGGTGGTCTCTTAAATTTTACACCCAAAGCACAAACATTCGAAGAAAAAATAGATAAATGGGACTTCCTCAAAATTGAAAACTTTTGTGCTTCCATTGAGTTTGTCAAGAAGGTGAAAAGGAAGGTGTTTTAGTTTGCTAAGTGCTGCCAATACAAAAATACCAGAAATGGGTTGGCTTTTATACCGGGAATTTATTAGGGGAAAATCCAACAGTTCTGAGGCTATGAAAACGTCCAAATCAAGGCATTGTCAGAGATGCTGTCTCTCCAAGGTCAGCTGCTGGAGACCCTGGAGCCCTGCCACGTGGCGAGGCAACATGGAGACTGTCTCTGCCGGGGCCCCTGCCTTCCCCGCCAGCCCCCCTTCTCTGCTGAGGGTGATCGGGCACATGGCTGTCCCTCCCTTCTCCTGCTTCGCACTGCTCTCTCAGCCTCCTGGGTTTCTCTTCTGCCTTTCTGCAGCTGTAGGTGACGCTGCAGTCCTCTCTCATGTGGCAGGATAAAATGGCGGCTCCCATTCTCTGTGTCTCCTCCTTTATATAGGGTTCCAGTAAAAGGATTAAGACCCACCCTGGGTCCCACACCTAATCAAAGGCCCTGAACTGAAGTGATCTAATCAGAAGGTCCCTTCACTGAATCTAACCCAAAGTCCGCACATACAATAGGTTTCATGAACAGGAATGGATTAGCTTAAGAACATAATTTTCTGGGATCCACAAAAGACTCAAACTAGGACAGCAGACTAATCACTGGAAAAAACTTTGGAAAACACATATCCAGTAAGTGTTTATTTCTATGATTATGAAAAGATCATACAACTCAACAATAACAAGACAAAGCAACCCAATTAAAAATTGGGCAAAAGTCATGAATAGACATTTTTTCCAAAGAAGAAATATAAACGGCTGAATAGCACATGAAAAGATATTCAGCATAACTAACTATTAGGGAAATGCAAATGAAAACTACAATGAGATATCATCTCACCTCATAGAATGGCCATTACTAAAACAAAACAACATCAGGAAGCTAAATATAGAACTGCCCTAAGATCTGGCAATCCTTCTACTAGGAATATATTCAGAACTGAAAGCAGGGACATAAACTGACATCTGCACACCAATGTTCATAGCGGCATTATTCACAATTGCCAAAAGATGGAAATAACCCAAGTGTCCATCAACCAATGAATGGATAAACAACAAGTGGTATATACACACAGTGGAATACAATTCAGCTGTAAGAATAAATGAAGTCAGGATGCATATGACAACATGCATGAACTCTGACATTATGATGAGTGAAATAAGCCAAACACAAAAGGACAGATATTCTATGATCTCACTAATATGAACTAAACACAATGAGCAAACTCATGGAGTTAAAACCTAAAATATACATTACTAAGAGACAGAATGAAGTTGAGAAGAGGGAGCTGATACTTAATGCCTGTAGAATTTTTAGTAAGGTTGATTGTAAAATGTTTGGAAATGGACAGCAGTGATGGTAACATATTATAGTAAGTATAATTAACACCACTGATATAGAAATGTGTGACAGTGGCTGAAAGGGGTAGCCTAAGGTCATAATTATCAATAGAAAGAAAGGTGGAGGATTTCTGGGACTGTATAGCATAGGAAACCCAGTGGTGAATGAGCACAGCGGTTAATAGTACAAATACAAAAATGTTCGTCCATGAACTAGAACAAATATATGTCACTATTACAAGATGGTAATATGGAGATGCATGGGAAAAATATAATTAATGTAACTTATGGGCTATAGGTAACATATTACTATAATAATTTTTCAACAATTGCAATGAAGGGACTATCAATGCTAAGGGTCAACAATAGTAAGGTATAAGGGGATATAGGATTTTTCTTTTTGGAGTAGTAAAAATGTTCTAGAATTGACTGTGGTGATAACAGCACAACTCTGTGATGAGACTAAAAGCCACCAAGTTTACACTTTGGATGGTTTGTACAAAACACAGGGCTGTTTAGCAGTGAACCACGTGGTGGATGATGGACTGCAATTAACAGTATAAATATGAGAATTTTCTTTCATGAAGTATAACAAATGTACAATACAATTACATGGTGTTAATAATAGGATAGTTCATGGGAAAAATACACCTAATTACTACGCTATGGACTACAGTTAGTAGTAATATTTTAATATTCTTTCACCAACTGCAACCAAAGTAGACTGGTGTAAAGTTTAACAAGAGAGGTATGTGAGAATGTTGTATTTTTTGTGTAACTCTTCTGTAAACTTACACCTTAGTTTCTAATTAAAAAAAAAAAAGAAAAACTGTGTTAGCTTGCCTAAGTCTGCCAATGCAAAAATACCAGAAATGGGTTGGCCTTCAAAAAGGTAATTTATTTAGAGCAAAACCTTACAGTTCCAAGGCTATGAAAATGTCCAAACCAAGGCATCATGAGCGATGCTTTCCAAATGCTCACTTTTCATAAACATTCTTTTTCTAGGATGAAAACCCAATTACCAGGAAGCGTAGACAGCTTCAATAAATCAGAGACATGCATTTAGTAGAGCTTCTCATAAAGAAAAAAAAAACAAAACTGGTAAGACCATTCTCCTATAAGGTCTGGAAAACAGTTAAAGGGCTACAGTAACTGGGTGAGTGGCGAATCAAGAAAATTCAACGTAAAGCCAGGAGCACAGGCTCAAGGCACCCGTGCGGGCCTTCCCCGCCCCCAGCGGCGTGGAGCCAGCCACCGCTCCTTAGTGGGGCCCAGGCCCTGTTCCTGCAGGAGTGAAGTCCCAGGGCCCACATGGGCACCTGGTGCAGTGCCGGTCTAACCAGTGGCAGCCTGAAAAACTAAACAAGACTCTTCTCCAGCTTGTCCTCCCAGAACTTGCCCTGAGGCAGAAACAACTTGCTCACAGGTAAACAGGGCAAAAAAATATATAAATAAAGCAGCCTGGGGCAAAAGATTACCAGCTTAAAGAGAGACAAAAGAGCACCCCTAGGGGTGGGGTGAGGTCTATTTCATAGCCAGTAGAAGGGTCTTCAGATTCCTGCAAACAGGCTACAAGCTGGTGAAAGCTCAGGAAAGACCTTGGAGTGATCTTCTTGATAGGAGAGCACCGGTCAACTCGAGCCAATTTGCACAGATGGCAAAAGTTGTTTATTGCATAGTTTTGTTTGTTTGTTTTAGGAAATGAAAAGGAAATCTCTGTCATATCACTGGCTGGTTACAAACTTCAAGAACAAACAAATCAGGGATAAATCCCAGGGCTAACACTATAAAATATTAAAATGGACAATATGCAACAAAAGACCCAAGATTTAAGCAAAACAAATCAAAACCCCAAAAATGATGGTTTATTCAAAAGGAAAAAAAAATGAAACTTCAAAGCCATCAATGAAGAACATCAGACTTTGAACATACCACACAAACACTTTGAAAAATTATCTTTAACATAAACACAGAGAAAGAACTAAAGACCATCAGGAAAACAATGAATAAATAAATTGAGAACTCAATTAAGAGATGGAAATTTTTAAAAGGAACCAGACAGACACACTGGGAGTTGAAGACCACAATGAAATGAAAAACTCACTAGAGGATTTCAGGAGCTGATTAAAGCAAACAGAAGAAAGAATCAGTGAACTCGAAGATTAGGCAACTCAAATGATTCAGGCTGAGGGGCACAAAGCAAAAAGAAGGTAAAAAGTGAAAAGAGCCTACGAGGCCCGTGGGACACCATCAAGTACACCAACAGATGCATCATGGGAGTCCTAGAAGGAGAAGAGAGTGAGGAAGGGGCAGAGGACTACCCAGAGAAACAATGGCAGAAAACACCCCCACATTTAACCAGACACGAATGTGCACATTCAAGAAGCACAACAAACATCAAACAAGATAAACTGGAAGAGAACCAAGCCCAGACAAATGTCCAGTGCTAAGGACAAGGAAAGAGTTCCAAAAGCTGCCAGAGAAAAGCAAAGAGCTATACACAAGGGAGCCCCAATAAGAGGAAGTCCTGAATTTTAATCAGAAACCATGGAGGCAAGAAAACAGTGAGAATAAATATATAAAGTGCTAAAAGAAAACATAGAGAAGCGGATGTGGCTCAAGCAATTGGGCTCCTGTCTACCATATAGGAGGTCCAGGGTCTCCTGATGAAAGCAAGCTGGCCCGTGTGGCAAGCTGGCATGTGGAGTGCTGGCCTGCGTAGAGTACTTCCCCACGCAGGAGTGCTGCCCCACGCAGGAGTGCTGCCCCACGCAGGAGTGCTGGCCCACATGGAGAGGTGGCACAGCAAGATGACGTAACAAAAAGAGACACAGAGGAGAGAAAATAAGAGACACAGCAGATCAGGGAGCTGAGGTGGTATAAAAGAGTAATTGCCTCTCTCCTACTCTGGAAGGTCCCAGGATTGGTTCCCGGAGCTGCCTGATGAGAATACAAGCAGACACAGAAGAACACACAGCAAATGGACATAGAGAGCAGACAATGGGGGGGAGGAGGGATAAATAAATCTTTAAAAAATATAAATTAAAAAAACAATAAC
The DNA here is from genome assembly GCF_030445035.2 of Dasypus novemcinctus. Taxonomy (NCBI): domain Eukaryota; kingdom Metazoa; phylum Chordata; class Mammalia; order Cingulata; family Dasypodidae; genus Dasypus; species Dasypus novemcinctus. Next base: position 269,486 of record NC_080701.1, on the reverse strand, counting down.
CAAGAATTTCCTATACAGTGAGAATGTCTTTCAAAATTGAGGGCAAGATTTAAGAGAATCCCAGCTAAAACAAAAGCTGAGGAAGCTCACCACCACTACAAGCAATGACAGAAAGAGAAGGACACTAGCCAGTACATCAAAGCAGCACACAGAAGTAAAGCACTCCAAAAAGGTAATGATACAGGCAATTGTAAATACCAGCCATACTACAAATAATTTTTTGATATAAAACTCTACTTTTTACTTCTTAAGGTACAAATGCATAAAAAGTAATAATACATCTATGGTTTTGAACCCACAACGTACAAAGATATAATATGTATCAAATTTACCAAGAAGGTGGGAGAATGGAGGGGTAAAGGAACAGCATTTGTGTATGTTATAGAAGGTAAACTGGTATCAAATCAAACTTGATTGTTATAGATTCAGATTGTTCAATTTAAGCCCCATGGTAACCAGAAGAAAATATGTGAAAAACACAAACAGAAGGAAATAATGGTACACTACAAAAATAAATCAAATAAATATGAAAGTAAGCATTAATGGGAAGCAAAAGGTCAAAAAAGGTTTAAGACTTACAAAGACGAAATAGCAAAATGGCAGAAGAAAGTCCTGCACTATCAGTAATTACTTTAAATGTAAGGATTAAACTCTCTAGTCAAAGGCAAAGACTGGCAAAAGATGAAAAACAAAACAAAACAAAACAAAACATGACCCAACTTATGCTGTTTACAAGAACTCAACTTACATTCAAAGACAAAAGCAGTCGAAAGTGAAGGTGTGGGAAATTTTTCCATGCATACAGTAACTAAAAGAGCTGTCGGAGCTATACCAGTATCAGGTAAAACAGACTTTAAGTGAAATACTGTTAAAAGGGACAAAGAATGACACTGTATAATGAAAAGGGGATGATTCAACAATAATACATAACATCATCATAAACATGCTAAATGCAACTAAGAGCACGGCACCAAAATATATTAAACCAACATCGACAAATGTGACAGGAACTATCAACAGTTCCACATACCAGTGGGCCCGTCAATGCAGCACCTTCAGCAATGGACGGAACATCTGCACAGATCAATACGGAAGGAGAAGCCTTGAGCAATTCTAAAAATCAACTAGAGCATCAGACATAACAAAAACACTACACTCAACAAAAGCAGAACACATGTTCTCCTCTAGTACACAAATGTTCTCCAGGATAGAACATACTCTAGGTCACAAAATAACTCTCAATAAACTTTAAAGTACTGAATCATACAATGTATCTTCTCCAACCATAAAGATATTAAGCCTGAAATCATTAACCAAGGGGGAAATGGAAACTTTACAAATATGTGGAAATTAAACAAAGCACTCAACCAACCAATGGGTTAAAGAAGACATCACAAGGGGAATGAGGAACTATCTTGAGACAAATGGAAAAGAAAACAAAAATATCATACTTATGGGGGGCAGCAGATGCAGTGCTGACGTGGAAATTCACAGCTCTAAATGCTCACATTAAAAATGAAGATTTCAAATCTGAGCTAACCTCATAACTGAAGGATCTATTATTACTAATGGAAAGAGCAGAGCGGGGAGCGGACTTGGCCCAGTGGTTAGGGCATCCGTCTACCACATGGGAGGTCCGCAGTTCAAACCCCAGGCCTCCTTGACCCGTGTGAAGCTGGCCCATGCACAGTGCTGATGCACACAAGGAGTGTCGTGCCACGCAGGGGTGTCCCCCGCATAGCGGAACCCCACACGCAAGGAGTGTGCCCCATAAGGAGAGCCGCCCAGCGCGAAAGAAAGTGCAGCCTACTTAAGAATGGGCTGCCGCCCACAGGGAGAGCTGACACAACAAAAAGAAACACAGATTCCCGTGCAGCTGACAACAACAGAGCAGACGAAGAAGACGACGCAGCAAATAGACACAGAGAACAGACATCCGGGGCGGGGGGGATAGAAATAAATAAAAAGAGCCGAGGAAATTAAACCCAAAGAGAGCAGAAGGAAGGAAATAATGAGGGGAAATAAAATGAAATAGAGAATAAAAAACAATAGAAAACCAAAAGTTTAGTTTTAATAGGAGATCAATGAAATCAACAAACCTTTAGCTAGACCAAAGAAAAAAGAAGATGCAAATAACTAAATTCAGAAATGAAAGGGGTGACATTATTACTGATGCCACTCAAATAAAAAGAATTATAAAATGATACTATGAATAACTAAGTGTACACCAGCAAATTAGATAACCTAGATGAAATGAACAAGTTCACAGAAATAGACAAACTACCTACAATGAACCAAAAAGAAACAGAAGATTGCGATAGACCAATAACTTTAATAGAGAAATTGAATCATGGGAAACGGAGTTGGCCCAGCGGTTAGGGTGTCCGACTACCACATGGGAGGTCCGCAATTCAAACGCTGAGCCTCCTTGACCCGTTTGGAGCTGGCCCATGCGCAGTGCTAATGCGCACAAAGAGTGCTGAGCCACGCAGGGGTGTCCCCCGCGCAAGGAGTGCGCCCCGTAAGGAGAGCCGCCCAGCGCGAAAGAAAGTTCAGCCTGCCCAGAAATGGCGCAGCACACACAGAGAGGTGACACACAAAATGACACAACAAAAAGAAACACAGATTCCCGTGCCACAGACAACAACAGAAGCGGACAAAGAACACGCAGCAGCAAACAGACACAGAGAACAGACAATTGGGGGGGAGGCGGGGAGGAATAAAAAAAAAAGAAAGAAAGAAATTGAATCAGAAATCAAAAGCCTCTCAACAAAGAGAAGCCAAGGACCAGAATGCTTCACTGTGGAATTATATCAGACATTCCAAGACTGACTAATACCAATCCTGCTCAAAGTCTTTCAAGACACAGAAGAGATGTGGTCACTTCCCAACTCATTCTAATACCCTAGTACAAAAGTCAGACATAGATATCACAGTGAAAGAAAATTACAAACCGACATCCCTTATAAATGAAAAAATCATCAACAAATTACTAGCTGACTGACTCCAACAGCACATTTAAAGAATTATACACCATGATCAACTGGAATTTATTCCAGGTGTGCAAGATTGGTTCCACAAAGAAAATCAGTCAATATAATATACCGTATGAATAGAAAGAAGGAAATAAAACACATGATTATCTCAGTTGATGCAGAAATGGCATTTGACAAAATCCAGAAACTTCTTGATAAAAAAAGACTCAGAAAACTAGAAAACTAGGAAGAAAGTGAAACCTCCTCATCATGAAAAATGAAAACCCACAGCTAAAATCATATTCAGGGAAGAAGATTTGGCTCAATGGATAGAGCGTCTGCCTACCACATGGGAGGTCCAGGGTTCAAACCCAGGGCCTCCTGACCCGTGTGGTGAGCTGGCCCATGTGCAATGCTGATGCATGCAAGGAGTGCCGTGCCTCGCAGGGGTGTCCCCTGTATAGAGAAGCCCCATGAGCAAGGAGCGTACCCTGTAAGGAGAGCTGCCCAGGAGTGGCGCCGCACACATCGGGAGCTGACGCAGCAAGATGACACAACCAAAAGAGACACAGATTCCTGGTGCCACTGACAAGAATATAAGCAGACACAGAAGAACACACAGCGAATGGACACAGAGAGCAGACAACTGGGGGGGGGGAAGGGGAGAGAAATAAATAAAAAATAAATATTAAAAAAAAAAAACATATTCAAAGCTATCCCTGTAAGATCTGGATGTCCACTGTCACCTCTGTTATTAACCATTGTATTGGAAGTTCTAGCCAGAACAATTTGGCAAGAAAAATAAATAAAAGGCATCCCATTGGAAAGGAAGAAGTGAAACTTACCTATCTGCACATGGTCTTACCTACAGAAAATCCTGAAAACTCCACAGCAAAGCTGCTAAAATAAATGAATTCAGCAAAGTGGCAGGGTACAAGAGCACACATAAAACTCAGCAGTTTTTCTAGACATGAGTAGTGAACAATCTGAAGTGGGCATGAAGAAAAAAGAGTATTCCATTTACAACAATTAAAAGAATCACATCTAGGAACAAGTCTAACCAAGGATGTAAAAGGACCTGCACACAGAAAACTACAAAACTTGGTTAAAACAAATCAAAGACGACCTAAATAAATGGAAGGACATTCTGGGTTCATGGATTGGAAGACTAAGTATTTTTAAAATGTCAATTCTACCCAATGTAATTTAAAGATCAATGCAATACCAATCAAAATGCCAACAACTTTCTTCGTAGAAATGGAAAAGTCAACCATTTAAAGGACTTTAAAAGGAAGAGTAAGGCGCTCTTAACAGCCAAAATCATTTTGAAAAAGAACAAAACTGGAGGATCCATACTTTCCAATTTTAAAACTTATAACAGAGCTACACAAATCAAAACAGCATGGCACTGGCACAAGGACAGACATATAGACCAATAGAATCAAATTGAGAATTTAGAAAATCAACCCTCGCATCTACAGCTAATTGATTTTTTGACAAGGATACCAAGTCCACTCAATGAGGAAAGAATAGTCACTTCAATAAATTGACAGGAAAACTGGATATCCATGTGCCAAAGAAAGAAGGTAGACCATTATCTCACACCATATGCAAAACTTAACTCAAACTGGAACAAATTCCTAAATATATGAATATAAGAACCAAAACCCTAAATGTAAAAACCAAAACTATAAAACTCCTGGAAGAAAATATAAAGAAACATATTCAGGACCTTGTGGTAGGCAATGTTTTCTTTACACCCAAAGCACAAGCAACAAAAGAAGAAATAGGTAAATGGGACCTCATCAAAATTAAAAACTTTTGTGGGAGCAGACGTGGTGCAAGCAGTTGCATGCCCGCCTCCCACTTGGGAAGCCCCAGGTTTGATTCCTGCTGCCTCCTAAAGAAAACAAACAGAAAACAGACAACGACCTGACAACAAGTAAAAACAAACTAGCAGACAAGAGCAAAAACAAAGGAGCAAACAGATGAGGGAATCAACAACAACAACAAAAACTTTTGTGCCTCAAAGGACTTAATTGTGAATGTAAAACAACAAGCTACACTATGGGAGAAAATATTTAGAAACCACATATCTGATAAGGGTTTAACATCAGAATATATAAAGGACTGTTCTGTAAACCCACATCTTCTCTTATAGAGAGGAAAAAAAGAAATCCTGTAGCAACCACAAAAAGACAAACAACCCAATTAAAAAACGGGCAAAAGACTTGAACAGACATTTTCCCAAAGATACAAATGGTCAAAAAGCACACGAAAAGATGCTCAATGTCATTAGGCAATAGGGAAATGCAAACTGAAACCACAAGATACCATATCACACACTAGAAGTCTGCTATTTAAAAAATGGTAAATTACAAGTGTTGAGAGGTTGTGGAAAACTAGGAACACTACTTTATGTGTTGGTGGGAATGTAAAATGGCACAGCTGCTGTGGAAGAGGGTTTGACAGTTCCTCAGAAAGTACGGTATACAGAATTACCAAATGACCTAGGAATCCCATTTCTCTATACCAGAAAGAATAGAAAGCAGGGACTCAAACAAATATTTGTACACTGATATTCTAAATGGCATTATTCATGATTGCCAAAAGATGGAAGCAACCCAAGTTCATCAACCGATGAATGGATCAACAAAATGTGGTTTATACGTACAACAGAATACTATTCAGCCATAAAAAGAAGTGAAATTCTGATGCATGCAACATGGATGAACTATGAAGACATCATGTTGAATGAAACGTTATTCAGACATAAAAGGAAAAATATTGTATAATCTCATTTTATGAAATACTTAGAATAAGCAAATTCATTGAGTCAGAACTAGAACACAGGTTATTAGGAACAGGGAGTTAATGTGTAATTGGTAAAGAGTTTCTGTTTGGGTTGTCAAAAAATTTTGGTAATGGATTGTGGTGATGGTAGCCCAACACTGTAAACATAATTAACACCACTAAATTTTATATCTGAAAGTGGTTAAAATAGGGAATTTTAGTTTATATATATTCTACAGAATAAAAAATTTTAAAAGCCTTAGGGGGGAAAAACAGTAAACAGTAGAACAGTAAAACATAAACAGTGAACCCTAACATAAACTATGGACTCTATTTCATATTGTAATTATAATACTGTTTCACCGATTGTAATAAGAATTGCACACTAATATAAAGTGTTCACAATAGGACAAACTGCATAGGAGCAGGGGTAATGTGAGAATGCTGGACTTCATCCATTTTCTATAAACCTACTTCTTTAATTTAAGAAAAATAAAAGAAGACTAAGAAGAAACTGGAAAAGTTTTCTGATTCAAAAGTATGAAATTATGGCAAAAACTGGAATGTATCAAGCCTATTGGCAACAAACAGAACATGGGTAGTTGTAATTTAGTAATTCCAAGTAATTCTTTGTAACTTCCAAGTAGTTTAGTTTGATGCCCTCAAGAAGTCAAGTCTCCAAGAAGTGGAATAACTTACTCAACGTCTAAGTGGTAGCAAAGCCAAATCTCCTGTGTGCAAGTCAAACATTCTTTCTACTCAGCACAATATAGTTTTGCACATAGGGGGAAAATAAATCATATGAATAAAAGATGTTGAGAAACCCAAAGCAGCATCCTCGCCCATTAGATTCCCATTAAATATATATGTAAGAAAACCTGTACTTTTTAAAAAGACATATATTTTATTGCAAAGATAGAAGTCACAAAGAAATTGTTTTCTGACCAATATAAGGAGGAATTTAATAAAAACATGAGAACTATTCAAGAGGCTGCCATCTTATATGGTGAGCACTCCATCATAAGAAATATGTAAAGAAGCTAGACACCCAAAGGACAAGGATGACAAAGATAAAATTACTCTCAGAGATGGTGAGACTAAATGCCCTCCAAAGGCCCTTCTTTGCAAGGTTTTTAAATCCTAACTCCTAAACCTCTCAACACTAAGCACCAAGAGCATGACTAGAGCCACCTTGCCAACAATACACTGCTAATTTATTAGGTGCACAATTCTTTCTCTACTGCTCATTTATTGAACCAAAAGTTTTCATGCCAAGGAATTTTTAATTAAGCAGCAAATAAACCTGTACCCCAAAACGTATGGAAAATAGGAGCATTTTTTTTTCCCTTTTTGCTTAAATTTAATTTTGAATTACATCAAATTTAAAGCTGGGAAATTAAAAGCAATTATAATAGACATAATATCTTTACAATCTTGTTCACCATGCTAAAGGCTTAATGTGAAGGGCATATTTAATTATACAATGTCCCATTGTATTTGCTAGTCACATTTCATATGTTAATTAATACTGCTCTAAAATACTCTTCTAATATATATTTAAGTTAGGAATTGGTGAATATGAGTATCTGTACAAATCTATACTCAATAAAGGAGATATGTTAGCCACAGATATATATTATGTATGCATAAATATTACATAACTGCATAAGCTCATTTATACAAGTACGCCTATGAACAAAGTATTTTAAAATATACCCCACAGATCAGTTTAAAGGAACAGAGAAATTCATGATGATAAAATTATTTTATAGATTTTAAGAAAGAAACATATATAATTAACCACAATGAGAAATAAAAGAACACTTATCTTCACTACCAGGCAAAAAGCCTTTTTTGTGAAGGCACAATAGCCAGCAAAAAGTAAGTTGCAACTTCAATGTCAAAAAAGGTACTATATCAATGCTAAGGGTGGGTGTGAGATTTTTTCTATTGCACTAAAGAAAACATTCAAAAATTACTGAGGTAATGACTGCAAAACTGTGATGAAAGTGAGAGCCACAGAATGTACAAGGCCTGGGACTGAATAACACAGTGAACCATGTGGTGGAAGACAGACTGTGGTTAACAGTGCAAATACGAGAGTGTTCTCTCATGAACTCTAACAAATGTACAGTACGTGGTGTTAATAACAGGGTGTGTGGCAGTTTGATATTATTGATGAATTCCAAAAAGAGATACTGATTATTTGTAAGCTAGTCTGTTCCTCTGGGTGTGATACACCTTTGACTGTATTAAATTCAGAGGTTTCACTTTTATTTAATTAAATCAAAACTGGGCTTTGATTCAACCACATCATTGGGGTGTGCAGGGTTGAGTCCCTGCCCCCTTGGTGGGCTTTATAGATGGACACTCAATTAAGAAGCGGAAGTAGACACACACAGAAGAACAACACAGAGGACAGACAGCTCATTAGACACAGCAGAGGCCCTGGGAAGAGAGATGAGCCTGACAGTCTACAGCTGACCTTGTGAAGAGAGCAGAGCAGCTGAGCCCGGGAAGAATGAGCCTCCAGCCGAGATCGGAAGAAGCTAGGCCCACGGAGCCTTAGGAGGAAGAGGAAGACTGAACCCTCGCAGACATCACTGCCATCTTGGTCAAAATGTGGCAAATGACTCTGGGTGAGAAAGTAACTCTTATGGCACCTTGAGTTGGAGTCTTTATGACTTTGTGGTTCTAAGCTTCTACCCCAAATAAATACCTTTTATAAAAGCCAACAGAATTCTGGTACTTTGTATCACCTTTGGCTGACTAATAGAGAGGATATATGGAAAAATATATCAAATGTAATCTATAAACCATAGCCCACTGTAATATTTTTTCTTTATTTTTAAAGATGTTTTAGATTACAGAAAAGTTACATCAAAAATATAGGCGATTCCCATTACACCATCCCCTCCCTCTCCCACACTTTTCCCCATTAACAACATCTTTCATTAGTGTGGTACATTTGTTACAACTTATGAACACATATTGAAGCATTGCTACTAACCATGGACTATAGTTTACATTACAGTTTATACTTTGCACCGCACAATTTTTTAAGTTCTGACAAAATGTATAATGGCCTATATTCATCATTGCAATGTTATGCAGAACAATTCCAATGTTCAAAAAATGCCCCATGTTACACCTGTTCTTCCCTTGACCTCACCTCAGAACCCCTGGTGGCCACTGCCTTTATACCAATATAACTAGTTCCTCCATTCCTAGAGGTAAGTCTCCTTTGGTCCCTAGTTGCATTCGCCCCTTATGTTTGTTCATTCCTCGGTCTTGAGGATTTGGGGACGAAGATGCCCACTCTGCTTCTGATTCAATTCAAAGGGGGCTTAGATTTTATGGGGCTGATGGAAGGAACTATTTTGCTTGCAATTGTAGATACTTTTATTTTTGGTATGGGGGTTGTCCATCATCATCATTTCATTAGTTGTCCTGGGCAAGACCAATTGAAAGGAGGGCTTAGAAACCATGGGGCTGATGGATGGAACTGTCCTCCTTGCAGTGCAGATGCTCTGTTTTTGTAGTAATATTCTGATATATTATATCATTCTTTCATAATCTGTAACATGTTCCACAACAATGAAAGGTGCTAGTGGAAAGGTGATGTATGTGAATTCTGCATGTTATGCACAATTGTTTTTTAAGCTCGCAATTTCTTTAATGAAAAATATATTTTAAAAATCAGTTGCTACCATTTCTCAAATATATCTATTTTCTAGGACTGCTCTCAAAGAATAAGTCAGTAATAGGGTATCACCGAAGACTGTAGAGAATGGAATGACATGACTATAACTTAAATTTCAGTTAGATTAAGAGGAAAGAGGATTTAAAGTGAAAGACTAGAAAAAACAAAAGGTGAGGAGACCAATTAAGAATCTACGCAGATGGCTTCAAAGGGGAATTCTACCAAGCATTTCAAAAAGAATTAACACCAGGCCTATTTAAACTCTTCCAAAAACTTGAAGAGGAGGGAAAATTACCCAACACATTTTATGAAAGCAACATCACCCTAATACCAAAGCCAGATAAAGATACTACAAGAAAAGAAAATTACAGACCAATCTCGCTAATGAACATAACACTTGCAAAATACTTAACAAAATACTTGCAAATTGATTCCAACAGCATATCAAAAGACTTATGTATCAGGACCAAGTGGGATTTAACCTGGTATAAAAGGCTGGTTCAACATAAGAAAATCAATCAATGTAATACACATTAACAAATCAAAGGAGAAAAAAAGCACATGATCATGTCAATGGACACAGAAAAGACATTTGACAAAATCCAACATACTTTTTTTTGATAAAAACACTTCAAAAGATAGGAATAGAAGGAAAATTCCTCATATGAAAAATGGCATATATGAAAAATGCACAGCCAATATCATACTCAATGGGGAAAGGTTGAAAGCTTTCCCTCTAAGATCAGGAACAAGACAAGGATGTCCACTGTCACCACTGTCATTAATATTGTACTAGAAATTCTACCAAAGGCAATTAGACAAGAAAAATAAATTAAAGGCATCCAAACAGCAAAAAAGGAAGTAAAACTCTCACTGTTTGTGGATGACATGATCTTGTACTTAAAAATCCTGAAATATCCTCAACAAAGCTACTTGAGCTAATAAATGAGCTCAGCAAAGTGGCAGGATACAAGATCAACATGCAAAAATCAGTAATGTTTTTGTATACTAGTATTGAACAATCTGAGGAGGAAATCAGGGGGAAAATTCCAATTTCAATAGCAATAAAAAGACTCAAATACCTAGGAATTAATTTAACCAAAGAAGTACAGGACCTACATGCAGAAAATACAAAACAATACAACAAGAAATTTTAAAAGACCTAAAAAATAGACATTTCATGTTCATGGATTGGAAGAAAAAATATTGTGAAGAAGTCAATCTTACCCAAATTGATTTATAGATTCAATGCGATACTAATCAAAATCCCAACAGCCTGTTTTACAGAATTAGAAATGGCAATTACTGAATTCATTTGGAAGGGGAAGTACACCTGAAGAGCCAAAAGCATTCTCAAAAAGAAGAGCAACATGGGAGGAATTTCACTGCCTGACCCTGAAACATACTACAAAGCTACAGTGGTCAAAACAGCACGATACTAGCATAAAGATAGACACTTAGATCAGTGCAACAGTATTAAGAATCCAGAAACAAACCCTCACCTATACAGTCAACTGGTTTTGACAAATCTACCAAGTTAATGTTAACAGGACAAAACAGCCTCTTCAACAAATGGTGCTGGGACAACTGGATACCTAAAACCAAAAGAATGAAAGAGGACTCCTATCTCACTCCCCATGTAAGAATCAACTCAAAATGGATCAGAGACCTAAATATAAAAGCCAGGACCATAAAACTACTGGAAGAAAATGTATGGAAACATCTTTAAGAACTTGCAGTAGGTGCAGGTTTCTTGGACCTTACACCCAAAGCATATGCAACAAAAGGAAAAATAGATGAATGGGACCTCCTCAAAAATAAACACTTTTGCACGTCATAGGACTTTGTCAAAAGGGTGAAAAGGCAGTCAATTAAATGGGAAATTTGGAAAACACGTATCTGTTAAAGGCTTAATATCCAGGATATATAAGGTGATGTTACAACTCAACAATAAAAAGACAAACTACCCAATTAAAAAAATCTGTTCAGGGAAAAAACCCAAATAGACATGTGTCCAAAGAGGAAATTAAAATGGCAAAAAAAAAACACATGAAGAAATGCTCAATATCATTAACGATTAGGGAAATGCAATAACAACTATAATAAGATATCATTTCACACCTATGAGAATGGCCACTACTAAAAAGACAGAGAACTACAAGTGTTTGGGAGGATGTAGAGAGATAGGAACATTTATTCATTGTTGGTGACAATGCAGAATGGTACAGCCACTGTGGAGGACTGTTTGGCAGATTCCTAAGAAAGCTGAATATAGACTTGCCACGTGACCCAGCAATACCACTCCTGAGTATACACCCAGAAGAACTGAGAGTAGTAACACAAACAGACATCTGCAAACCGATGTTCATAGCAGCATGATTCACTATTGCCTGAAGTTGGAAACAACCCAGGTGTTCATCGACCGATGAATGGATAAACAAACTGTGGTCTATTTATATGATGGAATATTATGCAGCTGTAAGAAAGAAATGAAGTTATAAAGCATAAGAAACATGGATATGGTAATGTTTGGATATACTCATAGTGGCAACAATTAAAAACCACAGCAGGGGGGGTACTGGGTTCCTGGCCAATGGTGCTCTGTCGTGGTCCCTAGCGGAGCAGCGACAGTCTCGCAGGTACAGCGGCGGGGACCGGGAGGGAGTGAGGGTTCAACAGTGAGCCCCTGATGCTAATGACTATGCTTGTGAGCTGATAAGCCTAAAATAAGAACAAGGCCTAGAGCAACATTGTGCCTGGGAATTTCCTCCTGTCAGCCTTCATGTTACTCAAATGTGGCCAGTCTCGAAGCCAAACTCAGCATGTAAATGCAATGCCTTCCCCCCAGCGTGGGACATGACACCCGGGGATGAGCCTCCCTGGCAACGAGGGACCACTATCAACTACCAACTGATGATGCAACTGGAAAATGACCTTATACGGAAGGTTCAATGTGGATCAGCAGAATATCCCTGTCTACATAAAATAACATGACTTTAAAATGCTGTTTGACCTAAAGTAAGGGGGAAATGGAAAAGAGAAATGAGTTTATATGGCTACGAGTTTCTAAAAAAGAGTCTGGAGGCTGGCAGAAGGATTGCCCTCATGCACAACTGAGCAGAGTCAGAAAGACAGATAAAGCAGATACAACCCCCAGATATCGGTTCCTTTGAGGGCTAAAGAGACCCATGGGAGATATGGTCATGGCCGATGGGGTTAACTACCAGGTCAGATGGCCCCTTTTTGGAACTGATGTTTATGTGTGATGAATCTGGACTCAGATGGGATCTTCCTTCATAAGACTTTCATGCTAAGGTGATGGAGGTGCAGTTAATGTTGGGGTTTAAGATATATTTAGGGGATTTGAATCTCTGGACTGACAATGTGATAGCCAGGTCCTGAGCCTCAACAGACTCCAGCACCTACAATATGATTTATTGGACTTATCACACTCAGCTAAGATGGAGTTGAAGAAGGACAACCACCACACCATGGAGCCTAGAGTGATTACAACTGAAAGTGGGAGGATTGCATCCAACATCCATGTGGAATCTGAGCCTCCTCTTGACATAGAGGTGCAATGGACACAACCAATCCAATGTCCACATAGAAGAGGTGGCATTGGATTGGGAAAGTGGACATGATGGCTGATGGGTATGGGGAAAGGCAGGAAGAGATGAGAGGTGGAGGCGTCTTTGGGACATGGAGCTGCCCTGGATGGTGCTTCAGAGGCAATCACTGGACATTGTAAATCTTCACAGGGCCCACTGGATGGAATGGAGGAGAGTATGGGCCATGATGTGGACCATTGACTATGAGGTGCAGAGGTGCCCAAAGATGTACTTACCAAATCCAATAGATGTGTCATGATGATGGGAACGAGTGTTGCTGGGGGGGGGGGGGGAGAGGTGGGGTGGGGGGGTGGGGTTGAATGGGACCTCACATATATATTTTTAATGTAATATTATCACAAAATCAATAAAAAATAAAAAATAAAATAAAACTCCATTATAAAAGAAAAAAAAAAAAAAAAAAAGAAACATGGGTAAACCTGGAGGAACATTATGTTGAGTGAAGCAAGCCGGACACAAAAGGCCAAACACTGTATGACTGTGTTACTATGAACAAAATATATTGTGTAACATATTGTATAATTCAAAAAATTTTTTACAGGTATCCAGTACATTTAATTTAGAAATGTATGTTTTTATTCAACTTTGTTTTAAGCTTTTAATTGTTTATATTTTCAATTATTAAATGTACAAAATAAATTTTAAGAAAAAGAAGCTACCATGTCAGTCAGATTATGTGATAGTAAGTAATTTCTATCTATAAATTTTCATAACAAGGAATTACTCAAGTTAAATAAAAAATATAAGAAAGAGTTCCAAGAGAACTGTTTTTTTTCCACCCCTGCCTTTCCCCAGAGCAACTGAGAGGTAGTCAGCCCAGTCCATGTGAGAGCCCTAGGGGTCACGATGCACAGTCTGGCACAGGAAACAAAAGACTATTCCTCCTTCTACCAGGAAGGGGCTTAATGACATTGACAAGGACAGCAAGGATTCCACTGTCCAAGCAGATGGTCCTTCATGGTTTGCAAGTTTTTAGAATGTGATGTAATATTTCTTAAAAAATGAATAATAATAAAAAAGAATGCAATATATTTGCTAACTACTGTCTGTGACTGAAGGAAAGTGACCTTTAAGATTTGGGAGAAACTGAGAAGATGGCATTGATTTAAGGGCACACTCACCACCTCTCTCACAACTGACGGGTGCAGCAGGGTAAGATCCTGCCCTAGTGAGCTGTTTCGGGAAGCCGTGGAGCAGGAGGTTTCAGGGTATGGACCTAAAGAAGGCTGGACACAGAGATAAATTGTTCAAGGTAAAACCCTGAGTCTCTAGCCCCTGAGGCTGGCAACTGCAGGATGGGAGGGCTAAACCCCACCCTTAAGGCAATAAGCCACTCTGAGCTCAGAGGCCACCCAGCAGGAGGGTGTTCTCCCAGTGTTCTCTGAGAGTGGGAAGGTTCCTTTCCACCGGTCTGTTTACCTGAACCCCTACGAGCTTTGAGGAGCATACCAGCTCACTCGAAGTGGCAGGAGGAAGAGGGAAGAGGCAAATCTGCCCAGGCAGCCTATTTCCCTAGCCGAGAGGAATCTGGCCTGGGACAGGGTGGAGTCAGGCAAGTGACTAGTCCCAGCCGAAAACTAACGAGTATCAACTCCCCTATGGGAGGAGCGCAGAAGGAAGCACTTAATAAGCTTCCAAGAGCACATTTAGGGCCTGAGGGTGTGGTTTAGAAGAGGAATGAGTGTCTTTTTTCCGCAGTAAATTCAGTCACCAGGGTCCCACTTGAATTTCAAAAGCAAACTTAACCTGACCTGACAGGTGAGCGGAAAGATCCTCCCACAGGCTATTGAGTCCTGTTGCCCTAGGAGAGAGAGATTAGACAACAAAGGGGCAGGGAGGGTCCTGCCAGGAGGGAAAGTGACTGGATAGCTTTCTGAAGAGATAATTGACCCAAAGAGAAAGTTTAGCTCAGGGGAGGAGTTTCTGCCTTGAAAACATGAGGTCCCTTGTTCTACTCTGGCTCTTCTTAGAGCAGTGACCCACTGTGCTATCAAACACCCAGCGGATACTGAAGCAGGCTAGTAAGATAGGGAATTAAAAGATGGATCCGGAACCTGGCAAGAAGTCCACACGGACATCAATAACCCCAAGATGGCTACTGGAAGACCTTTCCCAAGTTTCTGCCACTCAGAAGAAGACTTCCTCCAGAACCAGTAGCCTCAGATATTCCCCAAGGACTTTATTAGGCCCTCCTGGGAGACTGATGGAGGAAATAAGCAATCACAGCGGTGAACAGCTGGAACTCCTCCCTGCCAATAGCAAAAGGGTGGAATAATTAGCGATTTAAAAAGTAGCACTGGGCCCAAGGGAGCACGTGCTCTCTCTCCTCTCTCCTCTTTCTCTCTGAGAGAGAATTAATAAACAAACATTTTGTGTGATACAGTAGAGGATCTATACCAAATAGACATATACAGAACACTACACCCAAATACAGTGGGATACACATTCTTCTCGAGTGCACATGGATCATTCTCCAAGACAGACCACATGCTAGGCCACAGAAACATGCTCAATGAACTCAAGAGAGATAGAAATTATACAAAGTTGGCAGCGGACTTGGCCCAGTGGTTAGGGCGTCTGTCTACCACATGGGAGGTCAGCAGTTCAAACCCCGGACCTCCTTGACCCGTGTGGAGCTGGCCCATGCACAGTGCTGTGCGCCCAAGGAGTGCCATGCCACGCAGGGGTGTCCCCGCGTAGAGGGGAGCCCCACACGCAAGGATTGCGCCCCATAAGGAGAGCCGCCCAGCACGAAAGAAAATGCAGCCTGCCCAGGAGTGGCGCCGCACACAGAGAGCTGACGCAACAAGATGACACAACAGGGAAGTGGACGTGGCCCAGTGGTTAGGGCGTCTGCCTACCACATGGGAGGTCCATGGTTCAAACCCTGGGCCTCCTTGACCCATGTGGAGCTGGCCCATGCACAGTGCTGATGCACGCAAGGAGTGCTGTGCCACACAGGGGTGTCCCCCGCATAGGGGAGTTCCACGCACAAGGAGTGCGCCACGTAAGGAGAGCCGCCCAGTGCGAAAGAAAGTGCAGCCTTCCCAGGAATGGTGCCACACACATGGAGAGCTGACACAACAAGATGACGCAACAAAAAGAAACAGATTCATGTGCCGCTGACAACAGAAGCAGACAAAGAAGACGCGGCAAATAGACACAGAAGACAGACAACCAGGGTGGGAAGGGAAGGGAAGAGAAATAAATAAATCTTTAAAAAAAAAAAAAAATTATACAAAGTTATATCTCTGACCACAATGGAATAAAAGTGGAAATCAGTAAGGACCAAAGAAATAGATTAGGCATAAAGATATGGATGTTAAACAACATACTCTTAGACAAACAGTGAGTCAAGGAGGAAACTGCAAAAGAAATCAGTAACTACCTTGAAATGAATGAAAACGAACACACAACATATCAAAACCTATAGGATGCAGCATAAAGCTATACTGAGAGGGAAATTCATAGCCACAAATGCATATATTAAAAAAAGAGAGAGAAAATCAAAGACCTAACTGCACACTTGGAGAAATTAGGAAAAGAACAAAAAACTAACTCCAAAGGAAGTAGAAAGAAGAAAATAACAAAGAGTAGAGCAGAACTAAATGAAATTGAAAATAGGAAAGCACTACAAAAAATAAACAAAACCAAAAGATGCTTCTTCAGGATCAATAAAATTGACAAACTCTTAGCTAGACTAATGAAGAAAAAAAGAGATAATGCAAATGTACAAAACAAGAAATGAGGAAGGGGCTATCACCACTGACCTCACAGATATAAAAAGTATCATAAAAGAATACTTCGAAAAATTATATGCCAACAAGAAGGACAATTTAGAGGAAATGGACAAATTGCTAGAAACACACAAGCAATCTACACTGAGGAAAGAAGATACTAATGAACTCAACAGACTAATCACAAGTAACCTCCCAATTAAGAAGAGCCCAGGACCAAACAGCTTCAAAGGTTAATTCTAACAAACATTCTGGAAAGAACTAATACCAATCCTGCTTAAACTCTCCCCAAAAATAGGAGAAGGAATGCTGCCTAACTCATTCTATGATGCCAACATTACCCTAATACCAAAGCCAAACAAAGATGCCAAAAGAAAGAAAAATTACAGACCAATCTCTCTAATGAATGAACCTAGATGCTAAAATCCTCAACAAAACACTTGCTGATCATATTCAGCAACACATCAAACGAATCATACACCACGACCAAGTGGGGTTCATCCCGGGTATGCAAGGATGGCTCAACACAAGAAAATCAGTCAATGTAATACACCTCATAAATAGATCGAAAGAAAAAAAAAATCACATGATCATCTCTACAGATGCAGAAAAAGCATTTGAGAAAATACAGTACCCTTTCCTGATAAAAAAACAGTGCAAAGAATAGGAATAGAAGGAAACTTTCTGAATATGATAAAAGGTATATATGAAAAATCCACAGTTAACATAATACAAAATGGTGAAATCTAAAAGCTTTCCCTCTGAGATCGGGAACACGACAATTATGCCCACTATCACCATTCTTATATAACATTGTTAGCAGTACTGGCTCGAGCACTCAGGCAATAAAAAGATATAAAAGACCTCCAAATTGGAAAGGAAGAAGTAAAAATTTCACTGTTTGCAGACAACATGATCCTATACACAGAAAGCCCTGAGAAATCTACAACAAAGTATCTAGAACTTATGAGTTCAGTAAAGTTGCAGGTTATAAGATCAATGCACAAAAATCAGTAGCATTTCTATATACCAATAATGAGCAGTCTGAGAAGAACTTAAGAAAAAAACACCATTTACAAAAGTAACTTAAAAAATTAAATACTTAGGAATAAATTTAACTAAAGATGTAAATGACTTATATGCAGAAAACTACAAACACTCTTAAAGGAAATCAAAAACATAAATAAATGGAAGACTATTCCCTGTTTATGGACAGGAAGACTAAATATCATTAAGATGTCTATCCTACCCAAACTAATATGCAGATTTAATGCAATCCCAATAAAAATCAACACAACATTTTTCTCCAAATTGGAAAAACTAACTATGAAATTTATTTGGAAGGGCAGGAGGCCCTGAATAGCTAAAGACATACTGAAAAAGAAAAATGAAGTTGGAGGAATCACACTACCTGACCTACCTGACTTTGAAATATATTACAAAGCTACAGTGGTCAAAACTGCATGGTAGGGACGGCGGACTTGGCCCAGTGGTTAGGGCGTCCGTCTACCACATGGGAAGTCCGCAGTTCAAACCCCGGGCCTCCTTGACCCGTGTGGAGCTGGCCCATACACAGTACCTATGCACTCAAGGAGTGCCATGCCACTCAGGGGTGTCCCCCACGTAGAGGAGCCCCACGTGCAAGGAGCCCCACGCGCAAGGAGTGTGCCCCATAAGGAGAGCCACCCAGCGTGAAAGAAAGTGCAGCCTGCCCAGGAATGGCGCCACACATATGGAGAGCTGACACAACAAGATGACGCAACAAAAAAAAACACAGATTCCCATGCTGCTGACAACAAGAGAAGCGGACAAAGAAGACAAAGCAAATAGACACAGAGAACAGACGACTGGGGTGGGTGGGGAGGGAAGAGAAATAAATAAATAAATAAATCTTTTTAAAAAACTGCATGGTATGGGCAGAGGTACAGACATACTGACCAACGGAACTGAATTGAGAGTTCTGATATAGATCCCTGTATATACAGTCACCTGATATTCAACAAGGCCACCAAGCCCACTCAACTGGGAGAGAATGATTTCTTCAACAAATGGTGCTTGGAGAACTAGATATCCATATCGAAAAGAATGAGGGAGGGACATCATCTCACACCTTATACAAAAATCAACTCAAGATGGATCAAAGACCTAAATATAAGAGCCAATACCATAAAGACCTTGGAAATGTAGGGAAGCATCTACAGGAACTTGTAATAGGAAATGGCTTCATGAACTTCACACCCAAAGCACAAGCAGCCAAAGAAAAAATAGATAAATGGAAGGAACCTCCTCAAAATTAAAAACTTTTGCTCCTCAAAGGAGTTTGTCAAGAAAGTGAGAAGACTGCCTACCCAATGGAAGAAAATATTTGGTAACCATATATCTGATCGGAGCCTAATATCCAACACATATTAAGAAATCCTGTATCTTGAAAATAAAAAGACAACCCATTTAAAAAAAGGGCAAGTGATTTGAACAGACATTTCTCCAAAGAAAAAATACAAATAGCTAAAAAGCACATGAAAAGATGTTCAACATTACTAGCTATTAGGGAAATGCAACTCAAAACTACAATAAGATACCACCTTACACCCATTTAGACTGGTGGATATTAAAAAAAAACAAAGGACTACAAGTGTTGGAGAGGATGTGGAGGAATGGGAACCCTCATCCACAATGGGTGGGAATGTAGAATGATCCAGCCATTGTGGAGGACCATTTGACGTTTCCTCAAAAAACTAACTATAGATATGCCATATGATCCAGCAATTCCCAGAAGAATGGAAAGCAAAGACACGAACAGATATATGCACACAAGTGTTCATGGTGGCATTATTCACTTTTACCAAAAGTTGGAATCAACCCAAATGCCCATTAACTGATGAATGGATAAACAAAATGTGGTATATACATACAATGGAATATTACTCAGCTATAAGGAGGAATACAGTACTAACACATGGGATAACATGGATGAATCGTGAAGACCTTGTGTTAAGTGAAGCAAGCCAGGCATTGAAGGACAAATATTACATGACCTCTCTGATATGAATTAAGCAGATCGAGAAGTCTTAGAGAGCTAGAGCCTGGAAGACAGGTTTACCAGAAAGAGAAAGGGAGAAGATTGTAAGCCAACACCCACATGGGCAAAATCTGTGATAAGGTAGAAGTGACTGGCTGTACAGTGAAGGGACATGACAGGGGTGTAGTGATATCACTGGGTTGGGTGGTACAAGTTTGACAGAGGGGTACAGCTGGGAGGGTGGGTTGTACAGTCCATGGAACTGAGGGGAGGGCTGGGGGAGGGAGTGGGTGAACACTGGGGATTTGTGAGAACATGGCTGAAACTACAATGTTGGGAAAGCTCTCTTGGCAATATGACAGGGAGGAGTTACTGGATGGGGCATTGGATGGGGGGGCATTTGGGACAGGATGCCCCTGGGGCAGGCTTCTAGAGAACATGCAAGTGATTATTTTGTCATAGTGTTTTATCGGTGGGTGGAGACCCACATGATGAATGGTAGAGAGCTGGGACTCCCATCCTGGGAGGCCTGATATGTTCTCAAACAGTGGGGAGGATGTCTCTTAAGAGAATGGGTGGTTCCTAATGGGTGAGGACAGATTAGTGGGTGGAGACCTCAGCATTGTTGCCGCTATCTATGTTCTCAAACAGTCGGGAGGATGTCTCTTAAGAGAATGGGTGGTTCCTAATGGGTGAGGACAGATTAGTGGGTGGAGACCTCAGCATTGTTGCCGCTATCTATGAATTTTGTCCTTCAAGGAGTGGAGCCTGGTGGCCGCTGTGGGCCCTAGGGAAGGGGGAGAGAGAAATGGAAGAGATGGAAGAGGGGTATATAGAGGGCAATGCAGGTGGTCTGCATGATCCTGCAATGATGGACACAGGACATGTTAAATTTTATCAATAATTTTATAAAAGTGTATGGTCTGAAGTATAAACCATAATGTGAACCATTGACCATGGCTGGTAGCTATGTATCACTATCTGTGTGCCAGCTGTGGCACGTGTACCATCCACATGTAAAAAGGTTGTTGATTCAAGAACAGAAAAAGAGGATAGTATGTTGGGTATTCGGGAATCTCCTATATTCTGTATGTGACTTCACTGTGACCCAAAACTTCTTTGAGGACAGACTGAAAAAAAAAAAAAAAAAAAGTAGGACCCTGAGGAAGAAATGGAAGAAAAGCCTACTGCACACACAGGACAACAGATATTACAGAGATGAAAGGCAAAACGTCAAAAAAATTTTTTTTAATATTTTTTGTCATTTCTTAAATATCCCAATTTATTTTTACTTTATTTTAATTTCAGTTTTTCTAAATTATTATGTATTTGGTTTCTTATGTTTGGAATGTCACTGCTGTATTATTTTCTTAATCATTGTATTTGGCGATATTCTGGGCTTCATTATTGAGGAGGTTCTGGATCACAGAGGGGTTACAGCTGTGGCACGGGAGGATCACTGGTGTGGGATGTTGGTGATGTGTGATGCAGGGGAGAAGGTTCACCTGCGCATACATATAGGATATATGAATGTGTTCAGGTGTTTGTGGGCACTGCCACAGGGGTAGAGATCCACAAAACAATCGAAAAAATATTGAATTCCCATCCTGGGGAGCTTTGCCACATTCTCTAATTGAACAGCAACAATCATTCAAGTACAGAAGCAATGCCTAGGGTCCACTGATGGGCTCTTGATATTTACAACTATCCTTTTATGCCTTTGAACTTGAGGTTGCAACATAGCCTGGTATTGCAGGGTACCTAAGAGTTGCCTCCTAGGAGCCTCCCTGTTCTAGAATGTGGCCTCTCTCTGAGCCAAACTCAGCATATAAATGCATTACTTCTCTCCTGTGTGGGACATGACTCACATGGATGAGCCTCCCTGGCACTGAGGGATTACTACCAAACACCAACAAGCAATGTAAGTGGAAAAAGACCTTGAATAAAAGGGGGAAAGGGTAAAGAAAAATGAGTTTATAGGGCTAGGAGACTTCAAAACGAGACGGGTGGTCTTCCCAGAGGTAATGCTTATACACATCTCAACAGGATCTCAAGAGAACCAAAATAGATACTACCCCAAATAGTGGGGCTCCTGAGGGCCCTGAAGACACCCAGATCCCATGGTCATGGCAGATGGCTCCAGTGGTTGGTGCCTTGCCAGTGGGCACTACTTTTTAGTTTATGCTCCCTGGTGTGACAGATTTGGACTCAGATATGACTTCTCTACACGTCACTTCTGTCCCCTTTATTTGAACCTATAGTTGGTGCTGAGTTGGTAGGCGTACATCCAAGAGACTTGTATCTCTGAGTGGTCCAAGTGCCAACTGGGCTCTGAGCCTCAGCAGAGTTTCAACACCTACTCTCCAGTTCACTGGACTCACCCAGGACAAGGAGGTGAGGGTGGACAACCACCACACCAACTGAGAGAGTCTATAACCACAAGCAGGAGAGTCCCATCCATCAGCCATATGGGACTGAATCACCACCTCAACTGGAGGTGGAGTGTGCATCATCATCCCAGGATCCTCAGGATTGGGAAATAAAATATGGACTATAAGGGACTTAATGGTATGCCTCTGTAGACTTATTGTGATTCTAGCAATGGAGGAAATTATATCATTGATGTGGAGACAGTGGCCACTGGAGGTGCTTAAGTCAGGGAGAGGGACAAGGAAGTGTATTTGGGGGCAATTTCAGGACTTGGAATTGAATGATATTGCAATAGCAGATTATATATACAGCCATAACCTACAGAATTGCATGTAAGAGAGTGTAAACTACAATGTAAATTATAATTCATGATTGGTGGCAATGTTCCAAAATATGTTCATCAATTGCAATCAATGTACCACATTAATGAAAGAAGCTGTTGAGGTGGGAAGGGTGGAAGGTGTGGGGAGTGGGGCATATGGGAATCCCTTATATTTTTTATGTAACATTTTATGAAATCTAAGTATCTTTAAAAAAATAAAATATATATTAAAAATAAGATTTGGCATTACTCATTTGGCACTGATTGTTCATTTAGTCAACAATAACAAAAAAACTTATGCATATTATATGCTCTTGGGTGAAGAGTCATGAACGAAATGAGCTAAGCAGAAAGGGGTGGGAGAAGTCTTGGTCTTTCAGCCACGCCCTGCAACTGTGTCAATGTGGACTCTGTGGACACCCTGGCATCCTCTGGAGTCAGCCACAAGGAAAGCCTGATAAATGAATGACCGCATCGGGTTCACCTTGTCTAGGCCCTGTTCCAAAGAAGCGAAGGTCCTGCAATAGTTGGTCAATGGCTTTGCAATATCTTCTGTTCTTATCATTTTCAAGTTATGGCCCCTTTGTACAATCTGGAACATTCTGTTAACAGACATCTGCTACTGCAATTCAGAAAAGTACTAACTGCTGACCAAAACTAATGGAAGTGCATTCACTTTGAAATGTACATGTAAATTTAGTAGCATTTATGAAGAACACTGGCAGTTTGAGATCATTTATAAATCCCAAAAAGAGATTATGTTTGTAAACTAATCTATTCCTCTGGATGTGATACCCTTTGAATGCATTACATTCAGCTGACATGTCTTGATTAAATTACCTGTTAGATTAGGGCTTTGATTCAACCACATCAGTAGGGCATGATTCAGATTGAGTCCCTGCCCTCTTGGTGTACTATATAAACGGACACTCACTCAAGAAGTCACACAAATGGGAGAAAGAGTACTCATGTTTGAACCTGAGGCCCCAGAGAGAGATAAGCCTTTTGCCTGATAGTTTACAGCTGACCTTGTGAAGAGACCAGAATAGTTGAGCAGCTGAGAACGCCTGGAAGAAACAAACACTATGCCAGCCTGTAGCTGAAAGAGAGCAAGGCTGAACCCTCACAGAGATTGGCAACCATTTTGCTTCAAAACAAAGCAACTGACTTTGGTCAGAAAGCAACCTTGAATTGAAATCTTCAGAGCCTCGTAACTAAGCTTTTACCCCGAATAAATAACCTTTATAAAAGCTAACAGATTTCTGGTACTTTTCATCATTACCAATTGGTTGACTATACAAATGCCATAAAAAGTAATGAGAAGGAAGCGGCTGTGGCTCAATCAGTTGGGCTCCCGTCTACCATATGGGAGGCCCTGGGTTCGCATCCCAGGGTCTCCTTGTGAAGGCAGGCTGGCCTGTGCGCTGCGGAGAGCTGATGCAGCAAGATGACGTGACAAAGGGGAACAAGCAGTCACAGAGAAAAAAAGCGCAGCGAATGGACACAGAGGACAGAAGGGAAAAAAAAGCTGCAAGGGGGGGCATAAATTTTAAAAAATAAAAGTAATGAGAGTCATGCCTTTTTCACACATTCAGAACACTATATTACAAGTCAAAGTAGTGAAGGCGGTACCACTAATGCTATGAAAAGTATAAAATATTATAAAATTATTTTTTATCATAACTGAACTTTCAATTTATTACTAAGGACATTAATGAGCAAGTAGCAGGTACTCAATAATTACTTACTGAATTAAATACCTCCATATTATTGAGGTAATTCAGGGTAGCCTAGTGAAAATGAGGCTAAAGACCTAAGGAAAATAACATTAAGTCAGAAAAATATTTAAAATTGTCTTTTGGGAAATGGATGCGGCTCAACCAACTGGGCTCCTATCTACCATACAGTAGATCCAGGGTTCGATGCCCAGGGCCTCCTGGTGAGGGCAAGCTTGCCCCTGCAGAGTGCCAACCCACGTGGGAATGCCGCCCCACACCGAAGTGCCGGCCGACACAAAGAGCTGGCACAGGAAGATGACGCGACAAGACACAGAGGAGAGAAAATAAGAAGACATAGCAGAACAGGGAGTTGAGGTGACACAAGAGAGTAATCGCCTCTCATCCACTCCAGAAGGCCCCAGGATCGGTTCCCAGAGCCACGTAATGAGCATACAGGCAGACACAGAAGAACACAAAACAAATAGAGAGAGCAAACAACAGAGGGAATGGGAAATGGGGGGAGAGGGGAGAAATAAATCTTTTTTAAAAATTTGTCTTTTATCTTCTACTAGTTGTCCAGGAAACCAGCTTCAGTGGATTTTTTTTAGGTATCTGGTATAGAAAAGTAGCTAATGTGACTTCTCCAACAAAACTCTAAAATATACCTTTTACACTTTAAGTTGAGTAACAAAATGCAGATAATATACTTTGATCATCTTCCCCAGGTATGCCATTTAACTTCCAGCATTTGCAGCTTTAGTTTTTGTGACAATTTGAAGCTTTTTGTGCATCTCAGAAAAGATCATGTTCTTGGAATTAATCCATTCCTGTGGGTGTGGGCCCTTTGACTGGATTGGATTCAGCGGGGTGCCTTTGATTGGATTCAGTGGGGGCCTTTGACTGGATTCAGTGGGGGCCTCTGATTGGACTGGATTCAGTGGGGGCCGTTGACTGGACTGGATTCAGTGGGGGCCGCTGACTGGACTGGCTTCAGTAGGGGGCTGTTAACTAGACTGGATTCAGTGGGGGCCTCTGATTGGATTGGATTCAGTGGGGCCTTTGCCTGGATTGGGTTCAGTGGGGGGCCAGTGACTGGACTGGATTCAGTGGGGGCCTCTAATTGGATTGGATTCAGTGGGGGCCTTTGATTGGAGTACTTCAGTGAGGAGTGACCCAGGGTAGGCCTTGATCTTCTTGCTGGAGTCCTTAAAAACAAAGGATTGAAATCAGAGACACACAGGAAAAGGACTCTTTGAATTGGGTTCAGTGGGGGGCCACTGATTGGAGTACTTCAGTGAGGAGTGACCCAGGGTGGGTCTTGGTCCTCTTGCTGGAGTCCTTTATGAAGGATGAGCCATATGCCCGATAGCTCTCAGCTGAGTTCAGGGAGAAAGTTAAGTCTGGAGGAGCAGCAACTAGACTCAGAAGAGAAGCAGATGCTCCCACGTGCCTTGCCAGCAAACAACCTTTGGTGAGACAGCATCCCTGATGATGCCTTGATTTGAACATTTTCATAGCCTCCAAACTGTAAGCTCTTAACCTAATAACTCCCATTATAACAGACAACCCATGTCTGGTATATTGTTCCCAGCAGCTTTTAGCAAACTAAAATAGTTATTCTTGACAGTGGACTTTGCCCAGTGGTTAGGGCGTCCATCTACCACATGGGAGGTCCGCGGTTCAAACCCCGGGCCTTCTTGACCCGTGTGGAGCTGGCCCATGCGCTAGTGCTGATGCGCGCAAGGAGTGCCGTGCCACGAAGGGGTGTCCCCTGCGTAGGGGAGCCCCACACGCAAGGAGTGCGCCCCATAAGGAGAGTCACCCAGCGCGAAAGAAAGTGCAGCCTGCCCAGGAATGGCGCCACCCACACAGAGAGCTGACACAACAAGATGACGCAACCAAAAGAAACACAGATTCCCATGCCGCTGACAACAACAGAAGCGGACAAAGAAGACGCAGCAAATAGACACAGAGAACAGACAACCAGGGTGGGGGGGAAGGGGAGAGAAATAAATAAATAAATGTTTTTTTTTTTAAAGTTATTCTTATTGCTCCACTGAAAGCCTAAATGTACTATTTTGCTCTTCATTTTGTACTATTTCTTTGTTGTTCAGTCTGTAAAGATTTAAGACAAATCCTAACTTACAGAGCTACACAATCATCCTGCAGAGACAAAAAAAAAAAAAATCCACACTCATATATAACTATATATACATATACCTTAGTATTTACTCAATTCTTTTAATAAATGTTTTTAAGTTATATATTCTAAAAGGAGTAAAACAGGTCTATAAAGATAAAATGGTACAACAATATTACCTATTTAAACTAACTTAGGAGGAAAAATTCAAATAAAAAGTTCTTAAGCATTTCATATCAACTTAAGTCACTGCAGCCTTAACAAGTGCCCCAGTTTATATATTGGCAGTATACAGAAAGCCTTAATTTTATGTAAAATCAATGCACATCTATTATAGCTAGCTAATAACATTCTGAATTTCAATTAAATATACTGGTGTCAGGGTTTGGAAATGTAAATCTAAATACTCAAGAGATGGAGTTTACCATCACTACAAAAATTGGCTAAAGATTAAGAAACCTCTTAACCTACTCTGAAAATGGATTTCTAAATTTTGGCTAATTCCCCTTTAAATTGAATGTCCAATTTTTTTTTTTAAGGATCACTTATATACATTTTTAAGATTTATTTATTTATTTCTCTCCCCTCTCCCTCCCCTGCCCCCGCCCCCGCCATTGTCTGTTCTCTATTTGCTGTGTCTTCTTTGTCCGCTTCTGTTGTCTGTTGTTGTCAGCAGCAAGGGAATCTGTGTTTCTTTTTGTTGCGTCATCTTGTTTTATCAGCTCTCCGTGTGTGCGGCACCATTCCTGGGCAGGCTGAACTTTCTTTTGCGCTGGGCAGCTCTCCTTACGGGGCGCACTCCTTGTGCGTGGGGTCCCCCTACACGGGGGACACCCCTGCGTGGCACGGCACTCCTTGCGCACATCAGCACTGCGCATGGGCCAGCTCCACATGGGTCAAGGAGACCCGGGGTTTGAACCGTGGACCTCCCGTGTGGTAGACAGATGCCCTGACCACTGGGCCAACTCCACCGCCCAATGCCCAATTTTTTAGGTGATTTTTGTTTTGGTTTGCCTGCTATCATTTTTTAATTGGGTTTTATTCCCAACAACCAGCTTGATAGCAGCCAATGGATCTCTTTTTGGTAGGTGGTATAATGCTCAACTTCCCTGGAAACCATTTTGCTTCTAAGACAAATGACAGGCAACTGTAACATTCTAGAATATGTATTTTTTTTAATAATACCTTTCCAAATCATAATTAACTAAGGTTCTTGCCCAAAGAGTTAGGATAACATTTTCCTTTTAAAATAAATCACTGAAAAGAAATTAGCTAGAGGAACTTTTTTTGAAAAAAATCAACTAGTCCTCAGTCCTTATCCTGTTACTTTCAAAAATATTTCTGAAATAAAAGACTGGTCTATCCAAGATAAATAGGTCATGTCTAAGTGTAAAGAAACTTCAAAGCTTTAAAAAATTAAGGAGAGAGTTCCAATTCCAGTGATGGGAGGGTAGCTTATATAAGACTAACCTTCTTACAGATAACTATTAGGAACTCCAGGGGAAAAAAAAAATTAAAAAACCATTTAAAGGTACCAGAGAGCAACCAGAAACAGCTAGAAAGAAGAGAATGGCCCTGGGTAAAATTCATGTTTACACAATTTTCCCCACAAGGGTACTCAATAGTCTTAGAGGTGCAACACAGCTCATATTCAAGCAGAGAGTCTGTTTTGTTGATTTAAGATATCAGAAAACAGAGTTCAGACAGCCAGAGAGACTGGAAATAAAGACATGAAATACCAAACAGGACAGAGCCACAAAATCTGGATATAAACTCCATTGCTGACCCTGAACTACACAGTGGGGCTAAAGACTGCAAGGAGTCCAGTGAAAGCAACAGCTGGAAGAGCTGAGAAAGTTACTTCACCTGCCGTCCACCATGGGGAGACGAGAGTTTAGAGCTTTGAGCCCTGCCAGGTTAGAGGTGTGACTTTGGGCTTTCACCGAAACTGTGGGAGAAGCCATGTCTTTAGGAGTAAAGACTACATCCCAGGACATCACAAATGAAGATATGGAAAAGTTCAGTAAGTACATGAAATGGTGTTTAAGATCAGTCATCAGGGACTATAATTTAAGGCCACAATAAGATACATCTCAAATCCATCAGAATGGCTAAAATGGAAAGACTGACAAAAGCAAATGTCAATGACAAGTTGCTACTGGAACTCTTACACATTGTTGGTTGAAGCCTAAAAAGATACCATTACTTTGGAATACTGTTTGGAAATTTCTTATAAAGTTAAATATACAACTACCTTTTGATCCAGCAATTCTACTCCTAGATATTTATCCAAGAGAAATGAAAACATGCCCATGGAAGGGCTTGTTTATATCAACTTTATTCATTAAATTGCCAAAAATTACAAACAACCCTGATATCCAGTAGAAGAATGGATAAATATACCATGATACACTAATATAATGGACTACTACTCAGCAATAACAAAAGAATGAACTGATATACATAGCACAGATAAATCTCAAAAAATATTTTGCTGAGTGAAAGAAGCCAGGTACAAAAGAATACAAATGATATGATTTCTAGGAAGTATAAGAACAGGCCAAACTAATTTACCATGATATATATTAGAACAATGTAAGGTAGGCTTTGCTCACATGGGGCAACAGGCAAATTTTCAAGGATATTAGAAATGTTCTTCACTTGGAGGTGGTGGTTACATGGTTATATGCATTTATGAAAATTATTTAAGATTTGTGTATTTCAATACATATAAATTTTGCCTCAATAAAAACAATTCAAGAATGAAATCCTTTTTAAAATAATGATTTTAAGATTATGAATAACAATCAAAATTTTTAATCCAATAAGTTCTATAAGGGTCATTACACTGTACTAATACAAATATTTAAAAGTTTAATTATAATCCCCAAAGTTCTAAAATTCCATGAATCCACACAATTTCATATTGCCTAAATACTTACACAATACTCAACTTCAAATTTTAATGCAGTGATTTCTGTAAACACAAGTAAAACATCCTTGCTGATGAACACATTACTTACTCAGTTTTCTCTTAATTTCATTCCTAATCTATGTATTCACCTGAAAGACTAAGATATTTTTTCTATATATATAATTGAAATTGTCAGTGTTTTCAGAAATTTGATTGTTAAAAGATATTACCTTTTGAAACTTGAATATTTATAACTACACTTGCTTATTCCCACTTGTATAAACATGAAAATATTATACCCTTCAAAATCTCTCCTTCAGTCTTTCTCAAAACAAGCTTCATCTGTGTGTCCTTAATTCTTGTGTAAGGCTGATGTTCTCTCTTAATTTGGTTGATTGGTTTGTCCATGAGTGAGTCTGAGTGAATTTATCACCAGCATCTCTTCTCTAGGTTACATCTAGAAGAAAATCTTTCCTGATTTCTGTATCTTTGGGAATAGAGAACAGCTTCTTGGTTCATATGGTGGCACTAACTCCACATAGCTGGCTAGCTTCATGTTTAAATCCCTTCAATACAGGCAAAATGTGGACAAAATATTTAGTCACCAAAACAAAACACATGAAAGAAAATAAGTTCTAATGCTATATGCAGGCAAGAATTGACAAATCTGCTAGAGATTATTATTTTACATTTAGCACATAAAGAATTGCTTTATATGGTAATATATACTCTCATTTAATCCTTACCTTCTTTCAGAGCTTTATCCATATTATGAGAAATTACTACCCTTCTAGACTGAACTGACTCATGTGAGTTTCCATACACAGGGCTCTGAAACGTAAGCAAAAAAAAAAAAAAAAAAGGATTACTGAATGAATAAATCACATATAAAAATAAAATCAAAGGTATGAAATACCACCTCAGCAAGTGTTAAGATAATGCTCAACAAATTATAAAGTTCTTCTGAAAAGTAAGAAAATGCTTAAGATTAGTTAAGAAATTTTTGAAGGAAGAATTAAGGAAGGATTTTCCTACCAGATATCGAAATTACATGATGACAGTGTGGGAATAAACAAATGAATAAAATGGTGAAGGCTCAAAACCAGATGCAGCTATCTGCCCTTCCTCCCTTAGCCAGTGGAATCAATTCCTTGGAGAACTGGGGCTCCGAGCCACCAGGGAGGGAAATCTTTCTATGCGAGACCACAGCACTCACAGGAGGTATGAGCAGGAGATACAGTGCTCTAGGAAAACTGTACCATGTTAATGGCTGTATATGATTTTAAAAATTTACAAGAGAGTGATGTCATCAACATGGCAATGTAAAGACATCCCCTGGAAAAATCTCCCTCAGAATCAGCTAACAAAAGGACAAATTCCACCTAGAACCCTGGAAGATAAGAGAGACTGAAGGACTCCACAAATGCTGAATTGAAGAAGAAAAATAATCTCCAAGACTCAGGGAGATTTCTGTCCTGGACCCAGGAGTCTGCACCCCTCCCCTTCCGCAGCCCACACAGCTGGGGAGCAGGGCAGCAGCTGCATAGCCTGGGGCCTTCCCACCCCAGAGGCAGACTATCAATCCACTGCCAGCAACGGATTAGAACCCACATAGCCAAGAGACAGGGAACAAACGAAAACTTCAGGGAGACAGAGAATTCAGAACTAATCAAAGAAGTTCAAAGAAATCCCCTAAATCAATTCAAGGCGATCAAGGAAAATATGGATATAGAGCTCAAGGATTTTAAGACGACAACTGGTGAACATAAAGAAGAATTTTAGAGTATTAAAATATAATATAAATTATGGGGATGAAACACACAATAGAGGTTAAAAATAGACTAGAGTTGGAGTGGGTGTAGCTTAGTGGTTGAGCAACTGCTTTGCATGTACAAGGTCCTGGGTTCAACCCCCAGTACTTCCTATTTAAAAAAAGACTAGAGGCATATAACAGCATATTTAAACAGGCAGAAGAAAGAAGTGACATGACAATTGAAATCATAGAGTCAGAAGAACAGATATAGAAAAGAAGAGAAAAAAATTGAGCAGTGTGTCTCAAGGATTTGAGTGACAGCATGACATGCAAAAACATACATGTAATGGGTGTCCCAGAAGGAGGAGAGAAAAGGGCAAGGAAGAATATCTGAGGAAATAATGGCTGAAAATTTCCCAACTCTTATGAAAAACATAAATATAACCATAAGAAGCGCAAAGTACTCCAAACAGGATAAATCCTAATGGCCTACTCCAAGGCACATACTAATCAGAAAGCAAAGGTCAAAGACAATTCTTAAAGCGTCAAGAAAAAAGCAGTCCAAACACAAGGGATCCTCAGTAAGACTAAATGCTGATTTCTCATCAGAAACCATGGAGGCGATAAGGCAGTGGTACGATATATTTAAGGCACTGAAAGAGAAAAACTGCCAGCCAAGAATTCTTTATCCAGCAAAACTATCCTTCAATATGAGGGAGAGAGGGAAGATATATAAAGAGATCATACAACAACTCAAC
This sequence comes from Dasypus novemcinctus, assembly GCF_030445035.2. Lineage (NCBI taxonomy): Eukaryota > Metazoa > Chordata > Mammalia > Cingulata > Dasypodidae > Dasypus > Dasypus novemcinctus. The sequence goes on along the minus strand of NC_080701.1, from coordinate 237,592 downwards.
GATAAAAGGGCAAGCAATCCACTTAACAAATGGGCAAAGGACTGACACATTTTCCAAAGAGGAAACACAAATGATCAAACGTGAAAAAATGTTCAATATCACTAGCTATTATGGAAATGCAAATCAAAACTAGTGAGATTCCATTTCACATATCATAAAATGCCCATTATTAAAGAATAAAAACAGAAACAGAAAACAAGGGCTGGAGAAGATGTGGAGAAATAGAATATTCCTTCACTGTTAGCAGAATAGTGCGGTCACTGTGGAAGACAGTTTGGTGATTCCTCAAGAAGCTAAACATAGAACTGTGGTATGATGTGGCAATCATTCTACTAGGAATACATCCAGAAGAACTGAAAACAGGGACATGAACAAGCATTTGAACACCAACCTTCATAATAGCATTATTCACAATTGCCAAAAGATGGGGGAAAAACAAGCATCCATCAACCGACGAATGGGTAAACAAAATTGTGGTATATGCATATGATGGAATACTCTGCTGCTGTAAGAAGAAATGAAATTGGGACACATATGACAACATGGCTGAAACTTGAGGACATTATGCTAAGTGAAGCCAGACACAAAAGTACAAATACTGTATGGTCTCACTAATACGATCTAAATAAAATAAATATACAGAGTTATGTGTGGAAATGGACAGAGTTGACAGTAACACATTATAGCATAAATAATACTTCTGACTTATAAATGGCTGAGTTATGTATTTTTTTCTTTTACACATCAAATGGCTTTTGTTTATATATGATTATGGTTAAGATTTTTTTTATTCCTTGGTATATTAGTCAGCCAAAGGGGTACAGATGCAAAACACCAGAAGCCTGCTGGCTTTTATAAAGGGTATTTATTTGGGTAGGAGCTTACAGATACAAGGCCATAAGCATAAGTTACTTCCCTCACGAAAGCCTATTTTCACGTGTTGGAGCAAGATGGCTGCTGACGTCTGCAAGGATTCAGGCTTCCTGGGTTCCTCTGGGCTCAGCTCCTCTGGTTTCTCCACAAGGTCACAAGACTATGAGGCACTCTAGGCTTTGCCTCTCTCCACAAGGTCAGCTGTAGACTATCAGGTGAACGGCTCTGTCTCTTTTCCTCCGGCTTCTGCCTGTCTAAGGAGCCGTCTCCATTCCTCTGTGTTCCTCTCTTCCTGGGGTTTGCGTCTCTTTCCTCTGTGAACTTACTTCCCAGGGCTCCAGCTTAAGGCTTCAGCATCAAACTCCAACATCAAAAACCCTCAACTCTATCCTCTGCCATGCCTTTTATCTGTGAGTCCCCACCCACCAAGGGACGGAGACTCAATGCCATAATGATATGGCCCAATGAAAGCCCCAATCCTAACCCAATCACACCCAGGTACAGACCAGATTACAAACATAATCCAATACCTATTTTTGGAATTCATAACCATATCAAACTGCTCCACTTTGGAAAGGGTTGAATGTTTTATGTTAACTTATGGTAGAAAACCATGTCTTCTTTCATTGATACAACTACTATTTCAGGCTTTTAAAAGTATTTCCATTAAGAAATTTTAAAGCTTTGACTTTTCATTGATTTGTTTTTAATAACAATGAGCACAGACAAGGATAACACTCTTGGTGCTTGACCTATAGCATGAAATTAAGCCAAGGACTGGGAAGTCTCCACTCCCAGCTGGGTGTCCCAGGGCCTTGGAGTTGAGTGCAGTTGTGCTGGGATGGCGTGCCAGGGAACAAAGAGATTTCCTCAAGCTTGGAGGACAGATGAGGGCGCCAGGAATGTTAGCCAGTTGGATATCCTCTGTGACATGGTCAAGCATTTCACAGCATACACAAAAAAGGCTCCACAATTGTGAATCTTAGCTTCTTTTATTCCCCCAATAAAATCAATAAGCAGGTCCTAATTAGATTACATATGCTTTGGATCACTCTGTGATTTTTTAAAATTCCTTTTATAGTAGTAGTATAGTACTGTACATAGTAAATGTAGTCTTACTAGCCAGACAGTGGAATTTTATTTCTGTCCAGTCTTTTTTTTTTTTTTTTTTTTGCTAAGTGAGCAAGAGTTAAAAATTCTATGGCCCCACCTAAAGGAAACCACTTCTAATAGTTTCTGTGCTTACAAACATTTTCCCACCATGGAAAACTTTCCGTGAAGGTATATGTATCCCTAACTCATTCTATTTAATGGCTGCATTACATTCTAAAGTATGAATATACCATAATTTAACTGTTTGACTATTGATGTATTAGGGTTATTTCCATTTATTGCTGTTATAATCAATATAGCAGTGTCATTTCTTTTAGGTATACCTTTTTGCATATGTGTATTTCTCTTAGATTCCTAGAAGTAGAATTGTTAAATCAAAGGATAATGCATTTAAATTTTTAATATATGTAGCTCAGCTGCCTTCTTAAAAGACATTCCCCCAACAGTGTATGAAAATGACCATTTTCCCATTCCCCTACACATTAGATACTATGAGTCTTTTCTCTCCTTTGACAGTCTGATAGAGAAATGCAAATTAGATCAATGAGATATTAATTAAAAATGAGGCTGCACACTTTTCATATATGTATTGGTCTTTTTTTTATGATTCCCCTTTCAACTTCTTGGTTTACTTTTCTTTTTTTAGGTACCAGGGCCAGGGATTGAACCCAGGATCTCGCTGTTTTTTTTTTAGGAGGCACCAGAAACTGAACCCAGATCTCCCATTTGGGAAGCAGGTGCTCAAGCAGTGAGCTACATCCACATCCCAATGAGAACTGTTTTTTCCATTCGTTTGTTTTTAGGAGGTATGGGGGATCGAACACAGGACCTCGAACATAGGAAGTAGGCACTCAACCACTTGCAATACATCCACTCCCCTTGGTTTACTTTTGAATTACTTTTTATCTCTGTAACTGTATATATTAAAAAGTATTCCTTTGTTCTGGATATTGTAGATAATGTCTCCTAGTCTATCATTTTTATTTTGTTTATAATATTTTTTGTTATAAAGGAATTTTCTATTTTAAATAGTCATATTTTCAGGTTTTTTCCCTTTATGATACATGGATTTTGTGTCTCTTAGGAAGAACTTCTTCATTTCCAAAATTATAAATAGCTTCTCCCTTATTTCCTCTTAATACTTTTTAGTTAGAAAAAATATTAGCTCTATAATTATTTGGAGTTGAGTGTGAAGTAGGAATCTAAACCTTTTTTCCACATGGATATCAAATTATCTCAATACCATTTATTGAACAGTCTGGGTTTTCATCTTTGGTTCTAAATTCTTTATTGAGTTCTTAATATTCACAGATTTTTAACCATTGCCATAGACTTTTAACAATCCTATTTTTATCTTTCTATTTTTATTCTAGTAATATGTAACTGATCTAAAATTTTCCCTTTCAGCTACTTTCATGTGTATAATTCAGTGCTGTTAATTACACACAATGTGCTACCATCACCACCATTCATTTCTAAACCTTTAAAATCAACCTAAATAGAAATTCTGTACAAATTAAGCATTAACTTCACATTCTCTACTTCATCTCAGCTCCTGGTAACCTAACTTCTAGATTCTAACTCTATGAGTTTGCTTATTCTAATTATTTCATGAGTGAAATCATGTAATATTTGTCCTTTTGTATCTGATTTTACTGAACATGTCTTCAAGGTTCATGAATGTTGTCACATGTATGAGGACTTAATTCATTTTTATGGCAGAATAATATTCCATTGTGTGTATATACCATATCAATTCATCAATTTATGGACACTTGGGTTGCTTCCATATTTTGTCAACTGTGAATAACGCCACTATGAACACTGGGGTGCAAATATCTGGTTGAGTCCCTGCTTTCAATTCTTTTGGGTATATACCTAGTAGAGGGATTGTTGGGTCATATGGTAATTCTATACTTAGATTTCTGAGAAACTGCCAAACTGTCTTCCACAGTGGCTGCATCATTTTACATTCCAACCAACAATGAATGAGTATTCCTATTTCCCCACAATCTTTCCAACATTTGTCATTTTCCATTTTTTAAAAAGCCATTCTAGTCCGTGTGATATCTCATTGTAGTTTTGATTTGCATTTCCCTAATAGCTAGTGATGTTGAGCATCTTTTCATGTGCCTTTTTTAGCCTCTTATATATCCTTTTTAGAGAAATGTCTCTTCAAGTCTTTTGCCCATTTTTAAATTGGGTTGTCTTTTTACTGTTGAGTTGTAGAATTCTTTATATAGTGTGGATATTAAACCCTTACAGGGTATATGGTTTCCAAATATTATCTCCCATTGAGTAGGTTGTCTTTTCACTTTTGTGATCAAATTCTCATCTCGAAGTTTTTATTTTTTTCTTTTGTTACTTGTGCTTTGGGCATAAGTCTAAAAAACCCTTGTCTAACAAGATTCTGAAGATGCTTCCCTACATTTTCTTCTAGGAGTTTAACAGTCCATTTTATGATTGTTTACTGTTTTACTTCCTCTGGGAGCACAGATGGAGTTGGATGAACCAATCCACGCCTTTCCTCTCATGCCTGTTACGTAAACTACTTAGCAAAACAAGTGCCACTCTCCTTCACACATACACACACATACACAGACAAACACTCACATATATAATATTCTGATATTTTTGAAAAGAAAAACAGTTGTAGAGAGTTTAAGGGGAAATGGTTATCATTTCCTGTAAAGTTACTGAAATGGTGATTTATCTTACCAAAATAAACCCAAATAATCATCATTACCACATAGAGCTATCACATGGCCAAGTCTTTCCAAGTTTCCTCAGCATATGACAATCTATGGGGATTCCATGACTAATATTTTCATTCTTAATCTATATTATTCTCAAAATCATGGCTCTTTTCAAATCAATCACATTCTGCCACAGTCTCAAAAAAAATTATTCAAAACCAAAGAAGTACAGGAATCACGCTTATCCTTCCTCAGGAAGCTAGGAAGGGACTAAGAAACTTGGAAAGTCATCTAATCTGAGGAAGACTCTGACAAAAGATTGTAAACATGAAATAAAAGCCACGCCCAACATAAAAGCCGCACATTGAACAGAACTATGGGAACAAAACAGCAGAGGGGAAACGGCACAGGCTCCCACATCAGAGAGGCCTGGGCTCTGCCACTTAGCAGGCGGGTCCTTCACCAGCCACTTCCACTCCAGCTTCCTTTAAGTGGGCTAATACCTCAGAGGATTAAATATATAGGGACACGGATTTTTAAAAAGACAACCGTGGCCAGGCAAGGAATATATGTAAGTGAAGGAGGTTGCAACTCGGTACTGTCAGGTGTTCTGACTTTTTGAAAAAATGGAAACCCATAACCTTGAATGAAATCTTCAACTAATTCCATTTTTATCTAAAACTATGGGCCAAACTGTGAGCCACATTCAACCCACTGGCATCTAGTCTGCCATCACTGGCTCACTTAAGGTGCATGGCAGAATGTCTGGCATTTAGTAGCATTCAAATTATAGCTATTACCACTAATCAAACTGAAAATGTTTTAACTGGTTGGTTGCTTATTAAAGGCACCTTGGTTTGGTTTTCTGAAGGGAAAGGAAGGGAGGAAATGAAAGCAAGAAAGAAGGACTGAACTATTAAACAACCAGAGTATGAAACAGAATAGAACATACATTTCTTGAAATAGTTTTGCCTTTGAGGCCTTAAAAAGGAAAGTTTACATTTCCTAGAGATGTTCTATTGTGTATGTGCCCTTAAACTTTCTATTACTTGTATTTAAGTATCCAAACAAAATCTGGTTTGATCAGAAACTAGTTTCTTGGATTGTACTTTATTAGGTTTAATCATGAATTAAAGAAGATCCTGGTTTCCTTATCTGTAAAAGAATACTGTCTAACATATATACTAAGAGGTTATTTGGGGAGACTGCACTGTTATAAAATAGTGGTATTTGTGTCTTTTTCCCTCTAAGTATAATTTCTATTTTAGACATCAGAAAGAAAAGTCTTTAAAATTCAAACCTACAAATTCTCAAAATGTTACTTTTCTAGATTTCAAACATGCTATATGTCTTTTTAAAATACTATTTCCAATTATACAGACATCAGCAATGCATTCTTTAATATATTATTATAGATGTAGAGAATTAAATTCACCCATAATACTATCATCCAGACATAACTACTGGCAATATATTGGTCTATTTCCTTCCCATTAGTGACTCCAACATTTACTGAGTAGCTCTGTAACCTTGGGAAAGTTACTTAACCTTTCTGTGCCTCAGTTTCCTCATCTGTAAAAGAGAAGTAACAATAGCACCTACTTCTTAGGTTGACATGACCTTTAACTGAATACACACAAAGCATTTACAATCATGTCTAACATAATTATAAATTATTATTGGTACTTTCTCCACACACTTTAAAGAAACTGAGATCATAGCATATACACAGTTTTTTTTTTTTGTTTTTTTTTTTTTATTGACTTTGTAATAATATTACATTAAAAATATATATGTGAGGTCCCATTCAACCCCACCCCCCCACCCCCCCTCTCCCCCCCCCCAACAACACTTGTTCCCATCATCATGACACATCCATTGGATTTGGTAAGTACATCTTTGGGCACCTCTGCACCTCATATACATTGGTTCACATCATGGCCCATACTCTCCTCTATTCCATCAAGTGGGCCCTGTGAGGATTTACAATGTCCGGTGATTACCTCTGAAGCACCATCCAGGGCAGCTCCATGTCCCGAAGACGCCTCCACCTCTCATCTCTTCCTGCCTTTCCCCATACCCTTTGTCCATTATGTCCACTTTTCCAAATCCAATGCCACCTCTTCTATGTGGACATTGGATTGGTTGTGTCCATTGCACCTCTATGTCAAGAGGAGGGTCAGATTCCACCTGGATGCTGGATGCAATCCTCCCATTTTCAGTTGTAATCACTCTAGGCTCCATGGTGTGGTGGTTGTCCTTCTTCAACTCCATCTTAGCTGAGTATATACACAGTTCTTTATCTTGCTTTCTATACTTGATGTTACATCATGAGCAACTTTCATGTAATCAGAAGGACTGAATATACTGTTTCAAATGTCTTGTACCATGATTTAACTATTTGCTTATTACTGTACATTTACTCTGTCTTCTCCTTTTTTTTTTCTGTTTTAAATGAAAATATTTTCATTTCTAAGCTATTGGTCTAAGTATAGTGCCATGAAAAATACTCTACATGTCTATGAAACGCAGAGCTGGCGGTTTTTGGACTCTGATGTCATTTGAAAGACTGTGTGTCTCAAGAATCTTCTCATGCTTTGTGGAAAGCCTCTACCAACTGAGAAGAAACTATAACAACAAGAGAAGGGAAAAAAGATAGAGAGACTTTTGGCTTTGAGGCACAAATCCTGGGAAGAGGTACTGGGAAAATTCCTGCCAGCATTTCCCACCATGCCCACACCCTGTGCCTTCAACCCAATGCTGTGAAGGTACCTCCTGCGGCTGGGAGCGTTCGGCAGGGAAACGAGAAGGGAAAAGGGCTCAAGAGGCAGGCTGTGCAGGCAGCCTGGGATGTGTGTCTTGGGGGTGCTCAAACAGTAAAGTAAAGCCAACTCTGCTTCCAGAAGCATAAATCCCTGTGGTGAATTTACCTGACATGAACTTGGCAAGAAATGAGTGGACGATGGGAACAGCAGCAGCTTCTGCAGCTTACTGCATTTATCAAAGTGTATGCTGTGTTGAGGCTAAAGGCCAGCACTGCCTGCAGGTATCAAATGTATCGGGGTCTGTTTCTCTTTCCACAGTGAAAGATAATCATCATCTTAGACTGATCCTGAGACTCAGTTCAGTAACAAAAGGTATGAAATCAGTTGGATCTTTTCTCTCAGCAAATATGAAATTGGAGTATGTTCCCCCCCAGGACACACCCCCATTATTACTATGGTAAAAGCATAAGGCATTACATTAGCGTCAGAAGACACAACTAGGAGCTAGGAAACGCAATCTATAGTTGGTCCTTTGCCATTTACTTGCTGAGTTAAAACGAACAAGTCCACTTCTAGATTCAGTTCAATTTAAAATTACAACTGTCCCATTTATACAAAAGGATTATTACACACCAAGAAGAATAATGTATGTAAAAGTGCTTTAAAAATTGTAAAGCAGTTATATAAATAGAGGTTGCTATTACGGCTCCAAAAGTCACAGTGTACTTTTTTACAATGGTAATTTCCTTCCCAGAGAATGACTGAAATTATATTATTGAGACTAGATTCAAAGTCTTTTGTGCTTTCAGATTTTACTGTCACATATTCCTTTAGTGATGTTTTTTAGTTATTAATCTGCAGTCTAAGAAAAAAGTGAATATTAACACAAAAGCAAAATCTCTATTAACTGATCAATAGAGGTAGGCTTTGAGGTAGGGTAACATACTTAGGACTGCTTTTCCTGATTCAATTAGAAAACTCAGAATCACTCATGAGAAAAATCTGAAGATCCTCAGAAAATACAATATTTTGCAGTTGACTGCAAAATAATTTAAGTATATTTCAAATCACACATGGGTTTGGAAATTGAAATCCCAACATACCAAAAGTGTGCAGGCAGAGAGGAGTTTGCCTAAATTGTTAAGTATGCAACAGACAGCAGAGCTGGAGAAAAAGAATGAAGGAAAGCAAGCTGGCTTAGGAAAGATAACTGAAAACTATGACACTAGCTCTCTGCATTCCTGAAAAGGTTTGTTTAATAAAGATCTGGCTTTCATAAGAGAAATCACAGTTGCCATGATACAAATTCCATTTCCGTCCATTCATGACTCGTCTAACATCTATGGAGGACTGTGTGTCTGGAACTAAGCTGGGCACTAGAAAGACCAAGGAAATAAATCCCGTGCTCTGTGCCCAATGGGCTGTCTTGTCTTGACAGAAGCACACAACCCAGTAACTGACCGGCCACACCCCTGTGGGAGGCTGTGCTTAAGAATTCTAAGGTCAGTCCTGTCCTGCAGCCTCCACACTGCTTTCCAGGCCAGGCCATGGAAGAAAAGTCACTCAAAAATACAAGCAATCCTAAAGATCATTTTTAAAGCATTTTGAAGTTTATACATACTGATAATTCTCATTTCCTAAGAGTTCTCACTAAAATCAATGAATAAAATGATGAAAGGGCCAGAATGGTTGTTTCTGCTTCAAAACAGAGCTTAACCGAATGACCCACACACAACCGCGTTATGCACATAAATCTCCATAAAAGCAATCCCTGTTTTGTATTCCATTACTGTCCTGGAAAGTCACACTATCATTTTCTTAATTTGTTGACTGGCTGCTAAGTAAAAAATGGTGATAAAATATTTAATACCTGGTTAGAAAAATATTCCTTTGGTAATATGATTCAGTGAGCTATTTCCGTAGTCCCCTTGAAACCAAAAGCTGAGCTCCAGGTCGAATGGCCCAGAAAATATATACAAGGTATTCAGATATGTGAGCTAAAGTATTGCCATAAAGTACAAGTTGAATAAAATTAAAAACAGAATTCAGTTGAATCTACTCAAAGAAGTTGCATTTTACATCCTTCTAACTAGTGCGTAGAAGCTACTTGCCCCCAGCATAGCTATAGATCATAAAAGTGAGGTCTTCCGTTTCTACCTAAAGTAAGAATGCTGAGCTTTAAGGACTAAAACCTCCTCTCAGAAGACAAGTGGTACGAGGATCAGCCCTGAGGCAGCAGCTACCTCACCTCTGAGCAGAGACTAGAAATGCAGTCCTACAGCCCATAAACACTAAACGTGGCATCCTACTGGAAAACATTCTAAATGGACAGTTTTCAAGAATTACTTAGGAAATTTGTTAAAATGTAGATTTCTAAACCTCCAACCACCAAGATTCTTAACTCAGAAAGTTTAAGACGTATTGGGGCGGCAGACTTGGCCCAGTGGTTAGGGCGTCTGCCTATCACATGGGAGGTCTGCAGTTCAAACCCCGGGCCTCCTCGACCCGTGTGGAGCTGGCCCATGCACAGTGCTGATGCACACAAGGAGTGCCGTGCCACGCAGGGGTGTCCCCCGCGTAGGGGAGTCCCACGCACAAGGAGTGCACCCCATAAGGAGAGCTGCCCAGCGCAAAAGTGCAGCCTGCCCAAGAATAATGGCACCACACACACAGAGAGCTGACACAACAAGATGACGCAACAAAAAGAGACACAGATTCCCGAGCCACTGACAACAACAGAAGCGGACAAAGAAGATGCAGCAAATAGACACAGAGAACAGACAACGGGGGCGGGGGGGGGGGGAGAAATAAATAAATAAATCTTAAGGAAAAAAAAAAAGATGTATCGGGGTACAAAATTTTCAACAAACATTCCTAAATTATTTCTGTAATCCTAGGCCACACTTTGAGAAATACTGCTAAAATTGTCCTAAAGAGGAAAACTAAGGGAATAAAAAGGAGTATTTTATTAGGAAAGTCAGGGAGCTTTATTTTAGTCTAAGAATACAGCAGTCATTCCACATAAACTGGGAGGGGAGTCACAAAAGAATCATTGACTAACTTAGACTGTACTTGGCTAGCTGAAATGATTACTTCTATTTATTCTCATAAAGAACTCATTCTCTACAGAACTTGTATTCTGTAGTGATATGAACAAACCGTCAATCATTTTAAAAGGTTAAATTAATGAGGCAGTTTTGAATATAGAGCTTGAATCTAAAAGTATCTGTATTCCTAGAATGATCTACATCACGCACAGGCACTGAATACAACCACAAATGGAAATTTAACATGGTTAAAACACACCCAAAAAAGAAAAACAACTCTATTTCCTGACAGCTAACTCTCCTGGAGCAGGGTTTCAAGCCCATTTGCTGCAGGACTCCGGGATCAAGAGTCAAGAACCGGCAAGCCCCACTCTGATTTCCTGAGGTATAACGCAATCCTCCTTCCCGGGCCACATCGTAGCAGAGAACTTCCGGAGGTGATCCCTACAGTCAAGAGAGAAGGTGGCAGTGGGCGTCGTCAGGGCAGAGCACAGCTGCATGGTCCCTCAAGCTCCCCAACTCCAGCGACCCTCACCTCCACTCTGTCCACACTGCAAGGTTTGTCCTGACAGTGAGGACACATCCAATCTCTCTGACCTCTTGTCACCAAGCCCTCAGCTCTCTCCTGGCCACAGTCCCTTCCTCAGCTTAGGTCCCACAGCTGATAGCTGAGCAATTCTTAGGAAACGTTCCTGTGTCCTGACCTGCTCACATTCGATGGCCGGGATCTATCCCCACTGCATCACCAGTGGACGTCACCCCAGAAGGCCTCCACCCTTACCTGGCCGCCAACCCCTCAACCACTGCCCACTTACCTTCACTGCTTGTCCGCTGTGGGCAGATTACAGAGACTAGAGTGTGTGGCTCTCCAGTGCCAGAGAGTCATCATTCGCTAGCGCTGTCACCTAACCTCTTTATAGCTCAGGTTCCGGCTCCATAAAACAGGGGATAACAACAGTAGCAGTCTCATGGGATGCCCGTGAAGACCAAATGAGAATCTGCACGTAAAGTCCTTAGTACAGCGCCTGACTAACAGAGAGTGGCTGTTACTCTCTCCAATGATTCTCCCAAACCATTCACCACCTCTCTTAAAATTATTCTCTATACATGTCATCCTCCTCACTATCAGCAAATAAGTTTGCCTCCCACTTCCCAAGAAACTTGAAGTGATCAAGCTTGAAATATCTTAATTCTTGCCGACCTTTTCAAAGTTCTGTCTACCCCATTTCTTACTTTCCCACCAGTTTTAACTCTAGACCTGCTACCTGTGCTTTAAGCCTGTTTCTGCCTGGTGCTCTCCATCAGTCAGTCTCCAGAGCCTAGATTCTCAGGGCCTTCGCCCTGCTTTTCAGTCTTATCCTTTAACCTAGAAATGTGCTTGACAAAAAACACTAAGAAGTTTTCAACAACAGCAAAATCTCCCCAACCACACACACCCCTCTATCCTCTAAGTGCCGCTCCTCTCCTTTCCTCCCAGGCAGAGGAAGGAAAAAGCCCGTCCACACACTCTGCCTCATCAACCCCCATCACTCTTCAACCAAGAGAGGTCACCAGCGTGTCCCTGAGGTCAGCCCTCCCCCCACTGCAGCTGCCAACAGCGCTAGCATGGGTGTCCTAACGCCTCACGCTGCCCAGTCCAGGGGCCACTGCTCCTGGCCTCCCACCCCTGACACCAGGGCCGCTCCCCGTCTCGGCTTCTCTGGGCCTCCCTCCCCTGGACTGCTGCTCCCCGGCCTACCTTCCGGTTTGCTGCTTCTCTACCACTGGACGCCATCCCTGGGCAGTCCCACTGGCTCTGTGCTCTCAACTATCGCAATGACACCGACCACCTCTCCCTCAAACCGCAGACCTGCACGTTCCACTGCAAGCTCAGTGTAGCTGCAGGCATCTCAAAACCTGCAGGCTGAAGCTAGTCTCCTTACCTCCACCATCTCAAACCTGCATAAACAGCGCTAGTTATCTGTTCACCCATGCCAGGAACCTGGAATTGACCTAGACGGTCCCTCCCCTCCGTCAATAAATCTTACTGAACAGAACTCAAGCGCTAGCGTGGCCTGGAAAGAAGGGCCCGTGAATTGGACTTAAAAAGGGAAGAAGTGACCTGCTACAGCAGAGGCCGCCCCAGGGGCATGCTGCGCGCCCCACCCACGGGGAAGCCCAAAGCAGCAGGAGCTGGGTTAAGGAGGTGGCGCTCTTCAAGTGGAGGCCCAGGCCTGCGCAGATGTCCCACTCCCCTGCCAGGGGACTTTCAGGGACAGCTTCCCGCCCTTCCCCAGGCAGCGTGCCTGACCTGCTGTCGGTCAGGAGCCCACGTGCTAGTCTGACTGTAGGAGAGAGCAGAGCTAAGAACACAGAAAAACAGGGTCGGAGGCCGGATGTTCCCACAGGGGTCGGCTATACCCCTGCGCCTGTGTTAAGAAAATAAATCTTTTTTAAACAAAAATTAAAAAACTGGATACAAGGCTCAATCATGTTTAGAAAACAAGGGGTTAAAAATAAACACTTTCTTTAAAACATGCAGGATTTCTCAAAACGTTAATATATACTGTAAATTTTCAAGTATATATTACCAAACTAAACTCTCATCCTTCCTCTTTTTTGGTTTTGCAGTACCTAAAACATTTTCTTGAATTAAGTCTTTTGCGAGCATAGTTTGAGAAACTCTGATTTTACCAGAAGAGATAAAAAGAGTAAGACTGGCTTGCAGGATTCAGCACTGTGACGGCAGGTGAGGGGCACAGAGTGCAGCGGGGTCCAGAAGGGGCCCCACCGCTCCGAGGCTCTCACTCTCACTCCGGTGAAAGGGAGCGTTCACGTCTGTAATAGCGAGAGTGAATTTTCAGGGGCTGACTGTACTGAGAAATTCTGGAGCCTCATCTAGAGTCAGAAGGAAGAAACTGCCGTACTTGACTGTTAATGCTTGTCATGACCACAGATGGGGTAGTCGTGACATCCCAGCTCATTTGGAGACCTCCAAAGTGACTAAGTCATAAACAGATCTCAGAATCACACCAAAGATTTCCACATTTTTAAAACCCATCAGATTAACCTGCAATGATTCTTTTTAAAAAGGTAATAAAGTGTTTAAATGTGTGAGTTTCAGAGTAAGAGAGGCCCGGGTTTAATCCTAAATTCTTCTACTTGCTACAGAGCCTGGGCATGTTATTTAACCTCTCTAAACCTCAGCTTTCCATGAGTAAAATGAGAATAACAATCCCAACCTCACATGGTAGATACAAGAACTAAATGTGGTAACATATCTATGTCCCTGCAGAAGGCAAGTTCAATAAACACTGCTTAGCTATACCAATTACTAAGGCATTCTCTTTATGACATTAACTGCCGCAGTATAAAACACGTGCTGGGATTTATCTTAATTGTCCATTGTATCCACCATCATGGATTAGAACAAAACGAGATCAAATTGAGGCTACATAAACCATTTTCCTGAACCCATTAACACAGCTAATTTAGGCAATAATAAGCAAATGGCTGCAGAGCATTTTTCAAAATAAATGTTACTTGCCTTTAAGAAGACATATAGAACATAAAATCCCAACCTCTGGGTGATTAGTCTTTCTCCATAGGGGAGGCCAAGAAACAATGAGCAAGCCAATAGCAATGAGCCTTCCTAACACCTAGATTGAGTTCTTTTTTAAGATTTTATTTATTTACTTCTCCCCACCCCCTTGTTGTTCTGCACTTAGGTGTCTGTCTGTCTTCCTTGTTTCTTTGGGAGGAACCAGGAACTAGGAACCCAACCCGGGACCAAAGGTACGGGAGGGAGGAGCCTAATTGCTTAATCGAGCCACCCCCACTCCCTGCTCTGTTGTCTATCATGTTTCCCTACGTGTGTCTCTTGCTGTGTCATCTTGTGGTACCTGCGCATTGCCTCAGCTTGCTATCTTGCTCATCCTCTTTTAGGAGGCGCCAAAAACCTCTGCTCCCTGCTTTTGTTGCGTCTCTTATGTTTTTCCCCTTGTATCTCTTGTGTCATCTTGTTCCATCAGCTTGCTGCACCTGCCTATTGCACCAGCTCACTGTCTTCTCTAGGAGGCACCGGGAACCAAACCAGGGACTTCGCATGTGGTGGAGGGAGCTCAGCTGCTTGCGCCACATCTATTTCCCTAGATTGACCGAGCTCTTGAAATGCCATTTCCCACTCAAAGAAACCAGGGCTCTTTTTGGAGAAATAGTTAATTCCAGACGTGAGCAGAAACAGTCAAAATAAGCCTGAAACGTCTTCTTATTCGAGATAGCATGGGAACTCTCAAAAACCTTTGGGATCATGTCAGAAAGAGAGCTAAGGTAGCTATGCTAATATTGGATAAAATAAACTTTAAGTCTAAATCAGTTACGCAGGACAAAGATGGGACTGTACTGACAAAGGAGTCAGTTCAACAAGAAGATGTATCAATTATAAATATATATGTACCTAACAGCAGAGCCTCAGAATATATTAAGCAAATACTGACAGACTTGAAGGGAGAAACAGTTCCATGTTAACAGTAGGAGATTTTTATACACCATCTGCAATAGTGGATAGGACATGTTGACAGAATATCAATAAGGAAACAACAAGATGAACAATTCCCTAAACCAACTAGAACTAAAAAACTGTACCTAACAGACATGTCACCCAAAAACAACAGAATTCACATTATTCACATTCAAGTGCACACGGTTCATCCTCCAGGACAGACCCTATCTGAGGCCAACACATAGGTCTTAATAAATTGAAAAATACTGAAATCATACCACGTATCTTCTCCAACTACAATGCACTGAAGTGAGAAATCAGTAACAGAGGGAGATACAGAAAATTCACAAATATGTGGAAATTAAACAATGCACTCTTAAACAACCAGTGTGTTAAAGTAAATAACAAGCGATATTTGAAAATATCTTGAGGCAAATGAAAACAAAAATAGAACATACCAAAACTTATGGGATGCAACAAAGGCAGTGCTGAGAAGTAAATTTATAACTCTAAATGTTTTTATTAAAAAGTATGTCAAATCAGAGACTAACCTCAAAACTGGAAGAATCAGAAAAACAACAAACTAAGCCCAAAGTAACCAGAAGGAAGGAAATAAAGACCAGTGTGAAAATAAAAGAAATAAACAAAAAAGCAATACAGAGACTCAACAAAACCAAAAGTTGGGTCTTTGAAAGGTCAATGAAAATGATAAACCTTTAACTAAACTGACAAATTAAAAAGAGAGGACAGACATGACTAAAATAAATGAAAAGAGGATATTACTATTCAACCCACTGATATAAAAAGGACTTTATGAAGATACAATGAACTGTATGCCAACAAATTAAGTAACCTAGATGAAATGGACAAATTCCTAGAAACACACAACCACCTACATTGACTTATGAACAGGTAATCAGTGTAGTTCAGTGGTTGAGAGCCTGTTTCCCACGTTTGACGTTCTGGGTTCAATCCCTGGTACCTTCTTAAAAAGAAAAAAAGAAGAAGAAATAGAAGATGTCATCAAACAATAACTAGCAGAGATAGAATCAGTAACAAAGGAGCTTCCAACACTTAGAAAAGCCCAGGACCACATGCCTTCAGAAGAAAATTTTACCAAACATTCCAAGAATTAACACCAATCCTGCTCAAACTCTTCCAAAAAATTAGAGGAGGGATGTGCTTTACTTCGCTAAAGGCTGCCAAGACAATATATATTATGCGCTGGGTTTTACAGTGGGAATTTATTAGGTTAAAAGCTTACACTTCTGAGGCCACGGAAGTGTCCAAATCAAGGCATCATCGGGGATCCAGGGCGATCAGGGACATGGTGGCGTCTGCTCGTCTCCCCCAGCTCTTCGCCCTTCTCTTCCAGGCCTCACTGCTCTCTGCTTCTGCTGAAAGGGCTTCCACTCAGCTCCTGGGTTCCACTGATTTCAGCTTCTGGTTCCCAGAGACATCTTTCTCAGCTTCTGGGTTCCTGTCTCTGCAGCTTTTTATTCCTCCATTGAAAAAGGATTCCAGTAAGAGGATTAAAACCCACCATAGCTCTTACAATGTAATCTAAGGCCCTTAACTGAAGCAATTTAATCAAAAGGTCCCACCTACAATAGGTTTACATGCACCAGAATGGATTAGCTTTAAGAATACGATTTTCTGGGGTCCACAAAAGCTTCGAACAGCCATAAGGAAACACTCCCTAATTTATTTTACAAGAAAGTCAACTTTACCCTCAAACCAAAGTCAGATAAAGAAACTGCAAGAAAAGAAAATTACAGACCAATACCTCTTACAAATTTAAATTTAAAAATCCTCAACAAAATATTAGCAAATTGAATCCAAGAGCACATTAAAAGAATGAGTATATATGGCTAAGAGTCTTCAAAAAAAGAGTTGGGAGGTCATCAGAGGGGTTGCGCTTATGCACATCTCAGCAGGATCCCGAAGACAGCCAATGTAGATACAACCCCAGGTACTGGTGCTCCTGAGGGTTATGGAGACCACAGGTTCTATGGTCATGGGAGATGGCTCTGGAGTTCAGTGCCTTGCCAGTGGGCCTTACTTTGGAATTTGTGTTCTGGAGTGTGAAGGAGTTGGACTCAGATGTTATCTTTCTACGCATGTCTCTTCTGTCACTTTTACTGAACCAGTGGATTGCACTGGGGTTGGTGTATACTCAGGAGACTCGAATCTCTGGACTGGCCATGTGCCAGCTGGGCCCTGAACCTCAGCAGAGTTGCAACTCCTACTGTCCTGTTCATTGGACTTACCCAGGTCAGCTAACAGGGAGGTGAAGAAGGTCAACTACCACACCAGGGAACCGAGAGTGCCTGCAACTGCAAGCAGGAGAATCACATCCATCAATCATGTGGGATCTAAGCCCCCTCTCAATAAAGAGGTGAAGTGGACATCACCATCCAAGAGTCCACAGAATGGAAGAATAAAATATGGATTAGAGTGGACTTACTGTATTCTACTAGAGAACTATTATGACTAGTAATGGAAGAAACTGTAGCACTGATCTGGAGAAAGTGGCCACAGTAGCTGCTGAGGGCAGGAAGAGGGGGCGACAAGATGTGATGTGGGGGCATTTTCAGGACTTGGAGTTGTCCTAAATGATATTGCAGGGATAATGCTGAACATTATATATTCTGCCATAACCCACTGAATGGACTGGGGGAGAGTGTAAACTACAATGTAAACTATATTCCATGCAGTGTGGCAGTGCTCCAAAATGTATTCACCAAAGGCAATGAATGTGCCACAATGATGAAAGAGGTTGTTGATATGGGAGGAGTGGAGGATGGGGGGTGGGGTATGTGGGAATCTTTTATATTTTTTAATGTAACATTTTTTTGATCTATGTATCTTCAAAAAAACAATTTAAAATTTTTAAAAAATAATAATAATACAATATGATCAAGAGAAATTTATCCCAGGCCTGCAATGGTGGTTCAATATATGAAAATCAATTAATGTGGGTGGAGGGGTGGGGGTATATGGGGACCTCATGGTTTTTTAATATAACATTGAAAAAACAAAGACAAAAATAAAAATAAAAATAAAAAAATCATATTAGCCTGGAAAAAAAAAAAGAAAGAAAATCAATTACTGTAATACACCACATTACCAGAATGAAGAGGAGAAAAACACACATGATCATCTCATAAGCAGGAGAGGCTTTTTCCAGCCTCTCTGGCCTCCCTTCCCAAGGCCTTAGGAAACAAATCTAAACCAACTACTGGGTTCAGTGCCCAGTTTTGAGCAACCAGCAGGAAAATCCTAACAATCCAGGTTGAGACAAGAATTAAAGAGCAGTGGCAACACACAGCCTCCAGACACAAAATCCCTACAAAAGAGAAAGAAACTGAGAATCTGAGTAAACTACATCCTAATCAGATGCCGAGACATCAGCAAAAAATACAAGCCATACTGACAAAATAGAATACATAATCCAAGAAAAGGAATACATCAAAGCCCCAGAAAAGACACAGAATTTGAGAGAACTAATCAGCCAGATGTGCGCACATATCCAAAATTGGAGTTTAAAGACAATATGGCTTAAGTGATAAATGACATGAAGAAGACACAGAGTGAGCACAAAGAAAAATTTGAAATCCTGAACAGAAAAGAGCTTATGGGAATGAAAGACACAATAGATGAGATCAAAACATATTAGAGGCATGCAACAGCAGAATAAAAATGACAGAAGAAAGAATAAGTGATAACAAAGAACAGCTAAAATTAAAAAGAGAAAGAATGGAAAAAATTGAACAGGGGCTCTGAGAGTTGAATGACAACACACAAAACACAAAAACATTGTGTCAAGGGAGTTCCAGAAGGAGAGGATAAGGAAAAAGGGGCGGAAAGAGTATTTGAGGAAATAATACCTGAAAATAAACCAACGCTCACGAATGAAATGAACTTACATGTCCAAGAATTACACTGTACCCCAATTAGAATAAATCCAAATAGACCTACTCCAAGACACATACTACTGAGAATGTCAAATAAAAAGAGAAAATTCTCAGAGAAGCAAACCATCACATACAAGGGATGTCCAGTAAGACATAACACAGATTTCTCTTCAGAAACCAAAGAGGTGAAAAGACAGTGGTATAATACAATTAGGATACTGGAAAAGAAACACTGCCAGCCAAGAATTCTTTATCTAGCAAAACTGTCCTTCAAATATGAAGGTGAGTATAAAATATTCCTAAAAAAATAAAAGCTAAGAGAGTCTGCAAAAAAGAATCCACCTTTGCAGGAAATATTAAAGGAAACCTTAGAACCTGGGGAAAAAAAGACAGGAGAGACAAGTTTGGAGGAAAGTATAGAAGAAAGAATAGCAGAAAGGATAACCAAAAGAGTGAAAAGACAGACAAAAATATGACATATGAAAATCAAAGAATAAAATGGTGGAAGTAAAAGTGAATAATATCATTGAATGTGAATAGATTAAACTTCCCAACCAAAAGATACAGGCTGACAGAACGGATTAAAAAAAAATGAGCCATCCATATGCTGCTTAGAAGAAACTCACCTTAGACCCAGGGATACAAGCCAGCTGAAGCGAGAGACTGGAAAAGATATTGCATGTGAATAGTAACCAGAAAAGAGCAGGGGTAGCTACACTAATATCAGACAAAATAGACTTTAAAGGCAAAAAAGTTATGAGAGATACAGAAGGCCATTATATATTAATAAAAGGCAAAACTTACCAGGAAGATAAAACAGTTATAAATATCTATGCACCTAACCAGGGTGCTCCAAATATATGAGAAAAACTCTGGCAAAACTGGAGGGAGAAATTGCTCTACAATAATCATTGGAGACTTCAAAACCCCACTCACATCATTAGATAGAACTAGACAGAAGATCAACAAGGAAAAAGAAAACTTGAATATGATAAATTAGTTAGACCTAAGAGACATATACAGAACACTGCATCCAAACTCAGTGGGTTCTACCTTCTTCTCAAGTGCTCATGGATCTTTCTCCAGGATAGATCACATGTTAAGACACAAAGCAGCTCTCAATAAATATAAAAAGATTGAAATTATACAAAGCACCTTCTCAGATCATGAAATTGGAAATGAATAATAGACAGGAAAAAAGTAAATTCACCTTATTGATCAACACACAACTAAATAATCAGTGGGTCAAAGAAAAAATTGCAAGTGAAATTAGTAAATACACTGTGACAAATGAAAACAAGAACACAACTTATTAAAATTTATGGGATACAGTGAAGGCAGCCTTGAGAGGGAAATTTATAGTCCTAAATGCCCATATTAAAAAAGAAAAGAGAGAGACTCAAAGACTTAACTGAACAACTAGAGAAACTGGAAAAAGAACAGCAAACCCATCCCAAAACAAGCAGAAGGAAAGAATTAATAAACATTAGAGCAGAAATAAGTGAAATTGAGAACAAAAAAAGTAGAGAAAATCAACAAAACCAGAAACTTGTTCTTTGAGAAGATTCATAAAATTGACAAACTCCTAGGTAGACTAACTAAGAAAAAAAGAGAAGACGCAAAAAAATACAATGAGAAATGACAAGAGGGAAGTCACAACTGACTCCACATAAATGAAAAGAATCGTAAAAGGATATTATGAGAAACTGTTCGCCAACAAACTATATAACCTAGATGAAATGGACAAATTCCTAAAAATGCACAACCAAACTACACTGATGCTACAAGAAATACAAGAACTTAACAAACTAATCACACTTAAAGAGATTGAATCTGTCATCAAAAATCTCCCAGCAAAGAAAAGCCCAGGACCAGATGGCTTCAAGGGGAATTCTACAAAGCATTTCAGAAAGAATTAACACCAATCCTGTTTAAATTCTTCCAAAAAACTTAAGAGGAGGGAAAATTACCCAACACATTTTATGAAGCCAACATCACCCTAATACTAAAGCCAGACAGAGATAGTTGTAGTGCTAGTAGAAAAGAAAATTATAGACCAATCTCTCTACTGAACATAGATAAAAAATTCTCAACAAAATATTTGCAAATCGAATCCAACAGCACATCAAAAGTCTTATACATCATGAAGAGGCGGAATTTATTCCTGGTATGCAAGGCTTTTTCAACATAAGAAAATCAATCAACATAATCGAGCACATTAACAAATTGAAGGAAAGAAAACACGATAATCTCAATATGAAGAAAAGGCATTTTACAAAATCCAGCATCCTTTTTTGATAAAAACACTTCAAAAGATACGTATAGAAGGAAATTCCTCAGTATGATAAAAGGCATATATGAAAAACCAGCATCGTACTCAATGGGTAAAGGCTGAAAGCTTTCTCTCTAAGATCAGGAACCAGACAAGGATGCCCATTGTAACCACTGTCATTCAATATTGTACTAGAAGTTCTAGTTAGGGCAATTAGACAAGAAAAATAAATTAAAGGCATTCAAATAAGAAAAACGGAAGTAAAACTCTTACTGTTTGCGGATGACATGATCCTGTACTTAGAAAATCCTGTAGTATCCATG
The DNA here is from genome assembly GCF_030445035.2 of Dasypus novemcinctus. Lineage (NCBI taxonomy): Eukaryota > Metazoa > Chordata > Mammalia > Cingulata > Dasypodidae > Dasypus > Dasypus novemcinctus. Next base: position 216,106 of record NC_080701.1, on the reverse strand, counting down.
ACAAAGCTACTTGAGCTAATAAATGAGTTCAGCAAAGCTGCAGGATACAAAATCAACATGCAGGGAAACGGACTTTGGCCCAGCGGTTAGGGCGTCCGTCTACCATATGGGAGGTCCGCGGTTCAAACCCCGGGCCTCCTTGACCCGTGTGGAGCTGGCCATGCGCAGTGCTGATGCGCGCAAGGAGTGCCATGCCACGCAAAGGTGTCCCCCACGTGGGGGAGCCCCACGCGCAAGGAGCGCGCCCGTGAGGAAAGCCGCCCAGCGTGAAAAGAAAGTGCAGCCTGCCCAGGAATGGCGCCGCCCACACTTCCCGTGCCGCTGACCACAACAGAAGCGGACAAAGAAACAAAAGCAGACAAAGAAACAAGACGCAACAAATAGACACCAAGAACAGACAACCAGGGGAGGGGGGGGGAATTAAATAAATAAATAAATCTTTAAAAAAAAAAAAAAAGTCAACATGCAAAAATCAGTTTTTGTACTCTAGTACCGAACAATTTGAAGAGGAAATCAGGGGGAAAATTCCATTTTCAATAGCAATAGGAAGACTCAAATACATAGGAATTAATTTAACCAAAGAAGTACAGGACCTATATGCAGAAAATTACAAAACGATGCTAACAGAACATTTAAAAGACCTAAACAAATGGAAAGGCATTCCGTGTTCATGGATTGGGAAGATGTTAATCCTACGTAGTGCAATACCAATCAAAATTCCAACAGCTTGCTTTACGGAATTACAAAAGACAATGACCAAATTCATTTGGAAGGGAAAGGGTACCCAAATAGCCAAAAGCATTCTAAAAAAGAAGAGTAACATGAAAGGAATTTCACTGCCTGATCTTGAAAAATACTACAAAGCTACAGTGGTCAAAACAGCATGGTACTGGCATAAAGATAGACACATCGATCAGTGCACTACTACTGGGAATCCAGAAATAAACCCTCTCCTATACAGTCAATTGGTTTTGTTTTTTTTTTTTTTAAAGATTTATTTATTTATTTAATTTCCCCCCCTCCCCTGGTTGTCTGTTCTTGGTGTCTATTTGCTGCGTCTTGTTTCTTTGTCCACTTCTGTTGTCGTCAGCGTCACGGGAAGTGTGGGCGGCGCCATTCCTGGGCAGGCTGCTCTTTCTTTTCACACTGGGCGGCTTTTCCTCACGGGCGCACTCCTTGCGCGTGGGGCTCCCCCACGCAGGGGACACCCTTGCATGGCACGGCACTCCTTGCGCACATCAGCACTGCGCATGGCCAGCTCCACACGGGTCAAGGAGGTCCGGGATTTGAACCGCGGACCTCCCATATGGTAGACGGACGCCCTAAGCACTGGGCCAAAGTCCGTTTCCCCAATTGGTTTTTTGACAAACCTACCAAGTTAATGTTAATGAGACAAATCAGTCTCTTCAACAAATAGTGCTGGGGCAACAGGATATATATAACCAAAAGAATGAAAGAGGGGAAACATGTAGCTCAAGCAGTTGGGCTCCCATTTACCATATAGGAGGTCCAGGGTTTGATGCCCAGGGCCTCCTGGTAAAGGCAAGCTGGCCCACACAGAGTGCTGCCCACGCAGAGGGCTGCCCCATGTAGGAGTGCCGGCCGACACAGAGAGCTGGTGCAGCAAGATGATGCAACAAAAAGAGACAAAGAGGAGAGACAATAAGAGATGTAGCAGAACAGGGAGCTGAGGTGGTGCAAGAGAATGACTGCCTCTCTCTCACTCCGGAAGGTCCCAGGATAAGTTCCCTGAGTTGCCTAATGAGAATGCAAACAGACACAGAAGAACACACAAATGGACACAGAGAGCAGACAATGGAGGGAGGGGGGAAAAACAAATAAAATCTTTAAAAAAAGAAAGAAAAGAAAGAGGACCCCTATCTCACTCCCTACACAAGAATCAACTCAAAATGGATCAAAGACCTAAATATAAAAGCCAGGACCATAAAACTATGGAAGAAAATGTAGGGAAACATCTTGGAGAGGAACATGATAAACTGCACCATTCATTTTCAGTCACCAAAATCCAGACTATAGGGAATTCTGCAGAACAAGTGCCTTCAGGCTACTCAGTAAAAAAACTGTAAGGAAACAGAAATAAATGATGGAGGGGAAATTTTTTTTTAAATGGGTAAGACTAGACTATAATAAGCATAGAAGGACATTTGAATAATAAAATTATAATGATATGCAAGGAAATGATAACTGTAAAGTCAGGATGGGGTTGCTTAGGACAGGAGGGAAGGGGCTGACATTAGGACAGAAAACAGAGGAGCTTCTGAGATGACTGGGAAAGTTATGAAGATGTTCTTATAATTTATTCAATTACACATTTGTTTTCTGTGATTTTCTCAATCTGTTTTTTTAAGTGTAAAAGCTACTATTTAACACCTTCTGTATACAAAGCACTGTATTCCATGTTTTAACAAATACTATCATATTGTTCTAAACAACTCTGGAAGGGATTTATGTCTCCATTTTTCAGATGAGGCTACTGAAGCTTAGCAATCTTCAGACATCATACCCAGAGTCATAGTTTTGAAGACGAGCCAAAATTCAAGTCCAAAAGAACAAGTGACTCCAAAATCATCTTCAATGCCTATGCCGTATGGACTCCCAATTATTCGTTCATTCAACAAATATTTATTGTTCACCTACTAGAAACCAGGAATCATTCTGGTTGTCAAAAGATACCGAGGAGAGTTATCTGTCTTCATGGAATTAACAGGTGAATGAGAAGAATCAAATGAAATGATTATAAAATTACAATTGTGGTAAATACTATGAGGGAGACACATACTGTGCCATGACAATATATAAAATTGAAAGACAGGGAAAGCTCCTCTGCCAAAGGGATGACCAAGGAAGTGGGGTTAACTAGCTGAAGTGGGTAGTGGGGTGCCCCAAGAAGAATAAACAAGACACAAAGTCCCCACTGCCAGGGAGTTTGCCATGTGAAGGACTGAAAATGGAGCACAAAGAGTGTATTAGTCAGCCAAAGAGGTGCTGATGCAAAATTCCAGAAATCGGCTGGTTTTATAAAGCATATTTATTTGGGGTAGGAGCTTACATTTTCCAGGTCATAAAGCATAAGTTACTTCCCTCACCAAGTCTATTTTCACGTGTTGGAGCAAGATGGCTGCTGACGTCTGCGAGGGATCAGGCTTCCTGCGTACCTCTCTTCCCAGGCCTCATTTCTCTCCCGGCTCAGTTGCTCTGATTTCTCCACAAGGCCAGCTGTAGACTAACAAGCAAACAGCTCGTCTCTCTTCCTGGGGCCACTGCTGTGATTAATGGAACATCTCTCCTTCCTCATGCACCTGCTCCTCTGTGTACTTACTTCCCAGGCTCCAGGATCAAACCTCAACCTCCCTCCTCTTATGTGCGGTTTCTCTGTGCATCCCCTCCCGCCAAGGAGGTGGGGACTCAGTGTCGTACTGACGTGGCCCAATCAAAGTCCCAATCATAATTTAATCAAGTAAAAGTGAAACCTCTGAATCCAATATAATCTAAAATGCCCAGAGGAACAAACCAGTTTACAAACATAATCCAGTATCTATTTTCTGGACTTCATAAACAATATCAAACTGCTACAAGGAGTAAAGTAATTCTGACAGGAAGGCCAGAAAGTGAAGAACAGGAAGCTGCAGGTTTAATCAAACATGTCACTGGGGAACATCTGATCAGGCTCGCATTTGCAAAAGAATCGATGGAAGGGGTAGCCACTGTGGAGCTGGAGAAACCAGCTGAGCGGCAGGTATAATCACGGAGGTGACACGTGATAGGAGCTGGACCATGAAGACAGCAGGTGGTGGAGAGCAGGGGATGGACACAAGGCACTCAGGAGGCAGGACGAAGCACCATAGGGTGGGCTGAACGGGGGAACGAGGAGAAGGAAACGTCAAGACAGCGTCTTGTCTTCCAGCCTGTGGTCTGGCTCTCGGGGACACTGATCTGGAGGACAGTGGGGAGATGGGAGCAGGGACCACAAGATGCTCTGGGCTTTCTGAGTCTGAGGAACCACTTGGCACTGCCAAGTAAAAACGTCCAGTGAGCAGTTGAATACACAAGTCTGAGGCCCAAAGAAGAGATCTGGGCCTGGAAAATAAATTCCTAAATCCTCAGTGTAGAGATGGTTATCATGGGGAGGTCAGGCATGGCTAAATGTGAAATTTCTAAGATTGAAAGAATAAACACTGAGGCCTCAAGAAAGAAAGTCCAATCTGGAAAACAAATGCACTTCCTCCACTAGGGGTAGAAACTTCAAAAAGAGAAAGGTTTCATGAAACGGAAAAAATCAGAAGGAAAAATAGGAGATTAACAACTCTGCTTTTGGAAAGACACATTGGAACGTGTGGGTATTTGCCACGCTAATTTTGCAAAGCCTATTAGGCTTTTGCAAAGGCTATTTGGCAAAGGCTGCCTGCAGCCCTCAGGAACTGGTGTGTGTGAGCTGATCTGCGGAGGAGGAAGAGGCCTTCTGGGAGGCGGCTTGCGTGCAGGTGCTTGAGCCGGCAGAGTGGGGAAGGCTTTGGATCACTAGAAAGAAAGCCCTAATCTGGCCCAGAGGCTGGTCTGAGCCAGGTAAAGAAGGAAGGCACCAACAGGTACATGAGCTCCTCAGCTTCTGTAAGAAGGGGGGTAAAAAAGCATGGGTGGGAGAAACAGCTACGCACCCAGCCTCCACGGGCACTTGTGTGCATTACTAGGGCTCCTCTCAGGAAACAGGCAGGACAAGCACACCTGCGTATCACCATGGGGGTGGGGGGCTGGGGACTGCAGCATCCCAGGGGGAATGTGCTTTTCCACAGACTCTGTAGCACTAGGAATGGAAGGACACGAGTGAGCTTATTTACACACACATGAATATTGCCTGTGGACTCCCAGAGGTGTTGGGAGACGGTGAGACTACAAGAGCATGACTCCTATAAAAGCTCAGCTATTACTATTAAGGTAAATTCGCTGGTGCGTATAAGTGAATGAGAACTGCAAAAATTCAGACTACTTTAGAAATGAATATTTTAAAAGGTATATGATTTTCCAAGAGGTATAATCTACCAGAAAACAGAAAGGTTTACATAGAGTCTAGTCTTAATAGAGGATGTCTAATTTTAAAATTACACACAATTCTCCTTTTTCCCCCTTGGCCTCAGAAGCATTCTACTTGAAGCTTACGTCTCACATCTGGTTCTTTGCCTGTTCACACGTCAGAACCCCAGGCTGACCGATCCACCAGGACCGGCCAGCACCTAGAGGAGCTGACACACAGGCTGGCCCAAGGGGCCAGGACACCTCAATTCCTCACGACATTCTTCCAAAGCAGCCCTGAGCTGAGAAGCCCACCAGCACACACGCCGCCCCACGGGGCTTTCTGGAAAGCTCCATGTGCGTGGGGACCGAACCAGGGAGTGGAAATGAGCGAATGGCCCCAAAGGCGTCCAGGAGCACCCCTGAAAGGACTGCCCGCCTGCCCTGCCATCCCGCCAAACAAACAACCCTAGTTTGGAAAGGGAGAAAATACAAGTCCCAAGTTTGTAACTCTTTTTTCTTTCAGAAGTAAAGCTGCAATTTAAAAACCTGGCAAGTTTATATGCAGTCATTTAAGGCTAACAGCATTTCACAGAAATATTCATTTTCTGAAGCCTGAACGCTTGGTACCAGACTCGAGCCACCTTTTCTATGTGTCCTCATGCACCAGTCTGACCACAGGGGTTAACCATTTTAAGGAATCTAGAGCACTTCCTATGCGAACGACAAGGTCGGCAAGGGAAACCTAAGGTGCTTTTAAGAAGGCAACACTCAACTGCCAGGGTGACATCATGGCACACTCCAAAAGCAGAAGCAGAAGCAGTTTAAGGTCCCAGAGAGGCAGGTAAGGACCTCTTGGGGATGATCAGCACTAAGAAGGCACCAAGCAGCATTCAGGTTCAGAGATCCGGGTCTTCAGGTGTGGACGAGCAGGGGTCCCTTCAGCGTGGGGCTGAACTTAGTTTAAAAGGAATGGCAGAACCCCCTTGAGAACATCTTTGAACCTACCTGCCGTGACAACTAGTGATAATTAGGAGTAGAAACCTCACTCACTCTTGACTCCATCGCCTCTACTCTCCCTGTGCCTGGCTTCATTAATTCCCACTTTGTATCCCTGTTAACCATGCCAATCAAACTTCCAAACACTTCTAAAGCCCAGCTCTGACGCTGCCACTCCCATGTCAGTAGCTGTCTATGCTTACAGAGGAAAAGGCAGTTCCCTCTTGGCTGAGGACTTCCACAGCCTGTCTAAAACTACTTTCCCATACTAACTCCTTTGTTTCCTCTCATATATTCACTCAAACCTCAGTCTCAACTCAAATCTTGAATTGTACCATGTAAGCTCAGTCTCTAAAACAGTTTCAGCTGTTAACTTTTTGTTGTTCTTAAACAAATTATGAAAACACATATTACCTCCTTTTAGACAGTTTGAATAAATTCAGATATATATAATTTTCCTCAGTTTAGTCTACATTTGCTGTTTTTGTTAGTATTTTTTATGTTCTGGATTTAATCACGTATCTTTCTACTCGAAAGTTATCACTATCCATACATTTCCCTTTTCTCAAGAAACTAAATTAAGTTTGCTTTACTCAAAGAACTTTTGTGTTAGTAGAATAAGTCTTTTAGAAAGTAGAGAAGTCGAGAAGCCCAAGCAGGCTGGAGCAGGACTTGTGCTGGACGTTTTTCGGGCTCTGTGAGCGGCCCTCTCATCCAGGCACCTCCAGTGGGACAGGGAGCATTTTGTTCATCTTTGAACCCTCCCTGCCACCAAAATCATGCCATACACAGACAGGAACTGCCCAAGCCCTCAGGGCGACATACTGCAAGACTCTAGCCCTTCTCTGGGAAACTACGATTAAAATTTCAAACATGAAAATGTCTGTAGGATGTTTCAGTGTGTTTTCATCTCAAACAATATCATTCATTCAGCCACAATCCATCCCTTGAGAGCCTATATGCTTGTGGCACTGGCACTCGGCAACAAACTAGACAAAAAATTCTCTAACAAGATCAGAATATACACCAAATGCAATGGATGTGTCATGATGATGGTGGCGAGTGTTGCTGTGGGGGGAGTGGTGGGGTGGGGGCAGTGGGGGTGAATGGGGACCTCATATTTTTTTAATGTAATATTTTAAAAAATGAATTTAAAAAAATGGAAAAAAAAAGATCAGAATACAAGATATGTAGTAGATACTCCATAAACGCTTGTTTATTAATTAGATCTGATGACTTCTTGATCTTTTTATCTGGCTTAAACTAAGAAAATCTTTGACATATATGCTACTAAGCACCAACTTTTTGTGGACTTGTTAACACTAGCCCTCCAAGCTTCGTTCATTAATTGCTTCCCTATTTTTCAACTTCTGGGACTTAAACCGAGGAACATCTGATAAGCTACAAGGAAAAATATCCATACACTACCTGACAGAAAAAACTGACAGTTACAGAAGTTATTCTTTCTCACTCTTCCTACTGTCAAAATATAAGAAATATTTTCCATTACTGGAAGATGTACTCTGAATTGCTGGTCCAGAAGGGATTTGCTCCTGGCTGCATGCCATGCTAGGGTGAAGAACTGTAGCCTGTCCCACATGGGGTCAGTGGCCTGGCAGAAAGCAACCACACACTTGTCCTAGGAGGGCACCTGGCAGAAAGCAGCTGCACCCTGCCCTCGGAGCACCCTGCCCTAGGAGCATCTCTACCCTAGGAGCACCCGTACCCTAGGAGCACCTGTGCTCTAGGAGCACCCTGCCATAGGAGCACCAGTACCATAGGAATACCCTGGCCCTAGGAGTACCCTTGCCCTAGGAGCACCCTTGCTCTAAGAGCACTCTACCCTAGGAGCACCTGTACCCTAGGAGCACCCTTGCCCTGGAAGCACCCTGCTCTAGGAGCACCCATGCCCTAGGAGCACCCTGCCATAGGAGCACTTGTACCCGAGGAGCACCTGTACCCTAGGAGCACCTGTACCCTAGGAGCACCCTGCCATAGGAGCACCCTGCCCTAGGAGCACCTGTACCCTAGGAGCACCCTTGCCCTCGGAGCACCCTGTCCTCGGAGCACCCTGCCCTAGGAGCACCCTTGCCCTAGAAGCACCACACCAACAGCCTGCCTAGCAAAGCAGTAATAAGCCAGCCCCAGAGAACCACAGCCTGCTCAGGGCCTAAGAGTAAGTCTGTTCTGTTAAAATCGGCCTAGATATCACTGTCAAAACTCTAACACCAAAAAGAAAGAAAAATTTAAAAACAAAAACAAACTCTAGCACCAACCTTCCTGACCTTACACAAAAGCATGTCTAGTACATGAAAATACTAATGAACATTGTAATTGTTAAGATATTATGTCAACTCAGCCAGGTAATTGTGCCCAGTTGTTTGGTCAAATAAGCACTGGGCTAACTGTAATACAAGGGCATTTATCAGTACGCGGACTTGGCCCAAAGGATAGGGCATCCGTCTACACATGGGAGGTTCACGGTTCAAACCCCGGGCCTCCTTGACCCATGGGGAGCTGGCTCATGCACAGTGCTGATGCACACAAGGAGTGCCGTGCCACGCAGGGGTGTCCCTGCGAAGGGAGCCCCACGTGCAGGGACTGCGCCCCATAAGGAGAGCCGCCCAGCGCGAAAGAAAGTGCAGCCTGCCCAGGAATGGGGCCACAAACACAGAGAGCTGACACAACAAGATGACGCAACAAAAAGAAATACATATTCCCGTGCTGCTGACAACAACAGAAGCAGATAAAGAAGAACATGCAGCAAATGGACACAGAGAACAGACAACTGGGGGGGGGGGGGGAGGAGAGAGAAATTAAAAAAAAAAATACAAGGGCATTTATGGACTTTAGTCACCATTGACTTTACTGCAGTGGTAAATCACAGATAGCTGGTTATAATTACATCAGTCAAGGAGATTGCCATCAGCAGCGAGTGAAGCTTAACCCAATCAGTGGAATGCCTTAAAAGGGGAAGTGCCACCTCATCTTTGGACAGCCACTGTCTCCCAGAACTTGTCAAGAACCTTCACTGGACTTTCATTGGAGCCTCTGGTTGCAGCCTGTCTGCAGAACCTGGACTTGTGCATCCCCACAGCTGTGTGAGAGACTCTTAAATCACATACTATTGACAGGTATCTCTTGTTGATTCTGTTTCCCTAGAGAACCCTAAAACAGACATTATTTCTATCTTGGACAAAAATTGTTTTTACTGCTTTAATAAATAGTAATTATCACCCAAATAAACAAAATCCTTGCATATATAAGATACCCTATAGATACTAGGTTACTTAGAGGGGGAAAACACTAAGTTAGCAACCACAAATGGACATAATTTTCTTTGCTATCATTAACAAACACTTCCTGAGCTTCTATTAGTTGCAAAAGATCCAGGTGTCAAATCTTGGGTACCAAGAAAGGGAGTTTACATCTGATACTATGCTGTAGTGTAGGAAGGATGTCAACACTTCATTCAAAACATGAAAAAATGCCTCTCCCTTTTAGTTTAGGCTTCTGCAGCTACCTACTTAACAGCTGATACATTATTTACCTTCTACAGAAAGACCCCAAGAAGAAAAAAGGGGGGGAAAGGAGGAAGGAAGGGATGGGCCCCAGGGTCTAATGTGTCTAACTGACACGGAAAGAACTCACAATGTATAGGAGTACGAGAATGTTCTTTTCTTCATGCTGAATCAGAATTTCCAGTACAGCAGTCACTGTTACCCTAGACTCCATCTGGTTTGCGGGCAAGCAGCCTCCCCTCCACATGCTACATGCCCTGTGTGGGCGAGCTCCCACTCCCCAGTACTGACAGATTTCATACTACACCACATGCTTGTGCTTCTCACCCTTCCATTCATGAGAGCATTTTCTTTAAAAACTTAAACACAAACTAGTAATGGTGCACAACTGAAAACTTGAGTAAACAGAGCCAGTACTATTAAAATAACAGTTTTAAATAACATTCATTTCAATTTTAAGTAACATAAAACTGAAAGAAAAAATTCCAAACGAACTTATTTTGAGCTATCGTAAGAATGCAAGTTCAAAAGAATGACCAATTACCATTTTTCTTAGATTATATTTCTCTTCTATGACCTGAAATGTTTGGATAATTAATATACGTTTGAGAGTACACATGTTGCTTCATTTTTTCTGCTTGTCCCCCTTTAATTACTATTTCCTCTAATTTCTCTACTAAACCATCTTCCTGGATGATAATCCCTTTGGCTATCAGGTGCAAGCGAGCTGGGGCGCTGGGAGAACGTATTTTCCGGAAACACAGGTGAAGCCTCCAGCTCCGAGCAGGGAGCGCAGCACCAGGGCCCCGCGGGCGAGGCCAGCGATCCCTCGGCTCCCCGCGGGCCCGCGCCCAGCCCGTCCGCCCCTCTCCCGGGCTCGCAGCCTCGCCGGGTGGGGGGGGGGCACCGGCGAGTGCGGCCCGGCGGCCCCGAGCCCCCGAAGCGGGCGCGCGTACTCACCCCCGGCGGGCGGCGGGCGACCCGGCTCCAGGCGGCGGCGAAGGCGGGCGGTGGGGCCCGGCGGCCGCGGCAGGCGAGGGCGAGCAGGGTCCCCAGCAGGAGGGCGGCCGCGGCGCACAGCAGGGAGAGGCCGAGCCCCAGCAGCGGGGCGCACGGGCCCGCGCCCCCCGCCCGCCAGCAGCCGGGCGCCAAGCACGACAGGGCCGCGGCGGCCAGGGCCAGCGCCAGGCCGGCCCCGCGCCCCCGCCCGGCGCCGCCGCCCCCGCCTCGCGGCGCCCCCGCGTCCTCCGCGGGCCGGGGCCGCGGCTCGCCCGGGGCGCGGCGGCGGTGGGTGGCCTCGGCGCGCATGCTGCTCCCTGCGCCGCTAGGCGCAGGCACATCTCCGGCCCCGCGGGCCCCTGGCGCCCCGCGGGAGGCGGAGGCGGCCCGCGCTCATGCCCTCGCCGGCCGCCCACGCGGGACCTGCAGCTGCCGAGCCGGGCGCGCCCAGGTGGCCGGAGAGCGGACCGCGGACAGCAGACAGGGACAGCGGAGCCAGCGGGGCCCGGGGCGGCGCGGGGGCGGTCCGCGCGCGGCGCAGGGGAGGCCGGAGCGCGCCAGGCGGGGCGGAGCGCGGCCCGGCTTCTGACTGACAGGCGCAGGCCCGCCCCCGCCGCCCCGGCCCCGCCCCCGCCGCCCCGGCCCCGCCCCCGGCCCCGCCCCCGGGAAATTCTGCGGCAGGTACCGGGAGCGTTTGTGGTGCTCCGGCTCGCGGGAGCCCGGAATTCTCGCTCTCTGCTCATCTCTCACAAGCAGCCTCCTCACACTGCTTGTAGCCGCCAAAATCTCTGCCTAACCCTCTCCTCGCTTTTGACGGTTTCCCGCCACTACGCTTCCCTCCCCCCCCAGCCGCTTCAGAGAGGAATGAGAGGAACGCGGAGGAAAAACAGAGCCTAGGATTTGCTGGGGAAAGGCCGGAAGACGTGTGCCTGGTGCCAGAGAGGTGCACAGCTTCCACAGCCACCGTGCTCGGGTTCCCCCTGTTTTCGTTGCCAGTTACTCAGTATAAATGCTAGTACCCGCGCACTAGAGTACATATTTTCCTCTTCTCCTATCGTGGTTCCCAGGCGTTAATATACAGATAAAGCTTGCTGAAAAGGCAAATGCCAATATGCTACATATACACCAGCAATTACTGTGAAGACCAGAAAGTGGAAAGTGCATCTTTGATGGATAATAGAGATACAGGGATACTAAAGAAATGAACAATTCTTAATTTAAAAGAGGGGTGATACACTAGAAAGGGCAAATCAAGGATGGAAAGAGGAAGGAAGGAGAGGCAAATAGATAGGCAAGAAGTGAGAAATAAAGACTATTTTTAAGGATATGGGAAACGTTTAAAAGCAACTCCATGCGGCTCTAATGAATAATTTTCGTATGTTCAAAGTGCTTTTGTTTTCCAATAAATTGAGTGATAGCTTGCTTCCAGGGAGCATAATTAAGAATAAGGGGAGTGGATGTGGCTCAAGCTGTTGAGAACCTGCTTCCCATATGGGAGATCCAGGGTTCCTTTCCTATCATCTCCTAGAAACAAGGACAAACAACAAGCAAACAAAGAAACCAACTCAGGATGCTGATGTGGCTCAGTGGTGGAGCGCAGGCTTCTCACACAGGAGGTCCGGGTTCAAGCTTCTTCCCAGTACCTCAAAAATAAATAAAAAGAAAAAAAAAGCATTAAAATATGCTTTCAAACACTGTCACTACATTTTTTTCCATAAGGAATATTCCATCTATAAATAAGTTTTATTATCTATAATAAATAATATTTCAACTAAGAAAAAATATAGCATGTATGCGAAATAAACCAAAATATATAGTGGATATTGATTATTTTAAAACAAGGTATTCTCTAATAGGTTATTTTTCAGGAGGAAAAATACTTGTGTGTGTTAGCACAGACAGCACATCTGCATATCAATGCATGTGTCTGATAAATTTCCTTGGAATGGCCTGAATTTCAAGGGGGAACTAAAGTAAGAGGTCTGAAAAATTATCACATTTAGCACTACAGAAATGCATTCTTTTGTCTATCTATATCTGTAAAAATGTGTTCACATTTGTCCTTTTTAAAAAGCTTTTTCCATTTTTAATATTAGTCTTCATATGGCACTTCATTCTCTCTTATACCTTGTAGATCAAAAATAAGATAATGAGTACCTATGCCGTGTGTGGCTTTACCATACCTAGAAGATGGCCTCAGAAGTTACTGCCTGCCTGTTCCCCTTTCCTTCCTCCTGTATTTTTTTATAAAGCAGAATAACTAATTCTTAAGGAGTCCTTTTGCCTTTAAAATAGTTAATATTCATCCCATTGGGGTCCTTAAATTATACCCTATAAACCCAAATTATTTCAAATAAAGTCTGGTAGCCTATAACTGACTAGCTTCATTATTTTCTTATATACGCTGGGAATAATAACATCTGCCTTGCCTTACTGAACTATTGTAAGGATAAAACTAAGATTAAAAAAGAAAGTGAAAAAATTGACAAGTTTAAAATGCTTAACTGTGTAAGTAAATAGAGACAACAACAATCTCTGTCAAAATGTGGGGTGCCTCTGCCCCTTCACTTTTTAGCATGTTTCTCCGTGAGCCCTTTTGCCTACCCTGGACAGAGTTGCAGCATCAGAGAGGAAATCTCAGAGTTTGCCCTTGACTATTTGGGGAAAACTGTGAATAAAGACATTGCATGAGTTAAAAGACCTACTTTCTTCTACTGACTTACTGTAAGACCATAACAAGTCAATTAATTCCTCTATCTAGCTTTCTTATAAACTTGATTCATGGAGTTCAAGTATATCCAAACTTCAAATAAGGAAAAAATCAATAAAATACTTTAATTCATATTAGAAAATTTTCAGGAAGAAATGTTTTTTTACTCACCTGCATGGAGAAAAAACAATTACAAAGAGGAAACTATTGTAAATTAAATTAGCTGGTATAACAAGGGTAAACCCTCATTTAAAAGGATAGTTTCAATTTATCTAAGTTTTGACCTGAAAATTAGGGAGGTATTATATGTCAGTTATCAATTGTTGCATTAAAAAATACCCCAAAATAAAACAATCTTTTCATTTGCTTACAACATTATGGGTCGCTAATCTGGGTTGCAGCCAGTTCTGCTGTTCTTGCCTGTGACCCCTCACAAAGCTACAGTCAACTGGCACATAGGCTGGGACTATATGATCTATGGGACCTCAGTCGAGATGGCTTGTTTCTGATGCCTGTGTTCTTATCCTCCAAGAGGTCAACCTGGGGTTCTTCACATAGCAATCGCAGGAAAGTGATGTGCAAGTTCTTTCTAAGCTTTTGCTTGTGTCATATTTTCTAATGTCCCATTGGGCAAAGCAAATCACATGGCCCAACATGGAGTAAATAAGGGACTACACAAGGGTGTAACTATGGGAAGGAAGATTCACTGGATCACTAACTTTAACAACTTTCCACAAATTACTTTTTTTTATAAAGATTTATTTATTTCTCCCTACTCCCCGTTGTTTGCACTTGCTGTCTGCTCTCTGGGTCTGCTCATCTTCTTTAGGAGGCACTGGTAACTGAACCTGGGACCTCCCATGTGGAAGGAAGGCACCCAACTGCTTAAGCCACAGTCACTCGCCACAGTTTACTTTTGTCAGACTATATTAATTGGTTTCTAGTGTGTCTGGCTACTCACCAAAATCAGTAGCATCAGGTGAGTTCTTACTGCAAATATGTTAAAGTGCACATTTTTTGTTCCTGGCATTGGTAATTCTTCATAATCTGTTCCCATCTACCTGTGAGATAAAGAGCCTGGGTAAGGATAGGGGCAAGGAAACAGTGTACAGCTATTTCTTTTTTTTTTTTTTCTTTTTTTTTTTTTTAATTTTTTTATTTTTTATTGACTTTGTAATAATATTACATTAAAAATATATATGTGAGGTCCCATTCAACCCCACCCCCACCCCCCTCTCCCCCCCCCCCCAACAACACTCGTTCCCATCATCATGACACATCCATTGGATTTGGTAAGTACATCTTTGGGCACCTCTGCACCTCATATACATTGGTTCACATCATGGCCCATACTCTCCTCTATTCCATCATGTAGGCCCTGTGAGGATTTACAATGTCCGGTGATTACCTCTGAAGCACCATCCAGGGCAGCTCCATGTCCCGAAGACGCCTCCACCTCTCATCTCTTCCTGCCTTTCCCCATACCCTTTGTCCATTATGTCCCCTTTTCCCAATCCAATGCCACCTCTTCTATGTGGACACTGGATTGGTTGTGTCCATTGCACCTTTATGTCAAGAGGAGGCTCAGATTCCACCTGGATGCTGGATGCAATCCTCCCATTTTCAGTTGTAATCACTCTAGGCTCCATGGTGTGGTGGTTGTCCTTCTTCACCTCCATCTTAGCTGAGTGTGGTAAGTCCAATAAATCAGATTGTAGGTGCTGGAGTCTGTTGAGGCTCAGGATCTGGCTATCACATTGTCAGTCCAGAGATTCAAATCCCCTAAATATATCTTAAACCCCAACATTAACTGCACCTCCAGCACATTGGCATGAAAGTCTTATGGAGGGAGATCCCATCTGAGTCCAGATTCATCACACATAAACACCATTTCCAAAGAGGGGCCATCTGCCCTGGTAGTTAACCCCATCGGCCATGACCATAACTCCCATGGGTCTCTTTAGCCCTCAAAGGAACCAATATCTGGGGGTTGTATCTGCTTTATCTGTCTCTCTGACTCTGCTCAGTTGTGCATGAGGGCAAACCTTCTGCCAGCCTCCAGACTCTTTTTTAGAAACTCGTAGCCATATAAACTCATTTCTCCTTTCCATTTCCCCCTTACTTTAGGTCAAACAGCATTTTAAAGTCATGGTATTTTATGTAGACATGGATATTCTGCTGATCCGCATTGAACCTTCCGTATAAGGTCATTTTCCAGTTTACAGCTATTTCTTTATGTTTGCCAGTTGGAAGTTTGGTAAAACAGATATTCTCCATATCATTTAGCTCATTATTTTCAAGTTATGGAACATAAAGCAAAAGAAAATTTATAAAGCTGACGTGGACTTTGATATTCAGTATTATTGGGCAGCATATTATAAAAAAAGAAGATAAATTGTGATTGTTTTCTAATTTCTCTAAAACACATGTGGGCTGATAAACTTTTTAAAAATATTTTTTTTAAAGATTTATTTCTCTCCCCTTTGCCCCGCCCCACCCTGCCCCAGTTGTCTGTTCTCTGAGTCTATTTGCTGTGGGTTCTTTGTCCGCTTCTGTTGTTGTCAGCGGCACTGGGAATCTGTGTCTCTTTTTGTTCCGTCATCTTGTTGTGTCAGCTCTCTGTGTGTGTGGCGCCATTCTTAGGCAGGCAGAACTTTCTTTGCGCTGGGTGGCTCTCCTTATGGGGCGCACTCCTTGCACGTGGGGCTCCCCTATGCGGGGATACCCCTGCGTGGCAGGGCACTCATTGCGCGCATCAACACTGTGCATGGGCCAGCTCCACAGGGGTCAAGGAGGCCCAGGGTCTGAACCACGGACCTCCCATGTGGTAGACGGACGCCCTAACCACTGGGCCAAGTCCACTTCCCCTGATAAACTTTTTGAACTGACCTATGTCCTTATAAAGTTGGCTCTCCATGATTATTGATAATGAGAGGATTTTTAACATTTAAATATTAACACTATGTATTTAATATTATATAAAGCTTTTATAAACTACCTAAAAGAAGCCAGTGTCTCTGATTTGTCATTTATTTGCTACTGGCTAGAAAACATACTCTTGGGAAATAAAGATAATATTAGAGCCAATCAGAGTCCAGAACACAGTTTGGCACAGAGTAGGCCCTTAATAAATATAAATAATCTAGAATGAATACATTTAATATTCTTTCATGATATATATTGAAAAATTGGGTAGGCAAAGAAACTAATAAAAATATCTCATATTTGAATGGAGTTTTATCTTTTCTTTGCCTATTTTAATTTCTGGGTTTTTTTTTTTTAAGATTTTTAAGTTTATTTCTCTCCCCGTGCCCCCCTTCCCGAGTTGTCTGCTCTCTGTGTCCACTCACTGTGTGTTCTTCTGTGTCCACTTGTATTCTTGTCAGTGACACTGGGAATCTGTGTCTCTTTTTGTTGCTCATCTTGCTGCATCATCTCAGTGTGTGCGGCGCCACTCCTGGGCAGGCTGCATGTTTTTCACGTGGGGCGACTCTCCATATGGGGCACGCTCCTTGCGCGTGGGGCTCCCCTACAAGGGGGACACCCCTGCGTGGCACGGCACTCCTTGTGCGCATCAGCACTGTGCATGGGCCAGCTCCACATGGGTCAAGGAGGCCAGGGATTTGAACCGCGGACCTACCATGTGGTAGATGGACACCCTATCCAGTGGTCCAAGTCCACTTCCCATTGCCTATTTTAATTTAAATTTTATTTTGAAATAAGCTTTAGATTACATAAATGTTACATTGAAAATATAGGAATTTATTCCCATATACCCCATCCAGAGCTTTAACTTTTGAAAATCTTTTTAAAAACATGTGTTGCCTACAACAACCCTATGGAGATAAGGTAAGTATTAAAATTCTATTTTGCAGATGAGGAAACTAAAGCTTAGAGAAATTAAATGAGTTTTCCAAAATCATGCAGAGGTAAGCCCAAAGTCTTAAATCATAGGATTCTTCTTCATTACTCTTTCGAATACAAGTTAGAAGTTATATACTGCCAAAAGACAAAATAAATACTTTTTTACGTTATACTAATAATATTCAATACTAATGCTGTAATAATGCACTCATCTGGCTTTTAAATAGATTGTGTTTAAATAAATCGTACTGGAAAGTATTTTGTGACTTCTGTTCATTTTGATATTCAGTCAAAAAATATTAGCCAAGTGCTTTGTTAGAAAATAACTAAAAAATAAGGTCTCTGTCCTTAAAGAGCTCACAAAAGAGGAGTTACGGAATGATTTATAGAGCAGGTAATAATAGAGTCGTCATTTTTACTTTCTCAATTTCCTATATCTGTAAAGGCGTATAATTTTTTTTTTAGGAGGTACTGGGGATTGAACCTGGGACCTCATACATGCGAAGCAGGCACTCAACTATGAACTACACCTACTCCCCAGCATTTATATATTTTGACCCACCCCTTTAGATAAAAAAAAATAAAACTTAATTATACTTAACTTTAAATTGGCTTATAAATGTTAATCCTATAAAGATTTTATCTTTCAAAACTTGATTCCTAAATCTAAAAACTGCCAAATATGAAAAGGTCTTTCAATAGCTCTCTATAGAAATAGCAAAGCCTATATCCTGTCTCAATGAGTTTATAAACACTTAATTTTTTTAAAGAGAGGGTGAAGATATTAATTACATCTTTCTACGTAAAAAAGTCGAAATTTAATGGATCTTGTGAAAGCTTTTTTCACTCATGAGTTGATGACTTCCTATGACTACAACTGAAAAGGTACAAAGGAAATAAAATCGCTTTCCTGAAGGAGCTTCCAATTTACTACACACGTTCATTGTCAACGATCCTGTTGTTCTTCCTAAGATTTACAAGAGCCAGGCCTAAAGCACACTGCCATTAATAGTGGGGGGAGAAGCAGTACACGTTCATACTGCGCTGGGCAGCTCAGTGCTTGGAAGATCTATTTCTTCACCTTTTCCTTCCCTACTAGGAGCCCCGGGACTAGCCTCCCGCCATCACCCGCTGGCAGTGAGTCCAGGCGGCCAGGCCTCCGTGTCCCGCCGGCGGACCCACGGCGCTCTGTGACGCCAGCCCGAGCAGGCCGGCCCCCGGCGGGCCAGGCCACCCCCAGCCGCGCGAGGGCGAGCGCCCGGTGGCCCCTTCGGGCAGCGCTCACCGTTCGCCCGCAACCCCTCTCCCTCTCCGCTCTCCCCGCCCCCGGAAGCCCGAGGCGGCGACCTCACCGCGCGCCCGCCGGGAGCCGCGAGGAGGGGCTGCGTGGCGCGTGCGCAGGCGCGTGCGCGCCGCGGTGCCGTAGCGGCGGCTGCTGGCGAGGGTCGCGCGCCGCGTCTCCTGTTCGCTCCCTGTGGCGTGACGCCCCCTCAGCCTCGTTCGGGATCCGTTTCCCTTGCCGGAGCCCGGCGGCGGCGAGCACTCCAGGTAGGTGGGACGGAGCTTGCGCGGGAGGGGGGCGGCCGGCCCGGGCGTCGGCACCCTCGCCCCAGCCCTCCCGCCCGCCGGGCCCTCGGGCGCGATGCAGCCTGCGCGGAGATTTGGGAGCCCGCGGCGGGTGGGGACGGCCGGGCGGCCCTCGGGGCGCGCCGGGGGGGCCGAGGTCTGGCCCTGGAGTGAGACGCGGCGCTCCCCAGGGCCGGCCGGGGCCGCCGCGCCCACCTCGGGGGGTTGACCCTCCGCGAACTCGTGGCGTTGGCGTGGGGGTCGCGAACCGAGCCTCGGGTTTCAGGAAAGCATGTGTTTACTTTGGGCAGAGATTTTCGTGGGCCTAGTACGTACGTAACTACAGAAATGTACCGTTTATTTGTGTTTTCCGATGCAGTACGAAAGCGTTCTTTCTTCTGCTGGCTCCGTTAGCCCTGCAGATGGTGAGCGACTCCCAGCCTGCCCTCACTGAACACCGAAGGATCGTTGTGGTCTGAGAAGCGATCCTTTCATTTTTACCTCCCCCAGTGTTTTTTATATTAATCTTTACCAACTTTTTAAGCTCTCGTTTTTCGTCTTTATTCTCGAATGCAAACTGAATCTCACGAACTTTGAATAAAGGATTGCTTGGTTGATGGAATCGTTGGATAAATTCTGTAAATTAAGTTAAATCACCTGAGTGCTTAAAAACTTAAAAGGAATCCTATCTGTTGGATATTATGAACCTGAATTTATACCTGAAAAGTCATGCTACTTGACTGTACCATGGAAATGCATATAAAGGAATAGTTAATTCTAGTGAGGGGTGGGAGGGTGAGGGACTTGAGTGTGAAATATGTTAAGGAAACTAGATCAAGGAAAGGAAATGATTTTTCTACTTACACAGCTAGCAAAGAGCAGAGCTGTGGCTCAATCTAAAATCCCCTAACTCCAAATTCATTCAGTGAATAAATTCTTTGAATGCCTAATGTTTGTCAGGTCCTGGTTTAGGCATTAGTGATAGAAAGATGAGCAAGGCATCAAGAGCTACGTTCTGGTAAGAAGGCAAGGCAGAAAACTGTTGCAAGAAAACCTGTCTGTAATCATTGGGCTTGTGGGTAGACCTTGGGATTTACACCTAGTTGGCAAATTGTTAGAGTTGAGAAAGATCAAACCCTCCTAACACATGAATTCCATTTGCAGCATCCCCACAATTGATCACTCTGTCTTGCTTCACCATATCTAGAAACTTATAATCTTATAAAGTAGCCCATTCCATTTTTAAGCAGTTCTTATGTTGAAATCAAAATAGCTTTCTTACAAGGTACATCCATTGATTCAATTTTTACCTCTGAAACTACAAATAACAGGTATAGAATATTTTTTCATATCAGTCCTTTAAGTATCTGAATATTCCCTTTTCTTAGTCATTCCTTTTACTAGTTATGGGCTCCGGTTTTGTAAACCATTATTTATGACTTAGATTTTAGACCTTTATCGTAGCATCGAGAACTGAATACTTCATTCAAGAAAGTTTAGCTAAGCAGAATGCAATGTAACTTGTCTTGACTGTATATCACTACCCTAGTGTCACTTAAGAACATATTTGGTTTTTTATTTCCAGTTGGTGAGCTCCTAAGTTATTTCTCAACTGAACTGTTCTTTTAAGGTAAGATTCTCAGGGTGCCTTCCCTCCTCACCATCCCCCATTCCGTATCTGTGCCATTATAATACTATTTTGGCTATTTCAGAATGTCCCTTCTAGGTGTTCGTCCAATTAATTTTCCTCTGCTTGTTTCAGTGTAGCAGAATGATAATGAGTCTCCATCCAGACTGCCCGCGTTCAAATCCTGACTCTACTTTCTAGCCCTGTGACCTTTAGCACGCAGTTAACCTGTGCCTCAGTTTCTTCTCTCTAACCTCAGAGTTGTTATGAGTATTAGATCAGTTCATCAGTGTGCTTCGAGCCTGGCACATAATGAAGGCTATATAAATATCAACCTCTTTTTTCATTTATCCCAAACCTTTTGAATCCTTATTTTCAACTGCCAATCTCAGTTTTCTTTTATTTACAAATTTGATAAAACTTAAAATCAGAAAAAAGGCAGCCTCACCACAAACTAATAACTGAAATTAATCAAGATACATGAATTGGCTAGGCCTTAGATTCTTCATTAGGGAGCAGCTAACAGAGAAATTCTGTTAGGCTACACACATTCACACACATACACACGAAACGTTATGCTATAAACATTTCAAGTTAAGTAACTTTCAGAATTGTCAACTGTGCTTATTACAAATACCTTTGGGATTCACTGTTCTCTTTGGAAAGGGGATTTGGTCACAAGCTCAGATTGGGATAGAGGTAGTCTCTAGTTATTCAAAGCTCTAAGTTACTGTTACCTTGGGTAGTAATTTAATTTGCCTAGAGCCACCAGTTCATTTAATTCATGGTGCCTATGAGATTTGTTCCAGTTTAGTTTCTTAGAGGAAAACTACTGCATGACAAATACCTCCAGCAAAATGTTTGGCAGTATTGGCATATGTATTTCATTTTAACTATACAGATCATTCTTTTTTTTTTTTTTTACAACAAACTGTTTCCTAAAACCATATCACTGAACCGGTCCCATTTTCCTTTAAAAACATGCCCAGGATGGGAAGATCTTATTATCCTACCCATTGTTTATTATCACACAAATCATAGATATTACAAAGTACTTTAAAAGAAAAAGAAAGTCTTAGTGCCCAGTCTTAGTGAGGGACCCTACAGAGAAGCAGAATAGAGTGGTAGTTAAGAAGGTGTTGGTTCAGCGAGCCCACTTTGGATCCAGGCTATATTGTGCACCAGCTGTGTAACTTTAGGCATGTTCTTGCTGCATCGCTGTCCTCATTGGCAAATGAGAATGATTGATCAGGCATCTTAAAGTTGTAAGAACTAAGTGATTTAATCCTTATAATGCAGTTGAAACAAGGCTCATATAAAGTAAATCCACAGTACATTATATATTTTTTTTCTTTTAATTAGGCCAGTAGACAGTACATTTTAGTTATTAGTAATAGAAAAACTTACAGTGCTAATAATACAAATGGTGTTAGTTATGCTAGTAATTTTGCTTATTTCTTTAAAATTCAAGTTTTTCAGTGAGATGGAGGGTTGAATGATTTAGATAATAACTTTTAAAAGATTTTTTAAAGGACTAGAAAAATTTTAAATTTTGTCATTATGTTTCCCAGTAAAATCAAGCAGAAACATTTAATGAACTAATTACATGTCTTAATTTTTTTATATACAGATATACTAATTCTGGGCAAATCATTAATAGAAATTGATAACTATTGTGAATTGTAAATTAGTAAAATTACCCTTTTTTCTTTATGCTTAAGATCCCTTCATTTCTTCAGACCTTTTATAATCATTTTATTAGTCAGCCAAAGGGGTGCTGATGCAAAATACTTGAAATCAGTTGGCTTTTATAAAGGGTAATTATTTGGGCTAGGAGCTTACAGTCAGAAGGCCATAAAGTGTAAGTTACTTCCCTCACCAAAGTCTGTTGCCACTTGTTGGAGCAAGATGGCTGCTGGTCTCTGTGGGTTCAGCCTTCCTCTTCCTTCCGTGGTCCCAGCTCCTTCTGGTCTCAGCTGTAGGCTGGCATAAGACTCCTCTTTCCCCTGGGGCTCATTTCTTCCTGGGCTCAACTGCTCTGCTCTCTCCACAAGGGCAGATGTAGACTCTCAGGCTCATTCTCTTCCCAGACCCTCTGCAGTCTACAGAGCACTCTCTCTTTCCTCACATATCTGCTTCTCTGTGTATTTACTTCCTGGAGCTCCAGCATCAAAACTCAGAATTCTTTCCTCTGCCATGTTGTTTTCTCTGTGAGTCCTACTGGTGTGACCAATCAAAGCCTTAATCATAATTTAATCGAGAAAAAGTGAAACCTCTGAATCCAGTACAATCTAATATGCCCAGAGGAACAGACCAGTTCACCAACACAATCTAATATCTATTTTTGGAATTCATAAACAACGCCAAACTGCCATAATCATCCATCTTCTTTTATGATTTAATAATATTCTGTTTTAAATCTCTTCAAATTAAAAGAAAACATTCCTTCTATTTTTGGAATTTAAGTTACAACACTTAATAATCTCTGGTTCTTAAATTGTTCCAGGTTGGCCTTTATCCATTAACAAAGCAGAGCTTTCCTAGACAGTGTAATATGTATGACACTGATGCTTTGTCTCCATTGCCATCCAAAGTTTAAAACTGCATTCCATCTTATAATGTGAATTGTGATACATTATCTTTTAATTACATGTTGCTCATCTCCATGACAAGTGACTGTCATTTCAAGCTCTTTGACACCCTCAGAAGAATAGATTTACATCAAGACCCAGTACTTATTTAAATGACGGAAACAAATTTTCATGAGATGTTATTTAATAACAATAAAATGTGTAACACGTTTTATTCTATTTCATTATTTAGTTTAATGCTTAACATGACCTTCTGAATTGATTTTTACCTTGAGTTGTGACCTGTAGTTTATAAAATATTACTCTGGGCTATGCTGTGAAGCCATTTGCTTTTGATAGTTGAGGAAAGTTATAAAATTGGGATTCCCACATCTTACATTGGTATAATACATTTGTTAAAATTTATGAAAGCACATTTTTATAATTGTACTATTAATGATAGCCCATGATTTAATTTAGGGTTCACTGTGTTCTGCAGTTCTATAGATTTTTAAAAAAAATTTTATTCTAGTACCATACATTGAACCTAACACCCCCATTTTTAAACACATTGATATATATATTTCAGAACTGTTAATTATGTTCAGTGTTGCGCTATCATCCATTACCAAAACATTTCCCTTGTTTCATATAGAAACTGTACATTTTAAGCCTTAACTCCCCATTCCCTATCCACATCCCGACCCTTGGTATCCCATACAAGCATACCTCAGAGATATCGTGGGTTTGGTTCTAGACTACTGCAGTAAAGCAAATGTTGCACTAAAGTTAAGTCACACTAATTTTTTGGTTTCTCAGGGCACATAGAAGTTATGTTTACACTATACTGTAATCTTTAAGTGTACAATAACATTATGTTTTAAAAAACAATGTACATACCATAATTAAAATGTGACACAGGAAGTGAGCACATACTCTTGGAAAAATGGTGCTGATAGATTTGCTTGCAGGGTTGCCACAAACCTTAATTTGTTTAAAAAAAATCTATGAAGTGCAATAAAGCAAAGCTAAATAAATACAGGTATGCCTGTGTTATAGACTGTACATATTAAGCCTTAACTTCCTATTCCCATCCCCTACCTTTTCCCTGGTAAACTGTACTGTAGATTCTGACTCTTATGAGTTTCTTTATTCTAATTATTTCACATCAGTGGCATCATAAAATATTTGTCTTTTTGTGTCTGGCTTATTTCACTCAACATAATGTCTTTGCAAAACACAAACATTTGAAAATGCTTCCTTGTGCTTTCTTTTTGGAATTTGAGAGTTCTAGCGCTTATATTTAGGTCTTTGATCCATTTTAAATTGGTTTTTGCATAAAATGTGAGGTTAAGGGTACATCTTAATTCTTTTGCAAATGGAAATCCAGTTCTCCCAGCAGCAGTTGTTGAAAAGACTGCTTTTTCCCCATTGAGTGGTCTTTGCCCCCTTGTCAAAAAGCGGTTGGCCATTAATGTAAAGTTTTATTTCTGAACTCTCAGTACAATTCCATGTCTGTATATCCTTGTGCCACTACCATGCTGTTTGCATTATTGTGGCTTTGTAATAAATTTTAAGATGCTGTGGGAAATAATACTGCTTATATTCTAATATTTAAATTATTAAATATAAATTTTACAGTCTAATTTTTTCTTTAAACAATACTCTTTAGTCTGATAATTACACTTTCCTAAATTTCAGATATATTTTTGCCATCATGGATCGGTTTGGAGATATATCAGAAGGTGAAGTGGACCATTCTTTCTTTGACAGTGACTTTGAAGAAGGAAAGAAATGTGAAACTAACTTAGTGTTTAACGAGCAAGACTATGACCCCAAAGAGAGAATAGAGAAACATACAGAAAATGTAAACTCAAAATTTGAAGTACAAACAATGGAAAATCTTCTTACTGAAAAGAGAAATGAAAAAAGAGATAAAAATCCTCCAGAAGAGCCCCCTGTAGAGAATAATACTATACAAAATAAAAGTTCTTTATCTTTGACTGCATCTTTAAAATCAAAAACATTGTGTGATGCTACAACTGGACATAAAATGCACTTTCCCATTCCAAATAGAATCCCCAAAATTGTAAGAGAAGGTGAAGATGATTACTATACTGATGGAGAGGAAAGCAGTGATGATGGGAAAAGACATCATGTCAGGTCCAAGTCAGCCAAACCATCTAATAACTTAAAAAAGAGCATGAATAAAAAATATTCCAAAATTAGTTCCTCTTCTTCTTCTTCTTTGTCCTCCTCATCTTCAAGTTCAGATACAGATTGTTCAGATAGAGGGTCTGATAATTATATATCTGAATCATCTCCATCATTGAAGAAACAAGTATCTGGTATAAACCTCTTATCACCAAAACAGAAATATAAACCAGGAGTAAAATTAACAGGAAAACAGCCTTTAAGTGCTAAACCCAAAGTTGGTAACTGCACTGAGGAATCTGAAGATACTGTAACTGATGTGACTCCTCTATCAACCCCAGACATCAGCCCCATTCAATCTTTTGAATTGGCTGCATCAAATGATCAAAAAATAAAAGTTAAAAGACAAGAAAATGTGAGTCAAGAAGTATATGGAAATGTTGAGGATTTAAAGCATAATTCCAAATATTTGAAAGCAGCCAAGAAAGGGAAGGAAAAATGTGGACCCAATCCCACTTCAAAGTCTTCATTGTTGGATTCCAGTGTAGATCACAAGGATAAACAAAAAGTCTTACATGACACAGTGGACCTGAATCATCTTTTGAAAGGTAACTTTCTTTTAAAAAAAAAAAAATTACATATTGAATTTAAATATTGCATTAGTCAGCCAAAGGGGTGCTGATGCAAAATACCAGAAATTGGTTGGTTTTTATAAAGGTTATTTATTTGGGGCAGGAGCTTACAGACACCAGGCCATAAAGCATAAGTTACTTCCCTAACCAAGGTCTATTTTCATGTGTTGGAACAAGATGGCTGCCGACGTCTGCAAGGGTTTGGGCTTTCTGGGTTCCTCCCTCCCAGGGTCTTGCTTCTCTCTAGGTTCAAGGTTCCTTCCTTCCCAGGACTTGCTTCTTCCTGGGTTCAGGGTCCCTCTTTTTCCCTAACCTTTGTGAGCTTACTTCCCAGGGCTTTAGCTTAAGGCTTCAGCATCAAACTCCAACATCAAAATTCCAAAATCAAAAACCCTCGCATCAAAAGCTCCAGCTCTGTCCTTGGTCATGCTTTTTATCTGTGAGTCTCCACCCACCAAGGGGTAGGGACTCAATGTCCTAATGATGTGGCCCAATCAAAGCCCTAATCATAACTCAATCATGCCCAGTAATAGACCAGATTACAAACATAATCCAATATCTGTTTTTGGAATTCATAACTATATCAAACTGCTACAAGTATTAAAATTAGTTTTACATTGAGCTTGAATATTAAATGCTATGAATTTGAATTGCTTTTTCTAGTAGATAGGTTTTTGTTTTTTGAGAAAATGGATATTATTGTAACTTCACCAAATATTCAGTTTTGCCATAAAAATTGCTACAATATCATCTGTAGTATCAGGTGAGATAATATATTGTAAACTCATTAGGTAGTGCTAGAAACTACTTCCCACAGTTTTGGCCTAATGCTTACAAACTCAAAATGCCTAGAAGGGCCAAATGGATAATCTTTTTTTTTTTTCCTTTTTATTTAATTTCATTGTTTTTTATATGTATATAAAATACAAAATTTCCCATCTTGATCATTTTTAAGTGTACAGTTCAGGGATGTTAATTACATTTACAATGTTGTGCTACCACCACCATCCATTATTAAAACTTTTCATCACCCCAAATAGAAACTCTTTACCCCATAGGCATGACTCTCCCTTCCCCCTCTCCCCTCCCTGGTAACCTTTGTACTTTCTTTCTCTATGAATTTGCTTATTCTGGATATTTCATATAAGTGGAATCATACAATATTTTTCCTTTTGTGTCTGGCCTATTTCATTTAACATGTTTTCAAGATTCACCCAGCTTATAGCATGCATCAGAACTTGCTGAACCGTATTCCATTGTTTGGCTGCACTAAATTTTGTTTATCCATTCATCTTTTGATGGATACTGGGTTTTTCCGCCTTTTGACTATTGCGAATAATGCTATGAACATTGGTGCACAAGTGTCTGAGCCCCTGTTTCCCATTCTTTTGGCTATAATACCAAAGAGTAGAATTGCTAGCTCATATAGTAATATTCCATATTCAATTTGAGGTGCTGCCAAACTCTTTTCCACAGCAGCTATACCATTATGTATTCCTACTGCCAGTGTACAAGGGTTTAGCTTTCTCTATATCCTCACCAACACATTATTATTATTATTATTATTTAATAGCTGTCCTAGTGGTATGAAGTATATATCTTGTGGTTTGGATTTCCCTAGTGGATAATGATGTGTGTCATTTCATGTGCTTATTGGCCATTTGTATATCTTCTTTGGAGAAATGTCTAAGTCCTCTGCCCATTTTTTTTTCATTGGGTTTTCATTGCATTATCTGACTTTTTGTATTTGTAAGAGTCCTTTAAATATTCTAGATATTAAACCCTTATCAGATGTATGATTTACAACTACTTTCTCCCATTCCGTAGATTTTTCTACTTTCTTTGTAATTTTCTTTGCACAAAAGTTTTTAATTTTGATCAAATCTAATATATCTTTTCTTTGATTGTTCATGTTTTTGATGCCATATCTAAGAAATTGTTGACAATCCACGATCATGAAGATTTCCCCTATTTTCTTCTAAGAGTTTTATGGTTTTAGCTCTTATGTTTGAGTCATTGATCCATTTTGAGCAATTTTTTAATTGTTTTGTAAGGTGGGTGTCCAACTTCATTCCTTTGCATGTGGATATACTGTTTTCCTGACACCATTTGTTGAAGAGACTGTACCAGATGGAGAATATCAATGAGCACATGGGGCCAAATGTTTTCCCCACTTTTGTTAGAGACTCGGGCATAAGACATATTTTGCTATATTCTTAAAGAAAGGCAACACAGCACAAAGGTCAAAATAACCTGAAATGTCTCCATTTTAGGGAAAGTGGAAAGGATGCTCACAAATTTAAAAATCCAGGAAAAACTATAGGGAAATATTCATATTTTAAGCTAAAGGCTAAAGAATATTACTTGAATTTAATTACCAAATTGACAAAATAACACAATTCAAGATTCAGTTGCTTTCAGATGTAAGGTATTTTTGAATTAGAAAAATCTTTATTGTTGCATTTCTGTCAATTGATTATTTTTCAGATTTAGTTTAAAAGGAACAGTATATCCCAGGTGAAATAAAAACAACTTCAAAATTTACCTTTAGACTAATTAATATAAATGTAAAATTATTGGGTTTGTAGGATAAGTCTTAAATCAGTTGAGGATAACATTATTTAAAGTGGTAAATAGGATTCTTCATTTGTTTGTAATGTTAATTAAGAGAATGAATATTTAGCTACATAATCTACATTTGATGGCAATTTAAGGGCATTCCTGAGCCAAAAATAAATACTTTATTTAGTCAAATAACTCTTATGGTCAGATGATAAAGTATATTTTAGAGAAATTTACACTTTTTCTTTTCTCTGTAGTCTGATTGTACCCTTTGATTGTTTAGTGTGTCTGAAAAATCAGGTTCTTGGCATTGGCCATCATCATCTGGTGGCCAAGGCTTCATTCAGTATGTTTTTCCTGATAAATGCTTATTTAGTCTCTTAACACTTCAGGATTGAGGAGTTTTCTATCCTTGCTTCTCTACTTCCTACAATAACCAGGGTGATTTTTAAAAAAAGTAAATCAATCCTATTAGTTTCCTTCTTTACTCTTCAGTGGCTTGCTTACAAACAAACCCCAAATTCCTTATAGCCTATTAGACTCCTCTAAGAAATCAGTGACTCTCATCTCATGCAGTATGTTAGAGTCACCTGGAGAACTATTAAAACAAAAAATGTTCCCTGGACCCACACATGGGGATCCTGATATAGATGGTCTAATATGCTATTAAGGTTGATAAGAACATTTGCTCTACATGGAGTGGATAATGCTTACTTCTCCAGTTTTATCTCATATCCTCCAATCACACTGCTTCTTACTGTTCTCAGAATACCCCAAGTTATTTCTATTTATGGAGCATTTGCACTCACTGTCCTTTTTCTTTCCACAGGTCTCTTCCTGTTTCTCATGTCTCAAGAGACTTTTTTTCTGAGCATTCTATCTATAGTAGCTTTACATGCCTCCTACCTCCCACCCCCAGCTCTCTGTTCCTTTCCATCAGAATACTTAGCTTCCTTTGAAATTAGTGTAGTTTATTTGCTTGTCTCTCTAGCTGTAGTGTAAGCTCCTTGAGGAAAACAGCCTTTTCAGATGATTGTGGATTTTTCTTCTGTGATACCACACCAAAATTCAGTAAGCGGTACTTTCTTCATTGTTAGTTGCAGTGTAAAATCATAGTTGTTAGATAACTAACAATCTCGTCAGAAAGCTCTTGGGAAGCTGTCAAACTCATGGTGGCAGATAAAACTTTCCTAAAAATTCTTATTTTCCTAAAAAGCTCAAGTTTTATTATTGACAACAAATACTGTAAATGTTTTCATTGAAATGACAGGATTGTTTTTTAAAATCATATTTGAAAGGAAAGAATCAGTAGGTGGTATAAATTAAGCCATAAAAAATCCATGTGGTGAGATAATGCAGACTGTTAACTGATATTTTGTGTTAATTATGATGTTCCTCTTAATATTTTTAAGGGCTCACTCTTCCATTTTTAAATATTATAACTACTATTAGCTTCCACCAATTTTAAGCACCAACTCAATCCTAGGAATGAGGGTGGGAGAGAAGGAACACAAAAGAAGAAAATATAGTCTTGGTCAATAAAAAGTCCTTTTAAGAAGCTTTTGGAATGGTCAGGTTTTAAAAAACCATCTAGTAGAAAGTAATCTATGCTTTTCAGACTTTTTGTTCAGGAGGACCAATAATTATCTATTTGTTTTCAGTTAGGATGATTTTGTATACAAATAACAGAAATTCCTGATCATTATTTCTCACATAACAGGGGAAGTTCAAAAATAAATGAAACTTCAGGATTGATTGATTTGGTGGCTTAAAAATGTAATCAGGAACCCATTTTAGTTCTACCACTCTGTTCACTCAGCCCTGGTGTTGGCTTCATTCTAGGCTGCTAGTGAAATGTCTAGCTATTTTCCTTCATATCCAGACATGATAATGTCCAGAAAAAGGGAAACTTTTTCCTCCTCCTACTCTCTTAGATCAAAGGAAATTTCTTTAATGAGGACTCCCAGCAGACTTCCACTTAGGTCTCATCGCCAAGAATAGGGTCATACTCCCATTCCCAGACCAGTCTTTGGCAAGACTCCCCTAGAGCTAGGGATGAGGGAGGGATAAATGCCCAAAAAATGGGGAATCTGTTAAGTACAAAGTAAGTAGTAATGTGTGCTAATTACTAACCAACTATTTCCACTATGCCAGAGCTTCACAAAGTTTAATATGTGTACATATCACTGAAGATCCTCTTAAAATGAATATTCTGGTTCAGTAAATCTGGAGTAGAACCCAGGGAACTGTCCTTCTGGCAATCTCCTGAGGGTAATGCCAGTGCTAATGATCCAAGGCCATATATGGTTTCATTAAAAATAAAAACAGGCATCCCTCACTGTTCTTTTTTTTTTTTTTTTAAAGATTTATTTTTATTTATTTAATTCCCCTCCCCTCCTCCCCCGGTTGTCTGTTTTCTGTGTCTCTTTGCTGCGTCTTGTTTCTTTGTCCGCTTCTGTTGTTGTCAGCGGCACAGGAAGTGTGGGCGGCGCCATTCCTCAGCAGACTGCTCCCTCCTTCGCGCTGGGCGGCTCTCCTTATGGGTGCACTCCTTGCGCGTGGGGCTCCCCTACGCGCGGGACACCCCTGTGTAGCATGGCACTCCTTGCGCGCATCAGCACTGTGCATGGGCCAGCTCCACACGGGTCAAGGAGGCCCGGGGCTTGAACCACGGACCTCCCATGTGGTAGACGGACGCCCTAACCACTGGGCCAAAGTCCGTTTCCCCCTCACTGTTCTAATCTATTTCTGAAATTTAGTTGAATATAGAGTCTATATATCTTTTATTTTTAATGGAAAAAAATGATAATCCCAACCAAAATTCCTGAAGTTTTCCCAAATGTAATTAAAGCACTTTGAAATAATGTTGAAAAACTTTCAACATGGAGGCTGAGCTAAAATGTAGAAGAAAAGCTTTATTCGGACTACTATACAGTAGGAAGGCCTGCTCTAAGATCAGTGACTTGCCAGTATGTGGTATATGGAGCTTTTTAAGGGCATAGGAACAAAGGTGGCCTTTAGCTACTTGGTACGTATGTTATTGGAGCCCATAATACTTAGGACAATCTTCCAAACATTCTTTATAACAGCAAAGCATTTTAAAGTCCAATTATGGCTTTAGTCCATTGTATACAGTATTTCTGTAGTTTTTCAAAAATATTATTTGTGCTCCAGTTACACAGTAAAGCTTTTCAGATCCAAGAATACTTTCATAATTTCATTTATACCCTGTAACTAAACCATGGTCATCATGGGTGGAGAAAGCTTAGGCCTTTTCTGCATTCATCTCTAAATATACTTCATCACTTTCAACTTCCCAGGCCTTTTTGGCTCACCTGATTTCTTCATAGGCTTTTCTACTTTCATGGAAGATAAATTCACTTAATAATGTGGGGAAAACAATAGTGATGATGCATAACATTTTAAAAAATATATGAATATGACGTGATCCTATCAGAACAGCTGAGGTAGGACACAGCATACTCTACAGCCTCTCAACTTAAGCATTTTTAATAAAATAAGTACAGGCATACAATGTTATTTATTTATTGGTTAAAAAGAACCTTTGTTAGGTATAAATTCCAACTATAAAATATTAAGCCTATGAAACAAAGATCAATAAAAATATAATATCAAGCATCCCAACATATGCCATAGCTAGTGAAACAGTGCTAAATGTGGGTACTTATGTAGAGTGGTGAAAATTTTCTGAAAGTGAGATCAGAAAATCTTAGGCTCTGGGTGCTATCCATTTGACCATCGACAAGCCAATAATTATTCTGTGCCTGGTTTCATCACTTGTAAGATAAAATAGTGTACTTTCCTAAAGTTGTGTCTAAACAGGGCGAGTGTCAAACCAAGAAAAAAGCTACGAGAAGCTCTGATGGGCTCCTCCCTCATCCCTCATAAGCTTGGCGTGGAGCCAGCCCATCCTCTCGGTGTGGATCCCCAGTCCCGGTGTAGAGGACGCAGAGCAGCCCTTGTGCGCATACTGGAAACATGTATGTCTGGCCCAGTCTGTGGTGGCCTGAGGGACTTGCTCTCCTAGAACTTGCTCTGCAGGTGGAAGACAGTTCATAGTGCTCTCATTATGAATGATGTGGGAGAGCAGTTAAGTTGTGTTTCAAGGAGCTGCAGTCTGTAGGACTTAATAGTGCAGTGCCTGGGACCATGAGGAAATTCTTCCTAGGGAAGAGGGGGGCATCTGTATCAGGGTAGATGGGATTCCTAGGGCTACATGTGCTTGCCTAAGAGAAGACTCACGTACAGAAAGGATCAGGGAGACCACAACACTCTGTTCTGGAGCTATCCTTTAAACTTGTTTTATGGTTAAATTGAAGAACACGCCATATAGGTCAGTCTGCAAAGACTGGAAAAAGTGTTTTTTACGTTCCTTTTTTTTGGTCAGCTTCTGGCGTTCAAGGAAGACTCCTCTCAAAACACCAGCTAGATACACTGCAGTTTGAATACCAGCAATAACGCATTAAAATAGGAAAATGTCAGGGTTTCAACAAGATTACCAAACCTACAAAGAAACCTGAAGCAATGGCCCAGACAAAGGAGAATATTAAAGCATAGAAACCATTGATGAGGAGTACTAGACCTGGTGCACAGCAAATATATATATATTTAATTGTCCTAAATATTCTCAAAGAGCTAAAGGAAAACATGGACAAAGAACTAAAGGAAATCAGGAAAACAACAGATGAACACAAAAGGAATATCTATAGAGAGAAGCCAATTATGAAAAGGAACCAAACAGAGCTGAAGACCACAATAACAAATTTAAAAATCCATAGAGGGGTTCAAAAGCCAATTGGACCTAAGAGATGAATCAAGAGAACTTGAAGATAACACAATTGAAATCATTCAATATGAGGAGCAGAGGGAAGAGTGAAAAAAGTTAACAGAGCCTGAGAAATCTGTGGGATGCCTCAGACATACCAGTATATGCACTGTTGGCATCCCAAAAGGGGAAGACAGAAAGAGGTAGAGAGAATATTCAAAGAAATAATGGCTGAAATTTTTCCAAATATAACAAAAGACAGCAAAATACACATCCAAGATGCTCAACAAACTCCAAACAGGATCAACACAAACAGGCCCAATATTGTGGCACATTATAATCAAGCTTTTGAATGCCCAAGATAGAGAATTCTGGAAGTCACAGAGAGAAGCAACTTGTCACCTACAAGGGAACCTTAATGTTCTGATCCCTCATTGGAAACCATGGAGGCAAGAAGGTGGTAGGAGGACATATTAAAAACACTGAAAGGAAAAAATTGCCACCCAAGAATTCTATATCCAGGAAAACTGCCTTTCAGAAATGAGGGAGAGGTCAAGACATTCCCAGGTAAACAAAAGCTGAGGAAGTTTGTCACCACTAGACCAAAGAGATTCTGAAGAGAGTTCTCCAGGTTGCAAGGAAAGGAAGTAGACCATAGTTTGAAGCTACATGGAGAAATAAAGATCCCTAGTGAGGGTAACAATAGAAGTATAAATACCAGCACTATTTATTTTTGGTTTGTAACTACATCTTTTACTTCCTACAGGATCTAAAAGGCAAATGCATAAAATGTACTGGTAAATCAGTGGGTATCGACCTAAACGTATAAACTTATAATTTGTGACAAGAGCTCCATAATGGCGGAGGGACGGAGGGGTATAGAAAGATAATTTGTGTATACTATTGACATTAAGTTGGTATCAAAGCAATTGAGATTGTTATATTTGGTATATTAAATTTAAGCCCCACTGTAACTACAAAGAAAATATCAGACACTTTGCAAGCACATAGAGGCAGAAATTAGAGTACAGGTTGCCAGGGGAAGGGTGCAGGGGAAATGAGAAATTAATGCATAGTGGGTGTGGGATTTCTGCTTGGAGAAATGGGGAAGTTTTAGTAATGGAAGGTGGTGATGGTACCACAATACTGTGAATGTGATTAATCCCATCAAATGGTATGCTTGGGAGCAGTTGAGCTGGGGAACTTTATATTGTATATATGTTCCTATAATTAAAAAAAAAAAGTCAAGCAGCTGAAGAGAATAACAATTAAAAGCAACACATGATCCTGAATAGGCTCTAATAAAGGAGAAAAGGCTCAAAGGGACATTATTAGGACATATGAAAAAACTGGAATATAGATTGTAAGCATTATATCAGTATCAAAGTTCTTGAACTTTGTAACTGTGCTTCAGGTGGTTGCGTAAGGGAATAGCGTTCTTTTAGGAAATGTACATGACAGTATTAAGTTTACGGAGCTTGATATATACAGCCTACAGTCACGTGTTCAGAAAATGGATTGATACATAGGCAGTAGGCAGGTGGAGGATAACTAGAATGATATAGCAAATGAAGCAAAATGTTAAAATTGTACATCTAAGTATCTGGAGGGATGGGGTATGTTGGAGGTCTCTTTATGGATAGGGTTTGTATTATTTTTGTAACTGTCCTGTAAATTTGAAAGTATTTGAAAATAATTTTTTTTACAGTGAGAACATAAAAATCACATCTCCCAGAAAAATGGAGGTTTCTTTATCAGTTACTATTGCTCCATAATAAATTACCACAACACTTTGCAGGTGGAAAGATTCAAAGACCAGGGATGGAACTGGAAGCATCTGAGTGCTTGCTTACTCACATGTCAGTTGCCTCGGCTTGGGATGACTTGAAAAGTAGGACTGCTGACCATGTGGCTTGGCTCTACACACATGGCAGCCTCAGGTAGTTGATTTTTTCCATGGTAATGCACGGCTCTATGCACATGTGTTCCAGGAAACAAGGCAGAAACCTCCTGACCTTTTATTACCTAGCCCCAGAAGTCACATAGCATCATTGCTGCAGTATTCTACTGGTTAAAACAGGCCTAAGTCCTCCTAGATTAAAGAGGATGGGCATTAGACCTTACCTCTTAATAGGAAGAATCTCAGAGAATTTATGGACAAACCATCTGGCCACACATATTTGCATTCCAACCACATGCCAAAAAAAAAACAAAACAAAAACAAAAAACATTCCCCTATTCTAAATATCCAGGATATAATTCAAATCCAGGTGTAGCTAGTCTCCTTAATTGTGGCTCCTCAGTTCCAGCTCTTTGAGTACTTGAAAATCTTCTACTGGGAGAGACTGAAGATGAGAAGTAGTTTTATTTTTAACCCCATAAGTCCTCGTTCCTTTATACGTCCTCTAAATTTTGCTTGATCACTGACCAGTTCCTTTTTGTTAGCCTATCTCTCTCAACCCTACCTTATTACTGTAGCTAAAATAAACCAGTGGCACTTTGAATGTTCTGTTTGGAGATGTCCTTTGCCAACCTATCAGTATATTAGGTATATTTTTCCAATTTTCTTGTCATCACAGGCAACAGAATTGCTGCCACTTAGATGTCAAGGATCAGTGTTTTCCCACCTTCTGTATACTTCCTCCCTATCCTCTCCTCCATCAACTCTCTAGACCATCCCAGCTCTACTTAACCCTGATTGCAAAACTAGTGCACTGTCTTAGGATTTGTTACAGTGGCATCCCACTTTCAGGTACCAGTTTTTGTATTAGTATTGTTCTGTTAAATCACCACAAAATGTAGTGGAATAAAGCAGCAAACTGGAATTTCTCAAAGACTGGGGTCGTCAGAATGCCTGCCGGTGGCCTTTCTGTGTGGTCTAGTTTCCTCGTACATGGCAGCTTCAGGGTGGCCACACGTGGGTGGTGGCTCAAGGCTCCAGGCACAAGCAAGTATTCCAGCAGAGTGGGAGAGCCTCATCTCCTTTATTTACTTATCATCGCTGTTGCTGTACCCTCTTGGTTGAAGCAGTCACAGCCTGCCTGCATATAGAGGAAGGGGATAGGAGGAGTGTCACAGTGTTTCTCAACTGGCAAGTTAATCAAGAAGGCAGAGAAATGTATTTAATACATTTCATCATTCTTAATCTTTCAGTGGCATCTGTTGGATTTTTTTTAAACCTTTTAAAGATCATTTTACAAAGCAAATTTTTTAATAGAGATTATGAATTTTTAATAATAACTGATATCAACAAATGAGGACTTAACATGACCTCGGATAAAAATTCATGATAGCATCATATATATATTTTTTAATTTTTTTAATTGTCTTTTTTTTTTAAGATACATTGATCACAGAATATGTTACATTAAAAAATATAAGAGGTTCCCATATAACCCACACCCTACCCCACCCACTCCTCCCATATCAACCTGTTTCATCATTGTGGCACATTCATTGCATATGGTGAATACATTTTGGAGCACTGCTGCACCAATGTATTTTAGTTTACATTGTCGTTTACACTCTCCCCCCAGTCCATTCAGTGGGTTATGGCAGGATATATAATATCCAGCATCTGTCCCTGCAATATCATTTAGGACAACTTCAAGTCCTAAAAATGCCCCCACGTCACACCTCTTCTTCCCCCTCCCTGCCCTCAGCAACTACCGTGGCCACTGTCTCCACATCAATGCTACAATTTCTTCTACTACTAGTCACAACAGTTCCACAGTAGAAATATCAGTAAGTCCACTCTAATCCATATTTTATTCCTCCATCGTGTGGACCCTGGGATGGTGATGTCCACTCCACCTCTAAATCAAGAGGGGACTTAGATCTCACATGGCTGATGGATGCAATTCTGCTTGCAGTTGTAAGCACTCTCGGTTCCCTGGTGTGGTGGTTGACCTTCACCTCCCTGTTAGCTGACCTGGGTAAGTCCAATGAACCAGAGAGTAGGAGTTGCAACTCTGCTGAGGCTCAGGGCCCAGCTGGCACATGGGCAGTCCAGACATTCAAGTCTCCCGAGTATCCACTAACCCCAGCACCAACCACAGGTTCAGTAAAACTGACAGGCCTGTGTATAAAGGTCACATCTGAGTCCAACTCCTTCACACTCAGGAGCACAAATTCCAAAGTAGGGCCCACTGACAAGGCACCGAACTTCAGAGGCATCTGTCATGACCGTAGGACCTGGGTGTCTTTGTAGCCCTCAGGAGCACTAGTACCTTGGGTTATGTCTACTTTGGCTGGCTGTTAGCCCACTTTTAAGTTCCTTTTAGAATTTAATTTAAAAGGCTTTCATATATGGTTAAGTTAATCTACAAACAGTCTATGAAATGGGTATTTCTTAGAATCAATATGTCCAGCACATCTCAAACTTCTGCATGTTTTCTAATTCAAGTTTTGTCATAGGTTTTCAACAAATTAAAAACTATATCCTCATTTTTTCTATCAGAGAGTGATTGTTAATCTTTTTTTCTTTTTAAGTTTCTGTAGTCTTTGAGAGTTGTCTTTTTAAACAGAGAGAGGTTGACTTAACAGTTTTTGAGATCTTGCCCGAGTAATTTAACGTTTCTGTACCACCTTCATTTTAAAAGGGGGTTAAAAATGCCTCTTCCCCTTTGAGCACTATGAATGCAATATATAAAGAAAAAGTGATATAATGTGTAAAAGTGTTTTTGGCTACATAAAATGATAAGTAAGAATTTAATATAAACAGACGTATTCAAATAAAAGCTTATAATGGTTTGTTTTTAAAGTATTACAAAGATATTCCAGTCTATTAATCTGACTTAATATATTACTTTTGAACATGCATAACCTGATAAGTAATCAGCATGCTTAATATTTTTGCACATTTCAATAAGTGTTTTGTAACTTGTGACTTACAGAAATTTGATGTAATATGGAAATTTATTAATTAAGTATATACATAAATTTTTATTTAATCATAAAAAATTTTGTTGTTTACTTTTTTTACCTGATGTATTCATTTTGGCTTGTTTTAATCAGCCATATTTGTTTTAATGAAAGTTTTGTTTTTTTTTTAAGATTTATTTCTCTCCCCTTCCCCCCCACCCCCCTGCCCCAGTTGTCTGTTCTGTGTCTGTTTGCTGCGTCGTCGTCTTTGTCTGCTTCTGTTGTTGCCAGTGGCATGGGAATCTGTGTTTCTTTTTGTTGTGTCATCTTGTTGTGTCAGCTCTCTGTGTGTGGGGCGCCATTCCTGGGCAGGCTGCGCTTTCTTTCGCGCTGGGCGGCTCTCCTTACGGGGCACACTTTTTGCACGTGGGTCTCCCTGCGCGGGGACACCCCTGTGTGGCACTGCACTCCTTGCGCACATCAGCACTGTACATGGGCCAGCTCCACACGGGTCAGGGAGGCCCAGGGTTTGAACTGCGGGCCTCCCATGTCGTAGACGGACGCCCTAACCACTGGGCCATGTCCGCTTCTCTTAATGAAAGTATTAAGATGCATAAATCTTTTGTAATAAACTTTTTCAGGTTGATAGTTTCAGAATATTCTGGGTTTGTTTTGCCATATTGTTGAAGGTATTTTATTTTCTGAAGTATGTACTTGAACAAATAAACACTGTGCCTAAATTAAGTACAGTAATGTGCACTCCAACCAGAGGTTTCAGGCGTCTCCTGCTAAACTGCCCTAGTGAAACATGAAATAGACAAGACAAATGGCATTTTTCCCATAAGTTATACCTGCCCAAGAACCAGTACCACATACACTTTTCTTATTAAAGTATTTTCACTGTTTTATGTTTGCTCATTGGGTTTTTATGCCCAGAGAGCCAATGAGCATAAACTCTGAGCTATCACAAATTGTTTTTCTACACAATTATAATCCAGGTGTCATTAACATCATTTCACAGGCACCTTTTTGCAAATTAATATGGTTTCCATTTTAAGGTTGAAGCTTGTCTTGTACCATCATATTGCTGTTCTACTTCGTTTAGCAATTTCCCTTTTTCGTTCACTTGTTTAGCTTTTCTGCAATTAGAAAAAAAGGGACCACAAAAACACCACTTGGATCACCCCTCAGTAGTACCTAGGAAAAACTATTCTTTCACAAGAGAAGAAGTGAGACAGATTGATCGGGAAAACCAGAGGCTTTTGAAAGAACTGTCCAGACAGGCTGAAAAACCAGGAAGCAAAGGTGCAATTCCTAGAAGATCGGCTGGCCAGCCTCCTAAGTTGTATCACAGTGCTCTCAACAGGCAGAGGGAACAGCAGAGGATTGAAAGAGAAAACTTGGTAAGTAAAGACATCTTTTAGTCATCAAAGAAAACACATTTGCACTGACTTGTAGTGCCAACTTCAGGAAACGTTAGCCAATTTTTAACACTTAAATGTATAAAAGCAAGTATTGTATGATATATGAGGTATCTGTGGCATGAAATTCATAAGCTATGAACCAGGAGGGTACAAGAATATATTTTTTTATCCAGTGGACTATAATTTAAGGGAATATTACAAGAAAACATTGAAAGCGCTATTATTTACTAGACCACATCAGTGAAATTACTACAGCAGTTGCTAGAAATGTTATCCAAGAGTCAGATACAGGATATCTTCTGTGAAGTATTCAGTCACTAGTTAAATCTATTTCACTTCATTCCATCCTTGAAAGCTAAAATAAATTGTATGCCATTTATTGATTTATTCTTCCTAAAGGCCAAGCATCATCCTAAATGTCTTTCATATATTAGCTTATTGAATCCTCACAACAATTCTTTCAAGTAGGTACTATTTTAGGCACATCTCAGATGAAAGAAGTGAAGCTTAGAAGGGTTAAACACTTAGCCCAATGACACAGCTAGTGAGTGGTTGAGCCAGAATTTTAAAACTAGATGATGTGTAGAATCTTTCATCTTAAACTAAAATTAAACCCTTAATGAGCCCATAAATTTGGAGTTGTTATAATAAAGCAATTAAAATTACTGAAAGTTTGCAAAATTAATGTTTACTGTGTTTGATCACCAGTATAGTCCTATTTAATCAAGTTTTTGTTTAAAGATTTTTTTTTATTTCTCTCCCCTCCCTCCCCCCCGCCAGTTGTCTGCTCTCTGTTTCCATTCAGTGTGTGTTCTTCTGTGACCGCTTCTATCCTTGTCAGTGGCACCAGGACTCTGTGTTTCTTTCTGTTGCTTCATCTTGCTGTGTCAGCTCTCCATGTGTGGGGCGCCATTCTTGGGCAGGCTGCACTTTCTTTCACGCTGGGCA
Organism: Dasypus novemcinctus; assembly: GCF_030445035.2. Taxonomy (NCBI): domain Eukaryota; kingdom Metazoa; phylum Chordata; class Mammalia; order Cingulata; family Dasypodidae; genus Dasypus; species Dasypus novemcinctus. The sequence goes on along the minus strand of NC_080701.1, from coordinate 175,853 downwards.
GCTCTCCTTACGGGGTGCACTCCTTGCGCATGGGGCTCCCCTACACGGGAGACACCCTTGTGTGGCAGGGCACTCCTTGCGTGCATCAGTACAGCACATGGGCCAGCTCCACACGGGTCAAGGAGGCCTGGGGTTTGAACCACGGACCTCCCATGTGGTAGGCAGACGGGACGCCCTATCCATTGGGCCAAGTCCGCCTCCCTTAATCAAGTTCTTACCTGAACTTGTAACAACTCTCATAACTTTCTTTTTCTTTTTTTTTTTAATCACATGGTAGTTTTTTACTTAGCTTTCTTTTTTTTTTTTTTTTAAGATTTATTTATTTATTTCTCTTCCCTTCTCCCCACCTACCCCCTGCCCCAGTTGTCTGTTCTCTGTGTCTGTCTGCTGCGTCGTTTTCTTTGTCCGCTTCTGTTATTGTCAGCAGTATGGGAATCTGTGTTTTTTTTTGTTGCGTCATCTTGTGTCAGCTCTCAGTGTGTGCGGCACCATTCTTGGGCAGGCTGCACTTTCTTTCGCCGTGGGTGGCTCTCCTTATGGGGCGCACTCCTTGCGCATGGGGCTCCCCTACGTGGCACGGCACTCCTTGCGGGCATCAGCACTGCACATGGGCCAGCTCCACACGGGTCAAGGAGGCCTGGGGTTTGAACCGCGGACCTCCCATGTGGTAGACAGACACACACCCTAACCACTGGGCCAAGTCCGCTTCCCTACATTTTTTTATTACCATCACTAACACAAGAGCTGGGAAGCTGGGATTGTATATTTACCAAAAAATAGCAAAGTCTTAAACTCTTTAGGAGGATTACTATAATGCATGTGGTAGGAATAGATAACAAAGCAAGTTGAAATGAAGCTGGTGGGTAATAAGCTTATGACAGCTTTCTGCATGTCATTCTAGCAATATTCAAGATTCATGCATATTTTATGAATATTTGAAATCCCTGCGTCTCAAATGTTTGAATTTACTTTCGAAAAGCTGAAGCCATTAGTATCAAGTGCTATTCTATATAGGAATAGGAAGAAAACTATCAGCAGTTTCTTCTTACAGGTTTTATCAACCCCGGAATCAGTTGTGTATTTCAGCTGTTTTAATAAACACTAGACAGAAAATTACTGCTATCTTATTCCATTTTGTATACTCAGTAATTTTTATATGTGAACAATAATTTCCACCATTTGATTGTAAGATCTTATTGTGCTCTAGAACACTAGAAACGTGGTACAAGCTACATGTATAATTTCACGTTTTCTAGTAGGCACATTAAAAAGGTCAAAAGAAACAGGTAAAATTTTTAATAATTTTATTTATCTTAATGTATATAAAATATTTCAACATGTAATCAATATAAAAATGTAATGAGATATTTTACATTATTTTTTGGTATTTAGTCTTCAGACTTTGGTGTGTATTTCATAGTTAAAGCACTTCTCAATTTGAACTAGCCACATTTCAAGTGCTCTGTAGCGATATGTATATAGTGTATATAGTGTATATTCCAGCAGTGTTGGAATCAAAAACTTAATTCCTACAGTAATGAAAAAATAATTTAAAGCTAAGCAGGAAAATAATAAAATATTACTATGTTATTATGAAGAAAGCTAGTTTTCCAAATTTATGTTTAATTCTTAAGTCTCTAAGTCAAAAATAAGCTTATTCTGTACCTTTTTAAAACTTTATTTTGGCAATTTCATTATTCTTCATAATGATTTTGGTTATTTTTCCTATTTTAATAAAATTATACTATAAATTTTCTTTGGAATTGTGTGTTAAACTTTCATTTTAATTGGAGAGTAGTTAACATTCTTAAAATATCTTTCTAGCCAGAAATACAGTGTGTCTTTCCATTTATTCAAGCCTTGTTGTATTCTACCTTAGTGGATTTTTTTGTAATTTTCTTCAAAACTATATATTGTCATGCCATTATGCAAGAAAATTTTTTATTAATTTTCTTACTGGTTACTTCTGGTTTATTTGTTTATTTTATAACCAGCCATCTACCAAGTTCTTATTTAGAACCATATTGATTGTAATTGTTCTTGGATATGAGCCAATAAGATTTTTTTTCTTTTTAAAATGAGCTTTATTTCAAACTTCAAAAAATAAAATAAGACAAAACGTAGCTTAGCAAATTATAGATGCATTAGCTGATACACTTTTTAATTCTGTTTCCTAGCTGTCTTTATGTAAAGCATATACATGTGTGCAGGCACTTTTGAAGTTATTTCTGTGTCAAATGTACCTCACAATCAGTTTTAATTTCTTTATAATTTTTATAATTTGTATTCCTTCATTTGCTCTAGCTCCAGTGACAAAAACAGATGTGGGTGGTTAACAGGCATGATAATATAGCAGTTCTCTTCCAGAGCTCTTATCAGCATGTTAGCAATTCAGAAACTTTATTTACACTGAAATAACTCAGGAAAGAAAAGTAATGTTGTGCAGAGAAGGCAGAAGAGGAGGGCAGAGATACTGTGTAACACTGAGTACTGACCAAGAGTTGGAAGCATCCTGCTGATCTGTTTTCTGGTGATGTTTGGTGTCCTCGTTATGTGGTATACTAGGCAAATATTACCCTTCTCTCCCATTGGACATTGCATCCAAACAAAAACCAAGAGACTAGTAAAGCAAAACTTATTTTGTCCAGTAGAGGGTGTGCTTGATCCATATTGACTCAATTATATTAGAATTTTATGACTTCCAAGGTACTAATTTTTTAAAATTAAAGAATGTGTAGATTATAGAAAAATCATGTAAAAAAATCATGAATTTTGAAATACCTCTTTATGTGAACATAATATGAATCCTGTTTTTCTGAAAGAGCATAGGAATAATCTTAGCAGAAGGAGAGGCGCTTAATAAGGACACTTCGTTTATAGCTTCACTTTATTTACCTTCTAAGAAGAAATAAGATTATTTCACTCTTTGAAATGTCAGTGAATGCACAGTGGAGGAGGTTGAAAACAAATGGAGTAGATGGGGTATAATTTAAAGCCAGGCCAGGGAAGAATTAAGAATCCTGCAGGAATGTGTCAGGATTAGAGCCTAGAATGTAAATGAAGGAGTTAACTTATTACTTTTTCATATTTAACTTTCTAAGATTTTATCCATATACATAGTTCTCAGATATTTTTAAATACAGAGAAATGAAAATTGAGAATAAAGTAGACCATAATCTACCTATTCAGGGATTCCTGTGTTGAGATATTTTAAAAATAGGAATAAATGCATATGTAATTTTAAAAATTCTGACAGTTCTTAAAAACATTAAATAAATAAAATCCTCCCTCCCTCCTCTGCTGGCCTCTGCTGGGTAATTTCAGAACCTTTACATGGAATGTGAGAGTTATGAAATGGAGAGTATGTCATGAAAATGCAGGCTTCCAGGAAGTCTCATATCTAGAAGGAGTATTCATCTGTTGACTAATCAATACCTTTGCTCTGAGGTCTTGAAATCGTTCTAGTTCTCCTGTTCTCTAGTTCTCATCTGTGGTCTGGTTCTGTAAAAGAGCTAATGGTCCTTGGGGAAGGTTCCAGTGTGGAGATGTGGAGAGCAGTCCTCGTTCTACTCGTTGGTACCTTTAATGTCCTCACAGACCTTTGCTTCATCCCGTGCTTAGAAACATTAAAGCAGGTCTCCTCTGCTGGCAGCTGCTGAAGTGGTTAGCACATCTATTCATTCCTTCGTTTTAACCTTTCTATTAAAAGACAGGCAGAATCAGGTGAGTTAATTTTCTTACCAAATAGAATACTTCCTGGATATAAAAGAAATATTTGGACAAACTACTTTGGATTCATTATTAGAGTCTGATTTCATAAAACATAAATTGGAATATAAATTACCCATTTTTACCATTTTTCAATTCATTAAATAGATATTTAATTAATGTTTTCTTTGCTATGAGCTATGTAAGGCATTGGCGGGAATGTAAGGAAGATATAAAATACTGCTCCAACTGTCATTTATAACTTAGCTGAAAAAATAATAGTACTGCACATCAAACAATTAGAAAATAATGCAAAGTACTATTAATAATATTTACTTAATAAGCCTTTACTACATGCCAGGTACTATTTGACAGCTTTACATACCTTGTCTGACTTAACTACTTAAAACCTGGTTTTTAAAAAAATTTACCTTTCAAATAATTTGACCAAAGTCAAACTGTCAGTTGCAGAGCCAGGATTTAAACCCAGGTCTTTCTACAGAGAGGGCTTGCATTTATTTATTTATGTATTTTTCAATCACTATACTCTTTTACAAGTATTACAGGATTTTGAACTGTTATTTCTAAGTTTTACCTAAGAGTTCCAAATTGATTACTAAGTTGAAATGTACATGCATTTGATTTTAGGATTTACAGTATAATCAGCATTTCATATTTTGTTATTGTTTCTACAAGCAAGAGATAGTTCTCTCTTAAGTAATTCCATTAGCTTTTTTTTTTTTTAATGGTCAAAAAACTTATATTTAGAATTAGCCAGCTGGACTCAGTTTAGATAATCCCAATTTTATTGGCAACATTCAAAGCATTATAGTTAGGAGCCAGGTGAACATATGCGTTCTTCTCCCCCTCAGGCCTGATTGGGGTGTTGACCTTGGTCACATCAAGGTCATAGAGCTGCTTCACATGTCTTTGATCTGCTGCTGCTTGGCCTTGACGTCCACAGTGAATACAAGTAGCTGCTTCATGACTGATCCAGCAGTCCCAAGGAATTTGCTGATGGCCCAGGGGCCAAGCCTGTTTCTCCTGGGAACGCTTTTCCCAGGATGTTTGGGCGGTCTCCTGAGATGCAGCGTCTTAAGCTGGAAGGTGGTAGGGTTAGGGTTAGGGTTAAGGTTAAGGTTAGGGTTAGGGTTAGGGTAGTGGATGCCATTTGGTACTGCCTCCTTGGCTTTCAAAGCCTTTACTTTGGCTTTGGTTTTGGGAGGGGCAAGGGCTTCTTTCGCTTTCAGCGAAAAGAGTTCTCTAAGCTTTTGCTTAATTTATGTTCATCTGACAGAATGATAGAAGGTACAGTGCCACGTGAGTTGGAGAGCTGAACCCAATCATTTCTCTTTTTTCCCCCTAAGTTTCTGTGTGTAAACTTGATAATTAATAGCAGGACTACAGAATGGCTTCAAATTTTATATTATTAAATTATTTCACAATTTATTTTGGCCATATTCTTTTTACATCTAGTAAATATTCATTGCGCTTAAAATTAAAAAAGAAAAATACCCATCCAAATGAATAAATATACTTAGGAAATTAAGAGTTCATCAAATAAATATTGAGGCTTCTATCAGTAAAGAAGCAAAATTAGTAGGTTTTTAAATTTCCTAGGTTGCTCAAGCAAATACCATGATGTGGGTCAAGTTATTCAATGGGAAGTTAAATTTGCTCATGGTTTGAGGCTGGGAAAAAGTCCAAATCAAGGCATCATCAAGGGGTGCTTTCTTCCCAAAGACTGGCGTTCTGGGGCTGGCTGCCAGTGATCCGTGTCCTTAGCTAGGCGTATGGCAAGGCACGTGGCAGCGTCTTCTGGTTTCTGCCTTCTCTTCTGGGTTCTGTTGGTGGTCAGCTTCTTGCTTCCTATGACTTACTCTCTCTCAATCTGAATTCCATTCCCTTATAAACGACTCCAGTAACAGGATTAAGACACACACACCCCCAGCTGAGGTGGCCACACCTTAACTAAAGTCTGTTCCACCCCTGTACAGCTCGTGGTAATTAATAGGATAATCAGCAAATAATGCTGTACCCTGGAAGTGTCTTGCACAGCTATAAATGGCAGGTAGCTAAGGTAAAATATTAGGAGGTTTTAACATCTTCAATTATACAGCTTTTCTGTCTGTAGAAAAAGGAAAACAATGTTATAGTGTTACCAGATTTTATTTAGGTTCTTGGCTATTCTGTAGAAATGAATTTCAAAAGTACTCCAGGTGAGTTAGGCCAGTAATTTATTTAGGCAGGGAGGGAAGAGAAATGGGAGAAAATAATGAATCAGGGGTCTGAGGTAGAGAGGAAGGGGTTGAAAAGTGAGTAAAAGGGTTGATTTACAGGCTACGATTCCCCATTACAGGTTATAAATGCCCAGGTTTTACTTGTATGGCCACGTGGCAGAGGAAAAACAGCGAGAGCAGATCACAGAGGGCAGGAACAGGTCTAGAGGCACAGAGCGGGGTGTGTGCACATGCTCAGGCCTGTGTCTGGCTTTTAAACTGTTAATTATTCCACCCCTTTGCTAATGGTAGGGGAGGGGTTCCAGCTGTTTGCTGTTTTGATTGATCACCCCACCTGTCAATCCCCCAGTGAGCCCCTAATGATAAAGTTCTTGGGGAATATCCGGGGCTTTTCCTTGCTTCCAGAAGAAGTCTTTGTTCTGGATGGCAGAATCTTGGGGGTGGGGGTCTTCCAGCAGCTGTCTTGGGGTTATTGATGTTCACGTGGACTCTGCCAGGTTCCAGATCCATCTGTTGATTCCCTGTCTTACTAGCCTGCTTCAGTAGTGGAACGACTGTAGACTTCACCAGTTAGAAGCATGCCCAATCCTAACTCTAGTTGGGTAAGACTTCACTGAGGAACTGACCCTTCTAGTCTCGGAAGGCTGAGAGCTGAGGAAGGGCCTTCTAGGCGTGGGGCCTCAGGCCTTTCGCCGTCCTCCTGCGTTCGACCCTGCAGTTTGTCTCCAGTGTGTTTCTGCAACACCATCCTTGTCTTCCTATCCTAACAGCACTTCCCTGGGGCATTTGCCTCTATCTACCGCTGCCTGTTCCTCCTCTGCCCTTACTCAGGAGCAGTGCTAATGGGACCTCAGAATAAAAGGCAGGGTGAAACTGTTTAGAGCAAAACTCAAGTTAAGGAAGAAGGAAAACTTGCCGTGAGATTGAGCTGAGGAAGCTAATTCTTTTATGTGAATCTTAGTGTAAAAGAGCATGCTCTGTCCAAGTAAAGAGCAACGTTAAATCAAAAAAGTAATAAAACACAACTATGGATCAGTTACCCCCATCCATTTGGTCTACCTAAATCCTTTCTCAACAACGCCTGTAAAAATCAAAAGTTATACTTTCACTTTCTGATTTATTAGCAAAATTAGAAACTCTACATTTGATGTGATTACTGAATCACATTAAGAAAATTCAGGGTATTTGGCACTATGTTGCCTTGACTAGTTTTAAAGATTTATTTATTTATTTCTCTCCCCTTCCCTAACCCCCTAGGTTGTCTGCTCTCTGTGTCCATTTGCTGTGTGTTCTTCTGTATCTGCTTATATTCTTGTCAGCAGCACTGGGAATCTGCATCTCTTTTTGTTCTATCAGCTTGGTGCATCAGCTCTGTGTGTGTGTGTGGCACGACTCCTGGGCAGGCTGCACTTTTTTTGCACTAGGTGGCTCTCCTTATGGGGTGCACTGCTTGCACGTGGGGCTCCCTTATGCAGGGGACACCCATACATGGCACAGCACTCCTTGTGCACATCAGCACCTTGCGTGGGCCAGCTCACCACACGGGTCAGGAGGCCCTGGGTTTGAACCCTGGACCTCCCATGTGGTAGGTGGACGCTCTATCCATTGAGCCAAATCCGCTTCCCTATACATCCTTTAAAGAGCTTTACATTCTATAGTAGTGGTTTTCAAACTACTTATTGGCACACACCTTCTTCCCAAACTGATTTTTATGCAGAAGCATCAGCATATGAAACAGATATACAGAAAGCAGAGTTGGGCTAGTGGAAACTAGATATGGGAGGCCTGAGGGCTAGCCCACCTGGCCCTTCCTCAGTGTCCTAGTAGCCCTTAAGGCATTCCTGAGAATCACAGATTAATATCCACTGCTCTATAATATGCACGTGTAGAATGGAGTAGCTTAAATATATTTGTGGTCATTCCTAGGGTTGAACACTATGCTCTTGGCATTATAACTCCCATTATATTATTTCTCTTGGAAAATCAGATTAAATTTATTTCAGGGTGCAGTACTTTTCCTAAGATTGTAACCTGACATTAGAGGAGAGATGGCCTAAAAGAGTTTTTTTTCCTTAATGATTTATTTTATTTCTCTCTCACCCCCCTCATTGTTTGTGCTCAACATCTGCTCTCTGTGTCTGTTTCTTGTGTGCTTGTCTTCTTTTTAGGAGGCACTGGAAACCAATCCAGGGACCTCCCATGTGGGAGGGAGGTGCCCAATTGCTTGAGCCACCACTGTTCCCTGCTAATTGTGTCTCCCATTGTGTTTCCGCATTGTGTCTCTTTGTTGCATCAGCTTGCCACACCATTCTGTTGCATCAGCTCACTGTCTTGCTCATCTTCTTTAGGAGGCACCAGGAACTGAACCATGACCTCCCATGTGGTAGGCAGGCACCCAACTGCTTGAGCCACATCCACCTACCTATAATGAGCTTTTTAAACATTTTTTTATTATCTTTTCTTTAAAGATACATAGATCACACACAGTGTTACATTAAAAAATATAAGAAGTTCCTATATACCCCACTCCCCACACCCCCCACTCCTTCCACATCAACAACTTCTTTCATTAGTGTGATACATTCATTACATTTGATAAGTGCATTTTGGAGCACAGCTGCAGTGCATGGATTATGGTTTACATTGTAGTTTACACTCTCCCCCAGGCCATTCAGTGGGTTTTGGCAGGATATATAATATCCTACATCTGTCCCTGCAATATCATTGAAGACAACAACAAGTCCTGAAAATGCCCCCGTATCACACCTCTTTTTCCCTGTCCCTGCCTTCAGCAACTCCTGTGGCCACTGTCTCCACATCAAGGATATAATTTTTTCCATTGCTATAGTAAAAATAATTCTATAGTAGAATACCAATAAGTCCACTCTAATCCATATTTTATTCCTCCATCCTGAGGCCCTGGGATGTTGATGCCCACTCCACCTCTAAATTGAGAGGGGGCTTAGATCCCACTTGGCTGATGGATGGGATTCTCCTGCTTGCAGTTGTAGACTCTCAGTTCCTTGGTGTGGTGGTTGACCATCCTCACCTCCTTGTTAGTTGACCTGGGTAAGTCCAACGAACAGGAGAGTAGATGTTACAACTCTCCTGAGGCTCAGGGCCCATCTGGCACATGGACAGCCCAGAGATTCAAGTCTTCTGAGCATATACCAACCCCAGCACCAACCACAGGCTCAGTAAAAGTGACAGAAGAGGCATGTGTAGAGAGGTCACATCTGAGTCCAACTCCATCACACTGAGGAGCACAAATTCCAAAGTAGGGCCCACTGGCAAGCCACTGAACTCTAGAGTCATCTGCCATGACTGTAGCTCCTGGGTGTGTCCATAGCCCTCAGGAGAACCAAGACCCGGGGTTTTATCTACTTTGGCTATCTCTGAGATCCTGCTGAGAAGTGCTTAAGTGCGACTGCTCTGATGACCTCCCAACTCATTTTGAAGTCTCTTAGCCATATAAACTCTTTGTCTTTACTATTTTCCCCCTTTTATTCAAGGTATTTTTCTAGTTGTATCTCCAGGTGGAGCTTGATGATCCCTCGGCGCCAGGGAGGCTCATCCCCGGGAGTCATGTCCCACACTGGGAGCAAGTTATTGCATTTATATGCTGAGTTTGGCTTAGAGAGTGGCCACATGTGAGCAACATGGAGGTTCTCAGGAGGTAACTCTTAGGCACCCTGCAGTTCTAGGCCAAGTTGAAATTTCAAGCACACAGGCTCATGAGCTTAGTCATCAGTATCAAGGGCCCATCACTGGACCACCTTTCTTCACTAGTCTTTGCCCTTGCACTTGGTGGATTGTTGCCTTTCCATTGAAGAATGCGACACAGCTCCCCAGGATGGGAACTCAGCACTCCCTCAATTGTCATGTGAAACTCTACCCGCTCTGTCAGTACCCAATGAACAAAATGAACATACCTAGATACCCTATATGCATGCCCTGGAGAACTCCCTCCCACCCATGCATACCCCATCAATGACACCCCACACCAGTGCTTCTCCCCTGCCATAGTAGAACACCTCTGTGATCCAGAACTTCTTAAAAAATGAAGCCTAATATCCTATCAGCGTTTTTAAAATTATAGAGATTTTGGTTAGCTGTAGGAGAGGAGAAAACCTTATATTTTTCTGAAAGTATTCTTTGAAATATTTTTTTTATGTGGTAGGTCAGGAATGATTTAAAATCCTTTCTACTTTAATGAATTTCAGGTTCTAAAAAGTATTTGCCTTTATAAAAACTATTCCTATTTAACATTGATTTTCAAATTCATTGTCTTTAATGAAGGCTTTATTGAAAAGGCTTGAAGCTGTGAAACCAACCGTTGGTATGAAACGCTCAGAACAACTGATGGACTATCATCGCAACATGGGTTATCTCAACTCATCACCAGCCTCAAGACGAGTGAGGTCTACTCTTGGCCAATATAGCCCACTAAGTAAGCATATTCAAGATTGTTTGGTACTTGTTTGTATCCTTGATCCTTTATTTATTTTTTAATATTTATTTTGTTTATTTAATCCCCCCCCTTCTTTGTACTCACTCTCTGCTCTCCATGTCTGTTTGTTTTGTGCTGTCTGTGTCTGCTCTTCTTTTTTTAGGAGGCGCCGGGAACCAAACCCAGGACCTCCCATGTGGAAGGGAGGTGCTCAATCACTTGGACCACATCCACTCCTTGCTTGTTGTGTGTCTCGTTGTGTTTCCTCATTGTGTCTCCTCATCGTGTCAGCTCAGTCTTGCTTATCTTTTTTAGGAGGCACTGGGAACCAAACCCAGGACCTTCCATGTGGTAGGCAGGCACCCAACTGCTTAAGCCACATCCACTTCCAAGATCTTTTTATTTTTTTAATGTTTTTTACCACCAGCTCTTCTTTGTGCTTTCTTCCTTACTAGGAAAGTAAAAGAGAAGTTAGCAACCTGTAGATTGATCAGATGTGAATACCTCTTATAGCTTGATACACACGTAGCCAGTTGTACACTCCAGAGAATGTGGGAATGGAGTGACACCTGGTGCTAGAGAATGTAATATATAGAAAAACTAGGCATCTTCCTTCACAGAAGCCATGCATGTTCTCTAGACTCTAAAAACAGAAAGTTAGAACTATTGATAATGCCAAATTCCCCGGCTCAGGGGCTCTTGAACCCTTAAATGACTGGCAAGTGCATTCATTCTACAGACATGACTTGATACAGTGACCAAGATGGGCTTCTGCTACAGAAACCCATGCTTAGCATCATGCCTTGATTGGTGAATTATTTGTTAAATGAATGTATGTAAAGTTATACAAAGTATTTTTTTAACTTGAATAATTTGAGAGACTTTTTTTAATAAGTAATTTTATTGATACATATTAATAAAGCATAAATCCATCCAAACTATGCAATCAGTGGTATTTGGTATGATCACATAGTTGTGCTTTCATCACCCCAGTCATTCCCAGCATTTTCATTATCCTGGTGATGATGATGATGATGATGATGATGATGATGATGATGGTAATGATGGTGGTGGTGGTGGTGGTGGTGGTGGTGATAAAACCACCAAACAAAACTCATCACCGCTCATTGTATTTGAAAGGCTTTTAAAAGTACTTATTCCCACCTAAATCTATTAAATCAAAATCCCCTAGTGTGGAGTCTGGGCATGTTTGTTATTATATTTTTTAAATCCCGCAGGAAATTCTGAAGTATATTCCTGGTTGCAAGTCATCACAATTAGGCTGTTAAACACATGTGGCATGGGAGAAAAACTAGTCCAAGTTTAAAATTAGGTGAGGAAGTTTATCAGATGATGGTGTATGTATTTAGTTTAAATAATTCAAATCATTTCTTGTTCTGTGCCTATTTTCAGGAGGAGCTTCCAGGACATCTAGTGCTACCAGTGGTCTCAGTTGTAAGAGTGAGCGATTGGTTTTTGACAAATCCAGCGGCCTGTTGCTAAGACCCAAGCCCCCTAATGTCCGTACAGCTTGGTTATAAAACTGTTTACTTTAAACATTGTTCATCCCATTTTTACTGATGTGCTCTTGTATATTACCATAGTTCTCTGTGCAAACATCTATAATACTCTTCTAAGCAATTTTAAGATACAAGCAGTGAGTTGTAATTTTTTGTAATTCAATGCAAAATTGTTTCAAAAGGACAATTTAATGTAAAATCAGTGTTTCCTACAGGTTGTAGGAATGTATATGTATTTAAAGGGATGTATATGTATTTAATGGAGAAAGGGAGGATGCATGTTAGCAACCAGTTCAGCCGTCACGCTGACCCAGCGGTGGTGATGGTGTCGCTGTGTATTGTACCCACGCTGTTTTAACTACTAGTCCTCTGTAATGTTTTTCCATTTCTTGTAAGCTTTAAACCATGAGCTTAGATCCTCAGTTTTACTTTGTTTTCTGTTTGCTTCAGAATTTATGTAGTGTGAATCATAACTTGATTGTACAGTAGTTAAAATTCTTATTATGAAATAAGTTCTTGAAGCTTGTTTTCACAGGTGGATTGATTTAGGTTTGATCAGCTGATTGAGAGAAACTTGTCCTAGGGCCATGCTTGGGATTCACCAGGCATCTTTACTTCTTCTGTGAGTGCTGTGAGTTAGATCTTAGAAATGTGACCAACCGTGCCACTCTTCCATGCTGTGAATATTAAAAAGTTCAATGTAGAAGCTCCTCTTTTGTGTTTTCATAGTTTCAGATGAAGTACTATTAATGATTTTGAGAAATGAGGTAGGTTTTAGAGCTACAGTAGGTTTTAGAGCTATACTTGCATCATCAAATCAGTAAAATAGCACCACCATGTTGAAGAAACATGCTGAAGTGTGTCAGAACAGTGTTTTAAGTGATACTGTTAACATGTGCTATGATTTAGTATTTTTTGTATTAAGAGAAGTTTTAGAAAAAGAAAGAAATGCATTATTTCATAGTTTTAGAAATTCCAGCTAGTATTTGTAAGACTGAAAAATAAAAACTAAAATATTAATGATAAAGGTAAAAAAACCCTCACATCTGTTGAGGCTACTGCTTTAAAATGAGCTAATTTGGTTTGGTTTGGTCTGGTTTTTTGGTTGAATGCCATAAATACCATTTTTGCCAGTCCCCCATTTAAAGGACTAGTAATCTAGTTGACTTTTGTAATTGGGATATTTTTCTGCCAAGCTCTAAGCTTTTATTTCATACAACAAAATATAATATCTTGGCCATCGTTGCTTCTGCTCTGCTAGTTATCTCTGCTCCCAGCCTTTTCCACATACCCTTAGAATGTACTGCAAAGTCTCTATATTAAATGCCAAATCTTTCTCTTTTTTTTAACATGAATTTTCGATCAGTAGCCAAAATGTTGCAACACGTATGCTGAATTTAATTTTCTTAACACTTTTGGCAATAAGCCAAAACTGATTTTACTAAACATCAATTAAAAATTCCTTGGTCTTAGTTTGTGTTAATAGATTTTGTTTAGGATAGAGTATGTGAAGAGTAGGAACCAATGGGATTAAAATTCATGCGAGCGCAGCCTGTGTGATTTTTCTGCTGCTGTCTTTGGGCTATAATGTTCGTTAGATATTATTCGATGCTCTGTTCTGGTAAACAAGTTTTTACATCATTTAATGTCCTGCTTTATAAATAAGCTGTAGCTATCCTAAGCCAAGGTTTTAAAAAAAATTTTTTAACGTACTACACTTTCAACATTCTTATTGCAGCTTACCCTTTAGGAGAGTGAAGGTAATGCTGAACCTAATCTCAACATTTGGACATCTGCCCAATGGAGAGAGAGTCAGTTTTTTTAAATTGATTTTTAAATTGTTAGGGAAATTATATATGAAACCCTTTATATTCCTAAATGGCATTAGTTTCTGAGTCCATTTGTATGCTCTTTGTAGCCATATGTCAGGGTAGAACATTTATAATTTCATGGATAAAATTGTACTTTGATTTTAGATGCAAATTTAATGCCTTTATAGTTTTTACTACCTTGAAAGGGAAAGTTCATCCAAGTATTACTCTTACCAGAGATCACACTTGAAGTAAAAGTTGTGAAGAGCAACATTCTTCATCTTTTTAAAACAATATATAATTCTGTTGTCATAGGTACTTATGTATGATGAATATATATAGAAAGGTAGGAGTTGAAAGTATGGTATTCTCTGATAGACTTTGAAGTTGTTATGATTTAAAGGCAGAGAATCGTAAGTATGTCACTCTTCATTTTTAAGAGCATAGAAAAATGAAAGATTATCTAGCATTGCTGTGATACTTGGTTCACTTGTGTTATTTATACTTCAAAGATTTAAATTTTTAACTAGACATTATCCTCATCTGAGGTCTAGAATTATTAGGCCAGATTGCTATTGAGAGTTCTTTCATATCTGTCAAGTGTTAAACTAATGTTGCCTCCTCTTTAATATGTTTCTGTGCAAGATTTTGAACTTTTAAAATTATTTCCTGAGGGATAGCTGTTATCTCATACATCCCCTACTTTCATTTTCAAGTTTCATAAAAAAACTTTATATACACATTACTCAAAATAAAGTTTTCCAGTTTCCTTATAAACGTAGCAGAGTACAGTTTTTTTTAACCTATTAACCCATGTTCAAGATATCTAGGCAACTTTAAAAGGGGGTTATTGTGGGGAAACGGACTTTGGCCCAGTGGTTAGGGCGTCCGTCTACCACATGGGAGGTCCGTGGTTCGAACCCCGGGCCTCCTTGACCCGTGTGGAGCTGGCCATGCACAGTGCTGATGCGCACAAGGAGTGCCCTCCCTCACAGGGGTGTCCCCGCGTAGGGGAGCCCCACACGCAGGGAGTGCGCCCCTTAGGGAGAGCCACCCAGCGCGAAGGAAAGTGCGGCCTGCCCAGGAATGGCGCCACCCACACTTCCCGTGCCGCTGACGACAACAGAAGCGGACAAAGAAACAAGATGCAGCAAAAAGACACAGAAAGCAGACAACCAGGGGAGGGGTGGGGAATTAAATAAATAAATAATAAAAATAAAATAAAAGGGGGTTATTGTGATGAATATGATTGTGTTTCTCATCTTCAGATTCACATACTGCATGGTATGAAAAGTGTTAAAAGCCGTATAAGGTTGATGTCAGTTTAATTATATTTTAATGAATACATAAAATAAATTTTAATATCTTTAATGCCAATTTATAACCTATACATGATTGCATGTCATTCTAGGAAATGTGCTTATTGCTAATGGCTACTTTATTTCCACGAATAAAGATTAGTAAGAAACTTAAAAATCAACATTTCTTTCTTATTTCCCTGGCCATTAAAATGTTTTTAGACATGTAAACTAGCTTGGTATAGAGAAGAAAGAAATAAAAGAATTAAAGATAGGGGAAGTGGACTTGGCCCAGTGGTTAGGGCATCCGTATACATGGGAGGTCCACAGTTCAAATCGCGGGCCTTCTTGACCCATGTGGAGCTGGCCCATGCGCAGTGCTGATGCGCGCAAGGAGTGCCCTGCCACACAGGGGTGTCCCCCGCGTAGGGGAGCCCCACGCGCAAGGAGTGCGCCCTGTAAGGAGAGCCGCCCAGTGCAAAAGAAAGTGCAGCCTGCCCAGGAATGGCGCCGCACACAGGGAGAGCTGACACAACAAGGTGATGCAACGAAAAGAGACACAGATTCCCGTGCCGCTGACAACAACAGAAGTGGACAAAGAAGAAGATGCAGCAAATAGACACAGAACAGACAACTGGGGCAGGGGAGAGAAACTAATTTAAAAAATTAAAGATAATGGCATTTTGATCCTATGTCTCTAAACTATGTTGTCTTGTTCCCGTTTTAAAAATTACAGTAATTTTTATGTGCCTTCTAAGAATTAGAATAAGATTAGAAGGAAGTTATGGTTATTTATAAGTTGGAAAATATAGCATTTACATGAGAAAGTTTGCCTAAAATCACATGCTTCTGATTAGCATTTTGTTAAACCACGTCATCTCATTTGTTCTGTAAAATTGCTATGGTTCTACAATACAATGGATGCTATTATAGTTTGTTAGTGTTTTTCCCCCAAAGAATCTATCCACATCACATTTTATGTTTTTATTTTTCCTGTAATAAGAAATATTCTTTAAATTTGCCACTAAAACACAATTTAGGAATATTTTTAATGAGGATTCAATAAAAGCAGTGCCGGCCATTAGCGTAAAGCACTGAATAGCTCCTGCGGTAGCGTACTTGAGCGCTCAGTTATGAGGCAGGGGGATGCTTACAATAAATAGGATGACATTATGGCAGAGAAATTTATTTGATTTTTAAATTCTGGTGACTTTAATCCACTCGGATATTTCTGGAACAATCTTAATGTTCTATGGCTTTTTCGAAATCCATTTGGGAACTTCATGTAAACTGCACTATTTGTTCTAGATCAGCAGTTCCTAACCTTTTTTGTTTCACGTACCCCTTTGCCAGTGAGGTGAAAACCACAGACCCCTTACTGAGTCCACACTCTACTATGTATTATTTAATAAATACATCACACCCACACCAACACATCCCCACAAGAATAATGTTGCTTTTTAAAAAGTAAGTTCAAGCTCATGCACCCCTTGTTAAGAACCCCTGTTTTAAAGGGTGTTTTTGAGGTTTTGCTGCTTTACAAAGTAAAACTTAGGAGACAATGTCGTTTTTTTATGATTTAATCGGACAAGGTTTTTTTTAAATGGACCTAACCTTCCACTATTATAAGATAGTAAAAGAATTTGAATAGTCACCAACAGGTAATTAAAAACTTGTGGTTCCAAATTATTATAGCAGTAGTCTTCGCCAAGAAAACACATTTCATGTTTATTTCAAAAATGTTGGAATTACAGCTGATCTCAGTTTGGAGTGTGCTCTGTTCTTGATTTCGTTCTGTCTGTCTATATTTCATGAAGAAAATGTTCAGAATTAGGCAAATATATCTGCTTTCCACATAGTTACCTATAAGAAAAACCTAATTCTACCATTAGTTTGAGATTTCGTTTTAAATTACATTCATGGGAATGTGAGAGAGGTTTGGTCTTTCAGGTGACTAAGAAAATGCCATTCCATAGATATTTTTTTAACTCTATTGAAGTATTACAGAAATACAACAAAGGGCACAAAGCATAAATGGACAACTCAGATCCCACAAAGCAGACACCTGGGTCACCACCAAACAGACCATGAGTTGGAAAGCCGCTGGAGCCCATCACACCCTGGAGCTCCCCTCTACCCCTGCCCAGAGGGGACTGCTGACCTGCGCCTTCAATGCTAGTACCGTTCAGCCTGCTTGGCGCTTAAAAGTAGAATTATATTCTTCAGTATTGGCTGCTTCTTCGTGAGATTCTTCCATATGCTCGCTGCATGTCACTGTAGTTCATTGATCTTTGTTGCTGTACAGCATTCTGTTATATGAAATACCCTGATGTATGTATAGGTTCTGTGGTTGATGGACATTTGGGGTGGTTCCTAGATTTTGACTTACAAATAATCCTACTGTGAAGATTTTTCTACATTTTCCTCACTTGCCCTCTGCTCACGTTCTGGTTGGGCATCTACCTAGAAATGGTCCTGCTGGGTCATAGACACCATTCGCTTCCAGAGCGATGGACGCTTCACTCTCCCACAGGGACTGCGTTCCTTCCTGGTGCTCCATATCCTACCAACGTTTAGTGTTGGACTTTTTAAAGTTAACTGTTCAGGTGGGTGTATAATGAGATCATTGTGGTTTTTTTTTTAAAGATTATTTATCACCCTCGCACCCATTGTCTGCTCTCTGTGTCCATTCACTGTGTGTTTCTGTGTCTGCTTGTATTCTCGTTAGGCTGCTCCAGGAACTGATCCTGAGACCTTCTGGAGTGGAAGAGGCGATCATTCTCTTGCACCACCTCAGCTCCCTGATCTGCTGCATCTCTTATTATCTCTCCTCTGTGTCTCTTTGTTGCATCATCTTGCTGTGCCAGCTCTCCGCATGGGGCAGTACTCCACGCAGGCCAGCACTCTGCATGGGCCAGCTCACCACATGGGCCAGCTTGCCTTCACCAGGAGGCCCTGGGCATCAAACCCTGGACCCCCAAAAGCAATTAGACAGGAGCCCAATTGCTTTGAGCCACATCTGTTTCCCGCAGTGTGATTTTAATTGCATTGTCCTGACTAGTAATTAGATTTGAAAACCTGTCCATGTTTGTTTATTAGCCACTGGCGTATCTTCTTTTGCGAAGTGTCTAGTCAAGCCTCTTGCCTGTTTTTCTACTGGATCAAATGTCTTTTTCTTATTGATTTGTAGAAGTGGTTGTATGTTCTGGATAGGCTACAGTCCCATTGTGATTTATGTTGTGGCTATTTTCTCCTAATTTAACTTTTCCCTCTCCAAATTGTGTCTCAACAGAGAATCATAATTTTAATGTAGTCCAGTTATCAGTCTTTTCTTTTATGGTTAGTGCTCTTTTTTTAACATTGGATGTTATGGAATTTTCCCTTACCCAAGGTCATGAAAGATATTCTGTATTATCTTCTGGAAGTTGTGCCTTTCACTTTCAAATAGACTACTTGGCATTTTTCAATT
This sequence comes from Dasypus novemcinctus, assembly GCF_030445035.2. Lineage (NCBI taxonomy): Eukaryota > Metazoa > Chordata > Mammalia > Cingulata > Dasypodidae > Dasypus > Dasypus novemcinctus. The sequence continues at coordinate 157,357 of NC_080701.1, read as the reverse complement.
TTCTTTCTGTACTTCTGTTACCTTAACTATTTCCAGTTTCGTTCTTTGGATTTAATTTGCTATTATTTTTCTAACTTATTAAAAGTTATGCTTAGTACACTGATTTTCAGCCTTCTTAAAAATATGTTGAAGGTTATAAATTTCTAAGCATAACTTTAGCTGGTTCCCACAAGTTTTGATATGTGGTATTTTCTTTTATTAAAAATATTTTCCAATTTCCATTGTGATATACACTTTTTAATATATAAGCTTTTCAGAATATATTTTAATAGGATTTTTTGAAGTTATATTTGTATTTTTGGTTTATTTGAAAAATTATAGGAATAACTTAAAGCTCTAGATCAGCAGTGGCAAACTACAGCCCCCAGGCCACATGCTCACAGGTTGTTTTCATTTGGCCCATGAGCTGAGAATGGCTGTTGAATTTTTTAATTTTTGAAAAAAATCAAAATAATATTTTGACTTTGAAAGTTAAATGAAACTCAAATTTCAGTCCATAAAATATTATGGAGCAGAGCCACATTCATTTACGTGTGGTCCTGGACTGCTTTGCGCTGCAGTGGCAGAGCGCGGCTGCCTTGGAGACCACACCTGGCCAGCAGAGCCACCTGCGATCCGGTGCTTTCCAAAGTGGCCTGCTGGCCTCATCCCAGTTGCGCTGTCTTCAGAGTAGTACTCTTTCGGCAGGCAGCAGGGGCGTGGCAATCTCAGCTCCACTTAATCCAAGCACAGGGCTTAAGAGAATGTCCAGGGTGGCATCTGTGACTGAGGACCAGGCCCTCCAAGACATAGCCTTTCAGGACTCAAGCCCCAAGCCTGGAGTTCACCTGGCTCCCCTTCCCTAACAGGCCCTGTGCTCGCTTTGTCCCTGTCTCCTGAGATGCTTTCAAAATCTTTTCAGCTCTTCAGCCTTTCAGCTGCCTTTTCCAAAACTGACAGACACCCTGTGGGGAAAATTGGCCCCAAATATCAGACTCACTTCTGTAAGTTTTCTTCTTCTCCCAGATCTTGCCCCATAGTTTCCCATGCCTTATTAGCTCACTAGTGCCTTCAAGAAGATTTTTATTCTAAGTAGTTGGAACCTTTTCTAGTTGTTTTTGTTGCAGAAAATCAGGAGTACTGAACCATATAAGAAACCCAAGACTGGCACTCAGGAGACATGGAGGAACAGTTTTGTTACACGCAGACCCAGAGGAGAGTCAATCTCCAAATTCTAAGCCCCGTTTTTCAGTTTTCATAGGTTTATGTAGGATCTTTTGTGGGATCCAGCATGACTTTTGCTCATTGGCTAACGTGTTGCTGGGTGAAATTTTGCAAGTGGGGTTACAGAAGCAGAATGCAGGTGCAAGGTCACGGGGTGATTTATAGAAGTGGGGGGCCAGAGTGGTTTGTTAGATTACAGAAGCGGGGGGCAGGAGTCATTCTGTGATATTCTCCTGCAAGGCCGTGTTCTCACAGGCTGATTTTCAGAAGCTGGGGCAGGAGTGGCTCATTAGGTATTTTTTCTGCAACGTTATTTTTATTTCTCAATATTTTCAGATGGAGCATTGGTTCACATTACTTAGTCTGCTAATATGGAAACCTAGGTAGACCATAAAATATTTGTTTTTCAAGATAATTCTTAGATCTTACAGGGAAACTCTTGCCAAATGAGTTGTTAATCCTGAACCTAAAGATGCTTGGGTGCCCATTGCATGAAGCAGCCCATTCTCCTACTCCACTCTGCCCCCACAGGATTGGGGCTGGGAGCACCACCCTTCTCCTCCAGGTCCCATAATGCAGAAGCCTGAGCCTGATCACGGCTACTTTCCTCTCACTCCCCCCGACCCCCCAGCCCTGCTTCCAGCCCCACCACTGCTCCCTAGCTCAGTCCTCACCACTTCTCACCTGCATTACTGCCTCCCTGCCGCCCAGTCCAGCCTCCACTCTGCTGCTAGTGGCCATATGGAGGTTTGTCACTCCCTGCTTAAAATTCTCAGTGGCCCTCTGTTGTTGCATGAAATCAGAGTTCTTCAGAAGAGTGCACTATTTAACCTTGCCTCCCATCCCTTCCCTAAGATTCCTTTGAGAACTACTTGCAGGACATAAAATACATCTTAGTATTTCACACCCTCTGTGCCTTTGTATGCCATTTATGCCTTCCACACCACTCTTTTCTCTAGCTGATTAATGCCTATTTATTATTCAAGGAGCTGCAATACCACTTCCCCTTTCCTGTTCTCAGCCTCCTCAGGACTCTAGATTCCTTAAGGACAGACATGGTGTTTCATTTGACTATATGTCGTCAGAGTCTAGCATAGTGTAGGTATTAAAAAAAGGAGTGATGGATAAACTTAAGTAAAATAAAACGGCCACCTGCAGTGGATGTTAGTAGAAAGAACCCCCTTTTTTTTAAAGATTTATTTTTTATTTCTCTCCCCACCCCATTGTCTGCTCTCTGTGTCCCTTCGCTGTGTGTTCTGTGTCCGCTTGTATTCTTGTCATCGGCACCAAGAATCTGTGTCTCTTTGTTGTGTCATCTTGCTGCATCTGCTCTCCATGTGTGTGGTGTCACTCCTGGGCAGGCTGCACTGTTTTGTGTGTGGGGTGGCACTCCATGCAGGGCGCAGTCCTTGTGCATGGGGTATCCCTATGCAGGGGACAGCCCTGCATGGCAGGGCACTCCTTGTGCGCATCAGCACTGCGTGTGGGCCAGCTCAGATGGGTCAGGAGGCCCGGGGTTTGAACCCTGGACCTCCTATATGGTAGGCAGACACTCTTTATCAGTTGGGCCACATCTGCTTCCCAGGAAGAACCTTTTTCTGAGAAAGGATTTTCCAAAAGACAAACAATTGACCTGCAAGGGCTTTCCAAGAAAATGAAACAATGGAACACACCCTACAGATAAACCAGTTTTAGTCCAGAAGAGACAGCTTATCAGAATGGACAAGCATGCCATACTAATTAGTGCTCCCTCTTTGTTACACACCCCATGTAGAATGGAAACTTAATGCCAGCCAATCCGAGCGTGTTTTGGTTTGCCCCGTAAACTTCCCCTTTCCACTCCAGAACTCCTTCGCACTTTAGGTTTGGCACTGCCCAATTTGTTTTGTGGCCCAAATGAACTAACAAAAATTTTAAATGCCACAATTTATCCTTGACAGACTAAAACAGTCCTGTCCTCATTTACCATTCTCTTGCCCCCCAAATCTCTTACTTATTGAGTTTCAAATGTAAGCCCATCTTTCCTAATTTAAGAACAGAAAAAGAGTTCCCCTTGTTTGACCCTCTAGCTTATACCCGTTTTAACTTGACTTTTTACTGAGCTGTGTCTCATCTCATCGTCTCTTTGTTCCCCGGATCTTCTGTTATCTGCCCTTCCACTTCTGTCAAGCTTGTCCTTGCACAAGCCCAAGGGCAGCTCTCTGAGCCCTCAGACATGTTCCTGTGCACAGCACCCCAGTGACCTTTCACTGCTCTACGATGGGACTCCCTGTCGTCTGTAGGTCAAGGCACTGCTTCGCAGTCACCTCCCGCTCTCCTCTCGGCACCTCCAGGGCAGGCACTGGTCAGTCTCTGTGGCTCCAGTGCCTGACCTGCTGGGATCTGCCCACCCCTCTGTGACATCCTAAATCCTGGCTTAGCGTCATCACTGCATACCGAGTCTCCTTCCTTGCTAGACCCCAAGGCCTTCTCTCTCTCGGTTCTTTTAAACTCTGCTGCTGCAGCTGGCATTGCCAACCCTCTTTGGAATAATGCCCTCAACTGGAGCAGAGATGATCTCCCTCCCTCATTCTCTAGCTTCTGCCTCTGACGACTTTCCTTAGCATCTGCTAATATGTCTTCTCAACCCCTAATGATGACTCTTCTCCAGGGCTCTCTTGGTCATCTTCTCCATTGTTTTTTTACTCATATTGAATTTTAGACCTTTTAAAAAAAATCTATATTTATGTTTCCAGATTTCTCTTTAGTCTTCTTTTCTCTACTGTACATAGTCCTTATGGTGGTTTGAAGCTGTATGTACCCCATAAAAACATGTTATTAAACATAGTCCATTCCTGTGGGTATGGAGCTTCTGGTGAGTCTACTTCAGCTAAGGTGCAGCCCCCCTCACTCAGGATGGGTCTTACTCCCCTTACTGGAGTCCTTTATAAAGAGAATGAAATTCAAAGAGAGAAAGCCACGGAAGCAGGAAGCTGAAGCAACGAAACCGAGAGGAGAATGGAGAGGCCAGCAGACGCCGCCATGGGCCTTGCCACGTGGCTGGTCTTTGGGTCTTTGGGAAGAAAACAGTGCTTTGATGATGCCTTGATTTGGACATTTTCTTGGCCTCAAAACTGGAAGCAGATAAAGTCCCATTGTTCAGGCCAAACCATTTCACGGCGTTTGCTTCAAGCAGCCAAAGAAATAGAAACATCCTTTATTTTTAAGAATGTTACCCTCCTGGATGATTTTGCTGTTATCTCAAAATTTGTAGGTACAAAATTGGGTCACTCATTTTTCTAAGTGCTTTCTCTGAATTTCTGTTGCCAACAGGGTAATGTTATTTTTTTCTCAAACATTAATGTATAAACGTTGGCATTCTCATTGATTAACACTTTTCTTCAGTATTTGTATCATGCCCTGTCCATTCTTCACAATTCAACACATCCCCCATTTCCACTGCCAGCATTCTCATCCATACCTTTATCACATATCTGGGTTACCAAAATAAGCCTCTAACTAGAGAAATGTTAGGAAGCACTGACTTAAGATTATATATTGTGGGGAGCAGATGTAGCTCAAGGAGTTGAGCACCTGCTTCCCATGTACGAAGTTTGATCCCTGGTACCTCCTAAAAACAAACGAGAAAAATCAACTCTCATTGGAGAGTGGACATAGCTCAGTGGTTGAGCACCTGCTTCCCATGTACGAGGTCCTGGGTCAATCCCCAGTACCTCCCCAGCAAAAAATATATATATCATGTGGTTCAGTACTTAAATCATATGTTCCCATGTATTAACTTTAGGCTGTGTTTTATTTCCTAAACAGGACAAAGAAAATTCCTTAAGAGCAGAGACTACATCATGCTTTTCTATCTGCTACAGCATTCAGGCTAGTGTGAAAACTGTGTCACTTAATATGTTGCAAAGTGATTGCAAAAATGGGGAAACTAAACTGGAGTCAACACATTTAAAGACACTCTGGTAAAGGGCTGTGTTTTAGTTAGCTAGACTGCTGGAATGCAGTATACCAGAAATGGGTTGGCTGTTTACAATGAGGATTTACTAATTTATCAGCTTACAGTTCTGAGGCACAAAAAGCTCAGATCAAGTCTTCACTGGATGATGCTTTTCTCCCCAAGGACTGGCTGCTGGCGCTCCTGGATGGCAGCGTCTGCAAGTCTCCCTTCTCTTCCAGGTTTCATTCCTTTCAGCTTCTGGCTTCCTCTAGCTTCCTGACCATCTGTCTTTCTGTATCATCCGGTTTATAAAGGACTCCAAATAGAGGGTTAGAACCCCCTGGGGTCACACCTCACTGATGTGATCTAATCAAAAGGTCCCACCTACAACAGGCTCATACCCACAGGGACGGATTAACTCTAAGGACATGATTTTTCTGGGATCTATAAAAACCTCAAACTACCATAAGCTACAAAAATTAAAAACAAACCTAGAGAACACATAAAAGTCCTATCATGCCAGATGTTTTATGTGAAACACGTTATAGGTTATAGGTAATATTAATATGTACTTTAAAAGCTCTAATATTTTATCATGGCATTGCTTTAAAATTCTGATATTCAGGAGAAAGAGAAGTAGAGATTTAAGGCATAGTACACTTTGTAAAATTTTATACAAGGACTTGAAAATTGAATTCAGTAGTCTTACATTGAATTTAAGACTAATGTCCGCAGCCAGCACTTTTTATCCTTTACATGGTACGACTTCATGCTTGCCCTGCTTCTCATTTCATCCTTCACATGGTAGGACCTCCTGATGCTTGCCCTGCGTGTTCAGTGTTCCACCCAAACTGGAGAGCAAGCCTTTCTCCAGAAATTCTTCGTTTCTCTGACTCCGCACTTTTCAGAGGCACCTTTTCCTCATCCATTTTTACATTCAATCAGTATTTATTGAACAGGGATAGGCAGTGAGAAAGAAAAGGCATTGCTTGTGGCTCTCACTCAAACACTTGAGCCATATCTGCTCCCGAGATTTAAACACAAATAATTAAGGCAATTAAAAAATTATTATCCAATTATTACCATTATGAGATCAGCCCTGGGTCATCCTCCACAATTTTCTCAGATGTTTAAAAATAAAGTGGCTAAAAGGTAGATGCTGATAGGTGAGGCCTTAAGGGAGAAAATACAAAAAAAAAAAAAAAAAAAATGAAAAGGACTTTTTTGGGGGGTAGTTGGCAAGAGGAGAGGTGCATTTAGAAACGAGGTTGTGGAAAAAGGGGGCTAAGGAGAAATTCCTGCTGGGGACACCCAAGCATCTGGCATTCAATTCCAGTTGTTACCTGAATGTCACGCAGGGCAGTTTGCACAGCTGTGGCACCTCCACCCCTAGATAACAGCTTTTCATCAGAGCTGCGGGGGTTCCTGGGGCATGAAGCAGGTGCTTGAGACAAACCTTTCCTAAGCACCTTAGAGGCTGGTTCGCAGGAAAGGGCGGCCAACACTGGGTCCTACACAGAGTGTAGATGAAGTGTACTATTTAATACTTTAGTTCCATGCCAGGGAGGACAGAGTTGAAGACTAGAGAAAGTCTTGGTTACTGGTCGAACTGGGAGAAGGACCCACCGCTGCTTCTTGTCAATTCCCTACTGGTTTTCCTGGCCTCCCCTTGTCCCTCGAGGCACAGGTTTGAGAAGCCTGGAAGGCCAGCCCTACTTTTGACAGACCCAGTAGATCGGCCTCTGTTGGCTTCTCTACCCTATCTTCTCCCATCAGCAACAACTGGGATGAAAAGCAGTGTGAGGACAAAGTATCCAGGAAGGCCCTCCCGGCACACACTTGTTACCTGGCCTTGGCGAGATGCTATTCTTCTTTCTTTCTTTTAGCCCTTTTAGCCTTTTCCATTGGCAGAGATATCTCCTACACCAGGTTAAACCGAAAAGAACAGATGGGTTTTTATTGGACGTAGTGAAAAACTAAGAAGAATGCACCCCTCAGAAAAATCACGTACAGGACGCCTGCCTTTGGAGTTGGAATGCAGGGACTTTTACCATCTAAATCTTTATTAACTAACTGGTATTCTGGGCCAAAAGTGCTTAATTTCCAACTTGAAATTTTAACTATCTTTTTCTTGCTCACAAATCAATGCCAGGGAAATCCCAAACTGACTTCTTCTGTATGTCTTGATAAATTGTTACAGAAAAGGAAAACTACTGACAGATACTTTCTCTCCCGATGTATCTAGATGTAGCTATTTTCTTCTTGGTCCACCACCCACCACCCCCTTGGAGGCTGATGTCTATGCTTTTCCCAGCCCTACTCAACCAAGATGCGTTGAATTAAACATCACATGATTTAACAATGCCAATTCACTCTTCTTTCCCACTCCCATTTAAGCTTCCCTTAAGCTGAGTTCATGTCTTTTTGTATCTTCCACAGAGCCTAATAAATATGTGGTGCTAGCCTGATAACTGAGTTTCAATGAATATGGTCCACTTGCTATAAAATTCTTCACCACAGTTCTCTAAAAGTACTAAAACACTTCGTACTCATGTATAATTCCTGAAACCATGATGTAAAGCTTTTAAAGAATCTCAGGATTCCTGAAGACTACATGAAAGCGCATAAAATAGAGCTGAGTTAGGGAAGCCCTGATGCACTTCATGCCTACATCATCATTAGAGGAGAAAAGACAGTACATAACTTGCTTAAGTTTGAAAACCTTAACTTTAAGCATGGTAGGAACTCCAAGTCTGGCCACAGGATTATTAAATAAATCATGCCCCCCAAAATACACATTTATAATCTCATTTTAAATCCATTTAGCAATAAGAATTCAATAAAATAGAGAATGTGTATTAAGTAATCTTTATTGATGTTTCACATTCAGTTACTTTATCAGTTCTTCAGTTAATTTTACAAGTATGATAAGTTATATTTGCTGTGGGCCTTTAAATGTAAAATAAATACAAAATACCTTTGTGGTTCAATGCACACTCAGTGACGCATTTTTTTCTGAGGTATTCCTTTCAGTCTGGTTCTATCCCAGATCTCTTTTCACTTCCCCTAGGAAAGGTCTATTAAACCACACGATGGCTGTGGAACCAGTGAACTTGAGTTTCCACTACATTAGACAAATTTCTTGATCTCATCATACAACACCAGCACAAAAGCACCACCCATGCCTCTCAGCACATTGGACCAGGCACCTTTGAAGAACGCTTTGGCTCCTTCATCTTTTGCAATCTTCCTCCAGCAGTCAACTGTCCCAGAGTACATAATATCAGCTGTGGAAACAGATGCTGGTGAGGGCTCTGTAATTTGGGGTGGGCAGAGACAGCTGCACAAGTCAAGCCCCGTGCACCCCCAGCTGGCCACCGCCTTCCCTGCCTTGCCATTTCCACTCCTTCACCTCAACAGCAAGGGATGCACCTGGGCAATTAGCTGAACACGTCACAGGCTGTCCAACCATAAGACAGGAAGGGATCAGGGTGGAGGGGCGTGCGAGGCTGGGGGGTCCTGTGTTTATGGGTAGGATGCTGAGGCCTTGTCTGGTTGCACAGTTAAAGTGAGCATGCAACCATTAGATCTAAGCACATGAAACCGCCAGCACTGAATTGTTTTGACTTTCAAAATGACAGCTTCAGCCTATAGAAGATAAAACTCTGTCACAGCGACTGCCTCAGGCCGTCCTCCTCTCTGTGAAAACACCCAAACCTAGGACCCCTTTGATAACTAGATAAATGGAGCAAGATTAGTTTTCAATAAACTAGTTAACTGCTTAATTATTTCCCCGCACACAGGTCCTACATGGGCCTAAGACCTCTATAGCTGGACACTTAGATACCTGTCTATAGCATTTCTTAAATGAAAAGGAGAAACATTTTTTTCCTTTAAAAATAGTTGAAAATTTAAGGGAGTTACATCTTTCTTCCTCAGTCCTTATCAAATAATTTTAACAATCTAGACTAAGGGAATGAAAGGCGCGGCGGGCAATGTTCTGGGGCAGAAGGTCGGGAGGTGCAGAGGAGCAGGTCTCAGGCTTACCCCCTTTCCGGCCGGACTGCATCATCATCCTACGGCGAACAGTGTCAAAGGGGTAGGACACCAGCCCCGCGACCGCCGTCACGGTCTGCGCAATCATCCAGCTCACGATGATGTGCACGTTCTTGGGGTCAGGCAGCATCCCTGCAGGAGAGCCAAGAGCCAGCGGCGGTGAAGGGACCCTCACCCGGCTCAGCAAGCCCTCTGGAGACGCCCCACAAACAAGCCGCCAAAACTGGGTCCAGGAAAGCTGAGGTTCTACTCAGTACACAAGGTGCGGAATTTGCCCCATGCTCCTCGAGCAACTGATACAGCTGTGCCAGGAGGGGAGCTGGGCTCCCCTCCTCTAAGCTTAACCCAAGGCCAGAGCTTCAGCAGAGGGGAGGGCAGAGGACAAAATGGGGCTACCGACCACACCGCCCCACCCCATTCACAAGCCTCAGTGTGCCCCAGGATCAGGGCGACGCCGAGGGAGAGCCCTCCGGGTTCCAGCCGCGCTCCACCACCCTGGCCCCCTCACCCTTGGCAGTGTCGTAGACCCCCGAAGTAGGCGGCCCTGTAGATGATGATGCCTTGCACGGACACGTTGAAGCCTGGTAGAGGCCGCGCCAGCCCGTCCGACTTGAAGATCTTGGTTAGGCAGTTGCCCCAGGCCGCTGAACTCACGCTGGGCGGCCCCCTTGCCCACGTCGGCAGCCAGCCTGGTTCTGGCGAAGTCCAGCGGGTAGACAAAGCAGAGGGAGGTGGCCCCGGCCGCCCCGCCGGAAGCCAGGTTCCCGGCGAAGTAGCGCCAGAACTGCTTATGGCGGTCCACGCCACCCAGGAAGATCTGCTTGTACTTGTCCTTGAAGGCGAAGTTGAGGGCTTGGGTGGGGAAGTAGCGGATGACGTTGGCCAGGTTCCCCCTCCAGAAGGAGAGGAAGCCCTGCTCCTTGGGGATCCTCACCACGCAGTCGATGATCCCTTTGTACTGCTTCTCGGCCGTGATCTGCTTGCTGGCATGCTGGACCTGGGGGGCAGAGGACAGCAGGGCAGAACGGGCACCGGAGGGCGAGGACTGGCACCTCCGCATTTCCTTTTGACAAACTCTGTATGGGGAAATGTGGCAAACTGCTAACAGGTGGTGAATGTGGGTACCTAAATGGGATATGTTGGTACTGTTTTTTTGAAGTTTGACGTAAGTTTGAAGTTATTTTTAAATAAAATTTAAAAAAATATTTTAAGAAATGTATGAGGAAATCAAAGTTTCCTATGGCTAGAAATATATTGGGAGCTTACTGGGAGAGAGAAATGAATAAAGAATGATCTGTGTCCCCAAAGGGCTCTTGATTTAAAGGACATAATGGGCAGGAGGTGACAATTCTTCAGTTCCATCGGAGAGGAGGATCTCTGAGCAGTGGCTTTAACATAGAAAGTAGAATAAATTCATTAGGCATTAGAGCCTGAAACAATTCAAGCAGATTATCTGGGTAATCAATCATGGAGGGGTTTCTTGCTGTTTGTTAGCAGTTTGTTGGGGTCTTTGTTGATAATTCTGGCTTAGCAGTATTGACTCCCAGGTTGGGGTATTCCTCATTGAAATGTGGGCAGGTGAAAGCGGAATAATTCTAAGCTGTTCAGGGCCAGGCAGGGTAGGAGAAATCTGGGTAGAGAATGAGTAAAACCATCTGACTTTATTCTGAAAATTGTATCTTAATTCCTCAAGCTTCGGTTTCCTTACCTATAAAACGGGAAAAAAGAATACCCATTTTATAGAGTTTTTATAAAGATAAATGAAATAATATTTACATCAGCCTACAGCATAGGGCATGGCACAGTGTAAGCGAGTTCTTAATAAGGAGTAATAATTATTTTGATGTTTTTGTTGTAAAACGTTTTGTTGCACTGCAGGAGGACAGTGCAAGGGATACTGAAAACTAAAAGGGGAGCCGGCCTACGCGGCTGGGTGGAGCGCCGCGGCTGTCACGCGCAGGACCTGGCTCGCTGGCTTGCCGTAACCCGACTCCGGGTGGGTGCCCATATTTGGACACCCGAACGCGGGCGCCACCCGACACCAGGAATCTGCCACCGCCGCGGGACCTGCCTCCGCAGAGGGCACCTTCCCCTTGGCGCGGGCCGCGCGCCCGGGCCTCGGCCTAGCGCAGACCTCCCCGGCCGCACGGGCCTCCTCACGGCGCCCGGCCCTGTCCCCGTCCGGCCCGCGCCCGGCCCTGCCCGCGCCCTGCGCTGCGCTGCGCTGCGCTGCCCTGCCCTGCCCTGCCCGCACCCTGCCTTACCCTGCTCTGCCCGCGCCCGGCCCTGCCCCCGCGCCCTGCCCGCGCCCGGCCCTGCCCGCGCCCTGCGCTGCGCTGCGCTGCCCGCGCCCTGCCCGCGCCCGGCCCTGCCCGCACCCTGCCTTACCCTGCTCTGCCCGCGCCCGGCCCTGCCCCCGCGCCCTGCCCGCGCCCGGCCCTGCCCGCGCCCTGCGCTGCGCTGCGCTGCGCTGCCCGGCCCTGCCCGCGCCCGGCCCTGCCCGCACCCTGCCTTACCCTGCTCTGCCCGCGCCCTGCCTGCGCCCGGCCCGGCCCTGCCCTGCCCTGCCCTGCCCTGCCCGCGCCCGGCCCGCACCCTGCCTTACCCTGCTCTGCCCGCGCCCGGCCCTGCCCCCGCGCCCTGCCCGCGCCCGGCCCTGCCCGCGCCCGGCCCGCACCTGCAACAGCAGTTTGACCCGCTCGATGGGGGCGACCGCGGTCTTGGAGACGGCGGCGGCTACGCCGCCCGCCAGGAAGTCCTTGAGGAAGCTCAGCGCCTGGTCGCTCATGGTGCCGCCGGCGCGCACAGCCGCAGGTCCGCGCACTCGCTCTCGGTCCCGCGCCGAGCCAGCCGCCGCTCCCCGTCCCTGCGTGCTGCGAGGGGCCCCGCGTCTCCCCTCGCAGCCCCCTTATATCCCCCTCCCAGTCTCTCGCGAGAGGAGGAGGGACCCCGGGCCGGCGCGCAGCGCGCATTGGCTGGGCAGGTGCGCGGACGGCCCCTCTCCGTCCCCCTCCTCTACAGAGGGCATCGGGGGCGAAGGCGCTTCGGGAGGCAGGGGTGTGCCGGGGACTGTGCTCTCAGCCTGGGACGTTTAAAGGGCAAATCGCTGCTATCTGCGCCGCCGAGCGAGGGAACACCGTGTCACCAGCTCGTGGGACGCTGTATTTATAGCACAGGAGCCTTGGGCCGCCGGCCTGGGCACTGACCCGGAGCCGAGCCCTGGAGCAGGGCTTCGCCGGGGCCTGCGCGGGACTTCTCGTGGCCAGGGGGTTCAGACCGTTTTTAATTCTTCTTCCTGGGAACACCGTCCCCACCAGAGCTCACTGCCTGGATTTGGGCTCTTCAGAGTCGTGCGCTCTCGCAAATGAATTAAATCCTCCTCTAAACACCGGCCTCACCTGATTCTGTGAGTACCGCATAAATCTGGCAGCCCGTTCAATCACTCATTCTGCTATCAATTATGTATGTGCTTGGCACTCAGTGCCACCAGGAAGCGCCAGGTGCAGGCAGCCACTGGCTCTAGCAAGTGTGTGCGTAATTTCTTTGCATTCCTGGAAGGCCAGCCTGCCATACTTTGCCTGGAGAGCGCAGTGACTCTTAGAGCAGGGACGTCCTGGGACACTTTCTGGCCCCGAGGGCTCGCCTGTGCCTGGCTGCTCGCAGTGGAGCCTCAGTGCAGACTTCCCATCAGAGGACGGACACGAGCAGAACGTCGGCGCCTTGGCTGCGTGTGCCTCGCAGAACACCCGAGGCTGGGGCGGCACGTGCCGTCTAGTCCTGACGCGGGTGGCAGCTGGTTTTTACTCTAAACTCTGCACACTCAGTTCTCTGTGTCTGTTTATGTTTACCTGTAGTTTTGACAAAATTTATTCGTTTTTTTTCACAAGCTTTTTTTTTGATGCTTGCAGAGTGAATGCAGGCATCATATGCGGTGTTTATTGAGGTGCAACTGGGTGTCACCTGAGTCTGCAGACTTTAGTAGAGCAGAGGTCACTGGTTGGGTGCCAGGACCACAAAAGTATGCGTTTATCAAAGGTTGGGACAGGCCGGAGCTAGGAAATCCAGGAGGGTTGTATAACCGCTAGGGAAGTGCAGAATGGTTGGAGGGCAGAGCAGGCAGAGGTAGAGAATTCAGAAGAGAGAAAAAAAAAAAAAGCCATTTATACATTCATTCAGCAAACACTTGTTGTACATTTATTGTGTGCCAGGGACTAGGTTTGGCCCTGCGGATTTAATGTAAGATATGACCTGGTCCCCAAAGACCTTCTAATTCAGTGGCTGCAATAAATCACTTTTGGTTTATTAATAAAGCTCTTGTTCAGCTTTATCACAACTTCATATACAGATTTCTGTGGATCAAAAAGTCCACATATTAGTCTACATTATTTTTAATTATAATAGCATACTGTATTCCATCCTGTTAATGTATAGCAGTTCCTTTTTTAAAATTTTTAAATTAATTTTTTAATTAATTTTTTTAAAAATATGAGGTCTCCATATATACTCCCCACCCTCCTCCCCCTACTCCTCCCCCTCATAACAACAACCTCCTCCATTATCATGAGACATTAATTGTGCATTAGGGTTGTTTCATTACTAAAAATAGTGCTGCTATAAACACCCTTTTGCTCAAACTTTGTTTTCCTTTTAAATTTTTTCCTTGCTATATGTCCCAAAGTAGAAAGGATAGACCAAACGTTTTTAAAGTTTTGTAGCTCCCACTACATACTGACAAATTGTTTTTCAGAAGTATGTAGCTCACCAGCAATGCTGATGGGCTTTTGTTTCCACAGACCCTCCTCCAATACTGCTTTGGAAAAAAAACAAAAAAGCACCTTCAAGTTTTTTATACCATTTATGAGTTCTAATTTGCATTTCTTTAACTGCTATGAAACTGTGTTTTCCACGTGATTCAATTGAACCTGGAAGGGTTTTCCTTTTGTGGAAACTTTTAATCTTCCTTGACCAATTTTAGAGTTAAATCAGAAAATTGATCTGTGTTTATACTCACAATAATTCGTACATATTTTTGGCTACAAGTAAGTGTTGGATATTTTCAATTTTTTTTTCTTTTTTTTTTAGGTATTGGGGGCCTGGGATTGAACCCAGGATCTCATATGTGGTAAGCCAGCCCTTAAGCGCTGAGTCACATCAGCTTCCCTTATTCATCAGTTCCCCGGAACTGAACCTGGGACCTCCCATGTGGGAGGTGGGCACTCAATTGCTTGAGTCACATCTGCTCCCTAACTTTCCTTTTTTTTAAAAAATTTACTTTGTACATTTGATAATTGGAAATATAAACAATTGAAAACTAAAAAGAAAACAGTTGAATAAAGACAGTTAATATAATATAATATTATATAATAATATACAATATGTTACACAGTATATCTCGTCCATAGTAACACAGTCACACATGTATTTGTCCTTTTGTTTCTGGCTTGCTTCACTCAACATAATGTCCTCTAGGTTCTTCCATGTTGTTGAATACTTTGTGACTTCAGTTCTTCTTACAGCTGCATAATATTCTACCATGTGAATACACCACAGTTTGTTTATCCACTCATCTGCTGATGGACACCTGGGTTGTTTCCAGCTTTTGGCAATCATGAATAACGCCACTATGAACATCCATGTGCAGGTGTCTGTTCATGTCGCTGCCTTCAGTTCTTCTGGGTATATGCCCAGTAGTGATATTGCAGGGTCACATGGCAAGTCTATTTTCAACTTCTTTAGGAACTGCCAAACAGTCCTCCACAGTGGCTGCACCATTCTACATTCCCACCAATAGTGAATAAGTGTTCCTATCTCTCCACATCCTCTCCAACACTTATAGTTGTCTGTCTTTTTAATAGTGGCCATTCTCATAGGTGTGAAATGATATCTCATTGTAGTTTTTATTGCATTTCCCTAATCATTAGTGATGTTGAGTATTTCTTCATGTGTTTTTTTTGCCCTTTGTATTTCTTCTTTGGACAAATATCTGTTCATGTCTCTAGCCCATTTTTTAATTGGATCGTTTGTCTTTTTATTGTTGAGCTGTAACATCTCTTTATATATCGTGGATATTAAGCCTTTAACAGATATGTGATTTCCAAATATTTTCTCCCATTGAGTTGGCTGTCTTTTCACCCTTTTGACAAAGTCCTGTGAGGTGTAAAAAGGTTTAATTTCGAGGCGGTCCCATTCATCTATTTTTCCTTTAATTACACATGCTTTGGGTGTAAGGTCCGAGAAACCACTACCTACTACAAGTTCTTGAAGATGTTTTCCTACATTTTCTTCCAGTGGTTTTATGGTCCTGGCTTTTATATTTAGGTCTTTGATCCATTTTGAGTTGATTCTTCTATAGGGAATGAGATGGGGATCCTCTTTCATTCTTCTGGTTATATATATCCAGTTGTCACAACACCATTTGTTAAAGAGATAGTTTTTTCCCATTAACATTAACTTGGTAGGTTTGTCAAAAACCAGTTGACGTATAAGTGAGGGTCTATTTTGGGATTCTCAATTCTATTTCATGGATCAATGTGTCTATCTTTATGCCAGTACCATGCTGTTTTGACCACTGTAGCTTTTTAGTGTGTTTCAAGGTCAGTCAGTGACATTCCTTCCATGTTGCTCTTCTCTTTTAGAATGCTTTTGGCCATTTGGGTACACTTTCCCTTCCAAATGAATTTGGTAATTGTCTTTTGTAATTCTGTAAAGCAAGCTGTTGGGATTTTGATTGGTATTGCATTGGGTAGGATTAACATCTTCCCAATCCATGAACATGGAATGCCTTTCCATTTGTTTAGGTCTTTTAAATTTTCTTTTAGCATTATTTTGTAATTTTCTGCATATAGGTCCTGTACTTCTTTGGCTAAATTATTTCCTAGGTATTTGAGTCTTCCTATTGCTATTGAAAATAGAATTTCCCCCCTGATTTCCTCTTCAGATTGTTCAGTAGTAGTGTACAAAAACATTACTGATTTTTGCATATTGATCCTGTATCCTGCCACTTTGCTGAACTAATTTATTAGTTCAAGTAGCTTTGTCGTGGATGCTTCATTATTTTCTAAGTGCAGGATCATGTCATCCACAAACAGTGAGAGTTTTACTTCACTGTTTCCTATTTCTATTTTATTATTCCTTTTCTTCTGCTTCCTTTCATGTTGGTTTTGCTGTTCTTTTTCTAGTTTCTCTAGTTGTCAGTTAAATTCTTGAATTTAGCTCTTCGTTCTTTTTTAATGTAAGCATTTACGGCTATAAAATTTTCCTCTCAAGACTGTTTTCACTATATCCCATACATTTTGATAAGGTGTGTTCTTGTTTTCATTTGTCTCTATATACTTACTGATTTCACTTGCAATTTATCCTTTGACCCACTGATTATTTAGTTGTGTGTTGTTCAGCCTCCAAACATCTGTGAATTTACTTTTTTCCTTTCTATTATTCATTTCCAGTTTCATTCCATTATTATCCGAGAAGGTGCTTTGTATAATTTCTATCTTTTTATATTTATTGAGAGCTGCATCGTGCCCTAACATGTGATCTATCCTTGAGAAATATCTTGGGCACTTGAGAAGAATGTATAGTGTGCTGTTTGGATGCAGTGTTCTGTATATGTCTGTTAGGTCTAACTTGTTTATCATGTTGTTCAAGTGTTCTGTTTCCTTGTTGATCTTCTGTCTAGTTGTTCTATCTAATGATGTGAGTGATATGTTGAAGTCTCTAGCTCTTATTGTAGAGATGTCTTTTTCTTCCTGCAGTTTTGACAGAATTTGTGTCATGTATTTTGGAACACCCTGGTTAGTTGCATAGATATTTATTACAGTTATATCTTCCTGGTGGGTTGTCTGTTTTACTAATGTATGATGGCCTTCTATATCTCTCATAACTTTTTTACATTTAAAGTCTGTTTTGTCTGATGTTAGTATAGCTACACCTACTCTTTTCTGGTTTGTATTCATGTGGAGTATCTTTTTTCAGCCTTTCGCTTGCAGCGATTTTGTATCCCTGGTTCTAAGGTGAGTGTCCTGTAAGCAGCATATGGATGGCTTGTGTTTTTCTTTTTTTCCATTCTGTCAGCCTGCATCTTTTCATTGGGGAGTTTAATCTCTTCACTATTTACTTCTACCACTTTATTCTTTGGTTTTCATATGTCATATCATACATATTTTTGTCTTTTTATTCTTTTGGTTATCCTTTCTGATATTCTTTCTTCTATACTCTCCTCCAAGCCTGTCTCTCCTGTCTTTCCCTTTCAGGTTCTAAGGTTTCCTTTAATATTTCCTGCAAAGGTAGATGCTTTTTTACAAATTCTCTTAGTTTCTGTTTGTGAATATTTTATACTCACCTTCAGATTTGAAGGACAATTTTGCTGGATAAAGAATTCTCACCTGGCAGTTTTTCTTTTTCAGTATCCTAATTGTACCACTGTCATCTTGTCTCCCTGGTTTCTGAAGAGAAATCTGTGCTATGTCTTACTGGGCATCCTTGTATGTGATAGTTTGCTTCTCCCTTGCTGCTCTGAGAATTTCTTCTTTATCTTTGGCATTTGACATTCTGAGTAGAATGTGTCTTGGAGTACGTCTATTTGGATTTAATCTGATTGGGGTACGGTGCACTTCTTAGACATGTCAATTCATTTCTTTCATGAGAGTTGGAGAATTTTAAGTTATTTCCTCAAATACTCTTTCTGCCCCTTTTCCCTTCTCTTTTCCTTCTGGAACTCCCAGGACGTGTATGTTGTTGCATTTTGTTTTTCCCTTCTTTTCTCTCTCTCTTCTTTCTTCTCTTCAATTTTAGCTGTTCTGTCTTTGTTATCACCTATTCTTTCTTCTGTCATTTTGAATTTGCTGTTGTATGTCTCTAATGTGTTTTTAATCTCATCTATTTTGTCATTCATTCCCATTAGCTCTGTTACTTTTCTGTTCTAGATTTTAAATTCTTCTTTGCACTCAATGTCTTCTTGATGTTATTTATCTCTTTAACCATATTGTCTTTCAACTCATTAATTTGATTTTAGAAATTTGTGCATATCCGGCTGATTAGTTTTCTCAAATTCTGTGTCTCTTTTGGGGCTTTGATGTATTCCTTCTTGTGGGCCATGTCTTCCATTTTCTTAGTGTGGCTTGTAGTTTTTTGCTGATATTGAAGCATCTGATTAGAATGTACTTTATTCAGATGTTCAATTTTTTTCTTTTGTAGGGATTTAGTGGCAGGAGGTTGTTTGTGTCCAGTGCTGTTTGATTTTTGGCTCTACCTGGATTGTTAGGATTATCCTGCTGGTTCCTCAAAACTGGGCACTGGACCCAGTAATTGGTTGTAGACTTGCTTCCTAGGGCCTTGGGGAGGGAGGGTGTAAGGGCCAGAAAAAGCTTCTCCTATTTATTTTTAATTTTCTTGTGTGTACTTCCTTGGTCTGGCAGCAGATGGCGCTCTTTGGCAGCTCTCAGTTCAATGCCTGGTTGGGGTGTATTTGTTGCAACACAGACTGGGTCAATGTGACAGAGCTTCCTGCCTGGAAGCTAGGAACCTTCTAATTCAAACTTCTTCAGAGGCAGTTCTCCAGCCTTCTCTGGCAGCCCCCTCCCTTTTCCTGGCTGGGAAATATTTCCACTCCCTTCTGAATCCTCAACAATCAGTCCTGGTAGTAGAGAAGAAGATTGGGAGGGCCGTCCATCTTTAGCCCCTTGCCTGCTGCAAGGCAAACAATGGCGCGACCCCACCCAGCCCAGACGGGCTCCTGGGCACAGCAGACCAAATAGTGGGTCAGAAGCTGAGGCAGCCTCAGGCTGTGTCCCTCTCTCCCCCCTTTCCTGGGGTGCTAGATTCCCGGGGCACCCTTTGTCTGTAGCCGCAGGCCAAAATGCCCGAGGATTCTAAAGTGTCTTTAGTGCAGGATGGGTGCCAGCAGCAGCGGCTGGTTTCGTCTCAAATTTCGTCTTAGCGATTTCCCTCCTTTGTCCCTCTCTCCTCTGGGTGGTGTCCAGCCTTCGCCTGGTGTCCTAAACCCTAGAAGATCTTTTTCCAGGCTGTTTCAGCCTGTGCTCTAGTTATTTTTCTGGAGGAGAGAAGAGTCCCAACCCTTGCCTTCCTTTTGTTATATATATATTTTTTAAACAGTGTTAGACCAGATCCATATTATAATGATAATACTTCATGTTTTGATGTAAATATATCTCTGTTCCATGCCCTTTATGTTTTATGGTAATTATTTTTTAAATGTCTAACACTACATTACATATTTAATGAAGTATGAATCCACATTCATTTTGTCTATACCATTTCGGGTAGCCCAATAGTAATTCTTTTTTTTTTACAGATTTATTTATTTATTTCTCTCCACTCCCACCCACCTCCCCCTGTTGTCTGCTCTCTGTGTCCATTCACGTGTGTTCTTGTGTGTCTGCTTATCTTCTCATCAGGCAGCACTGGAGATATATGTCTCTTTTTTTGAGTCATCTTGCTGCGTCAGCTCTCCGTGTATGCGGCACCACTCCTGGGCAGGCTGTGGTTTCACGTGGGCCGGCACTCCTTGCGTGCAGCAGCACTGCGCATGGGCCAGCTCACCACACAAGCCAGGAGGCTCTGAGTATCGAACCCTTCGACCTCCTATATGGTAGGCGGACGCTCTGTTGAGCCACATCCGCTTCCCCCAATAGTAATTCTTAAGTAGATATTTCCTTCTCCCTGATTCTAGTTTTCTGATATTTAATAGCTTTAATTTATGAAATCACCATAATCACCATAGGATGGCTTGTTTATTTCTTCATCATTCTTTAAAAAAAAAAACTTATAAAAAAAAACAAAAACAAAAAACAAACAAAAAAAAAACTTATTCCACCATCCACCTAAACAAATAAATTATTTTTGCTTATTTGTCTGGATTTATTTTTCTATCAATATGTTCTATTATTTAAACATTACCAGGAGATTTTTAACAGACATTGCAATTTAAAATATTAAATTAATTAATATTTACTCAAGAAGTATTATCACCTTTGTTACACTTAATTTTACCGATCAGAATCCTATGTGATGTGGGGGCATTTTCGGGACTTGGAGTTGTCCTGGGTGGTGCTGCAGGGACAGTTACCAGACATTGTATGTCCTCCCATGGCCCACTGGGTGAACTGTGGGAGAGTGTGGGCTGTGGTGTGGACCATTGACCATGAGGTGCAGCGGTGCTCAGAGATGTATTCACCAAATACAATGAATGTCTCATGATGATGGAGGAGGTTGTTGTTATGGGGGGAGGAGTGGGGTGAGAGGGAGTGGGGAGCATATGGGGACCTCATATTTTTTTAATGTAACATTAAAAAAATAAAGACAAAAAAAAGAATCCTGATATTTTCTAAATGAGAGCTATATATCCTCCTTACTTCTCTCTAGTTATCCTATTATTTAGGGAGCTCTGTAGCTGGAATCCTACACAAGAGTTTTTCCATAGAAACCCTTACCCTTTCCTCTCCCTCCCTAGACTTTCTCAGAAGAAAGAGGCCTCAGCTGCCCTTGATGCACGAGGTGCCGCCCATCACAAGATCCAGGAATTATTTACACAGGCAGGGGAGAGAACGGGGCTGAGCAGAACGAGAAAGTACCTGCCAATCCCTTTGTGGCTTTCTGCCGACGTGAGAATGGACAAAGGCATCTAGGAGATGAGAGAAAACTGCTTTCATTTATGGCATGGTATCCTGGAGGCAGAGGGGTGGGAAACAAGGATAGGATATTGAGTTACTCTTTGGATTTTTTATAGAAGCTTTTAAAGCATCACTCATTTATAAATTGGGAACAGGGAATGGATGCTGCTAAAGAGCAAAAATCAGAAGAAATAAGGAAAAACACAAGAATTTGCTGATGGTGGTAATAAAGTGGTGCTTGTGAGCAGCTGTCTGCCTAAAACTTAGGAATTAGAACGTACTCTTACTCTTTGTTCATGTGGCAAATGTTAGTTATAAGCAGAGAGGAATGAATCTGAAATTTTCTATTTTGATCATTTAAGGCCACGTATGAATTGCTGAATTTCAGTTAATCTCATTCACATTGATGCATTGCTTCAAGACAGCACCCTGGAGGGATGGAGTGAAGTCTAGATGGGACAGGACTCATCCTGTCAAGATTATGCCAGCTGAGGAAGCAGGAAAATTTGCCAAGAGACTCTAGTCAGTGTTGTTGTAGGCTAGGAGCCAAGGAATTAGATATATGCCAGGTCCAAAGTAGTAAGACCAAGTTTAAAAAACAAACGAGGGAAGAGCTGTCGGTGACATGTGCAAAGCCCATCTGTGGGCTTCCAGGAAAGGTGGTGGAGAAGGTGGCTCCAGAACTTAGTCCTTCTACCAAAACACCTATTAAATATTCAAAATAACCATTTTAGGGAGTGGATGTGGCTCTAGCAGTTGAGTGCTGGCTTCCCACATGGGAAGTCCCAGTTTTGGTCCCTGGTGTCTCCTAACAGACAATAAAAACAATAAGCAAAGAAATGAAAAAGCCAACTGAGGGGAGCCAATGTGGCTCAGTGGTTGAACACTGGCTTACCACATACGAGGTCCCAGGTTCAATTCCCAGCCCCAGAACCTCAAAATAAACAAACAAACAAAAATATACACAACTATTTTGAAACTGCCTAGGCCAGAAGAACACTGTACAGCCCCCAGGGAGAGTGGGAGGAAGAGACTGATAAATTATGGTAAGGAACAGTAAGCGCTCTTTCCGCATGGCAGCTACCAGCCCCCATCTGCCCCTTTTGCAGCAGGCTGACACAGAGTCCAGTCCCTGGGTAGCTTGTTGGTGACAGAAAGGGATGTAAAAGCCCTTTTCCCTGAGAACAGGGGTGGGCACAGCTGATCACTGATCACAGCTTCTGATTAGTGAATTTGGATCACTGGGGGCCTGATTCTGAGGGCAGTTTTGGTTCCAACCTGCCTGGACAAAAGCGGTGGGGCCATGGTTTCAGCCCTCTTGGAGGCAGTGGAGACTTAAAGATGCTGTACTTCCCCAGAGCTGCAGTGCACAATGAGCTGAAGGGCTGCAATTGCTGGGCAGGCCAGGGAAGCTCAGCTTTGGGGAGCCGTCAGAGAAGCTCTGGTGCCCTTCCTGATTCTGTCCCCAGGGCACTTTGGAGCTGCTCTGTGCCCCCATCATGGATTCCTGGCCTTGTTTTGACTGGGGAATACTGACTTGGGAAAGTCCTCTACAGCATGGCCTTCCTCCCAAAGTTTGCCCTCCAGGCAAAAGCAGCTTGAGACAACAAAAGGAGTGTGACTATAGAGGCACACCATCTGAGAGAAAGGCCTGCCAGCTTCCAACACCTGGGAAAGGGAAGTCTGTCCCCTGGGAAACAGGACAACAAAATTCCTGTAAATAGGGGAACTCCAAAACAACTAACAAGCAAAGTCCAGGATGACAGAGGACCAGAAGGACAGGGAAAAGTCTGTGCGCTGCACTCCCCTTAGGCAGACCTTCCTGATAGCGGGCTGAAGCTCAAGAAAATCACTGTCTTACCACCAGCTGGTTATAAAACCAAGAAACAGACATCCCAGGGAATAAATCCCAATACAAGAGTACAGAGAAAGAGGAAATAATGGCCCATACAAAGGAAGAGGAAAAATCCAGGAAACACCAACAAAAATGAGAACGTGGACATACCATGACCTTTCAGTCAGTCAGCTAGACATTCTGTGTCGTTACCTCAGGGAAAAGAAAACATCCAGGAAGCAGAAAAAGTGAAGTCTATTCTTGGCATTTAAATTTTCTAATTCAAGTGTAAACTGTGTATTTAGTAGAATGCCTAAAGGCAAGAAGAGCTTCCTGCCTAACCCACTCTTCCAAAGATTACATGAGTTTTTCAAACTTGGGAAGAAGGAAGGAAGACAGAAAGTAAGGAGTGAGAAGTTAGTGTGACTGTCCGAGGAAGAGTGTCCTGTATCCTGCCCCAGCCCAGGGGCATCAGGATCCCAGGGGAGAAGTGGCTGTGGTGTGTTAGGTACAGAGCTCCCAGACAGCTGCACAGCATTAATCCAAGCATGGAAAGGAGCAGTAGAGCTAAATCCAGCCCCACTAAGTTTCTCCTGCCCCCGTGTGGTATGGAAGCAGAAGAATAACGATTTGTGCCCACCACCACCAGTCAGCTGAGGGCAAGGTAGGCCTGGAGAGCCATGATGGGGGATGAAGGATGTGTCAATAGTGACCTTGACACAGCAATGACTGAAGCACAGAAGAAGGGTACAAGAATGTGGCAGCGTATGCCAGCACGGATGGATGAAGACCAGACAACATGCCTCCCCACAAGCTTGGTACCATAGAACCCCTGTAAGTAAGACATAATTCACTGGAAAGTAATGGAGAGAAGAGGGGACCCAAATTGCTTCCACCATGTACTAGTCAGCATTCTCCAAAGAAACAGGACCAAGAGGGTATGTATGTAAGTATGTATTAAGAGATTTAATATAAGGAATAGAATATATATAAGGAATTGCTTCACATGGCCATGGGGTAGGCAAGTTCAGATTATATAGGGCAGGCTATAAGTCCATCTGAATAAAGATGATGCTGAAGTCCTTAGTCCATATTTCCCAGGGAGAGCTGGTTGGTTGGAAATGCAGCAAGAGCCAGTGCTGAAGTTGAGGCAGAAATTCTGACTTCTGAAACCCTCAGTTCTGGCTTTTCAGACCCACTGATTGGACAAGATTGCCCACAGTGCTGAGGGCCATCTCTTGTTGATTGTAGATGAAAATCCCACCTATGAAATACCTTCACAGTAACAATTAAGCCAGTGTTTGACCAAACAACCCCAAAATAGATATTGGATTATGTTTGTAAACTGGTCTGTCCCTCCAGGCATATTATATTAGATTATATTGGATTCAGAAGTTTCACTTTTGTTTGATTAACTAATGATTAATGCTTTGATTGGGCCACTTCAGTAGGATGTTGCCTCCCCAACACCTTGTTGGGTGGGGACTCATAGAGAAAAAATATGGCAGAGAACAGAGTAGGAGTTCTTTATGCTGGAGCCCAGGAAGTAAGCTCACAGAGGAGCAGAGAAGGCTTGATTAGACATGGCAGAGGCCCTGGGAAGAGAGATGAGCCATTTGCCTGAAGGTCTACAGCTGGCCTTGGAGAAAGCAGAGCAGCTCTGCCCAGAGAGAAACAAGCCCTGGGAAGAGAGGAACCCAGGAAGCCTGAACCCTAGCAGATGTCAGCAGCCATCTTGCTCCATCACATGGCAATAGACTTTGGTGAGGGAAATAATTTATGCTTTATGGCCTTCTATCCCAAATAAATACCCTTTATAAAACCCAACCAATTTCTGGTATTTTTGCCTCAGCATCCCTTTGGCTGACTAATACACTGATTTTCTTTGTTTGCCAAAAGGGTGCTGATGCAAAGTACCAGAAATCGGTTAGTTTTTATGATTGGGATTTTTTTTTCAAAGAGTTATTCATTTATTTGTTTGTTTGTTTATTTATTTCTCTCCCCTTCCCCCTCACCCCCCTGCCCCAGTTGTCTGTTCTCTATGTCTATTCGCTGTGTCTTCTTCGTTTGCTTCTGTTGTTGTCAGTGGCACGGGAATCTGTGTTTCTTTTGTTGCGTCATCTTGTTGTGTCAGCTCTCCGTGTGGGCGGCACCATTCTTAGGCAGGCTGCACTTTCTTTTGCGCTGGGCTGCTCTCCTTATGGGGCGCACTCTGCGCGTGGGGCTCCCCTACACAGGGGACACCCCTGCGTGGCATGACACTCCTTGTGCACATCAGCACTACGCATGGGCCAGCTTCACACGGGTCAAGGAGGCCCAGGGTTTGAACCACGGACCTCCCATGTGGTAGACGGACGCCCTAACCACTGGGCCAAGTCCGCTTCCCTGATTGGGATTTTTTGGGGACTAAAAGGTTACAGTTCCAAGGCTGTGAAAAGTCCAACTCAGTGTACCATAAAAGGTGCTTGCTCACTGAAGTCAGCTGCCAAGTGTTGAAGCCTGATGGCCCTCAGTCTCTGCCCAGGTTTTAACCTTCCCCTCCATGTTCACCCTTTCCTCTAGAATCTGTGGGTCCAACCTCTTGAGGCTTCTTGCTGAAGTGACCCTGTAGTCTTCTATCTCCTGGCATAGGGCTTGTTTCATTCTGTGCTGCCTCTATCAATCTTGGCTGTTCTTCTCTCTTCCCTATTTCAACTGTAAGCGATCAGGCAAATGGCTCATCTCTTCCCTCAGCTGTCTGAGCCTTTCTGTCACATGGCAGGACTCTCTCTTCCTGTGTGTCTGTCTGTCTGTGTGGTCCATTTATATCAGACCCAGCAAGGGGGCGGGGACTCAACCTGAGTCACACCTTGCTGTTGTAATAGAATCTAAAGCCCTAAAGCAATCCAAACAGGCAATCTAATCAAATGCCCCTCAGCTGACTTTAATGAAATAAAAGGGTATGACATCCAGAGGAATAGATTAGTTTACAAACATAATCTTTCTCTTTCTGGAATTCATAAAATAATCTCGAACTGACACACTGATTGTGTCTCTTTACTAGAAGTTTTGTTGCAATCTTCTATTTCTTTGTAATCAATGTAGGTAGTTTTGTGTTTCTAAGAATTTGTTCATTTCATCTAGTTATCTAGTTTATTGGCACATATCTGCTCATAGTGTCCTTGTATGGTCCGTTTATTTCAGCAGGTTCAGTAGTGATGCCACCCATTTCAATTGTGATTGTCGTTATTTTTTCTTTTCTATGTTATGTTTGCTAGTATAGCTAACTGTTTTGTCAATTTTATTGACCATTTCAAAAAAATAAACTTTCAGTTTTGTTGACTTTTGCTATTGTATTTTGTTTTCTAATTCTTTTATCTCCACTCTAATCTTTATTTCCTACCTTCTCATGTTGGGTCCAGCTTGCTCTTCTTTTTCTAATTCTTCCAGTTTTGTGGATATTTCTATGATTTTAAATCTTTCTTCTTGTTTAATGTGAGCATTTAGAGTAACCTATTGTTTATTTACTAGGATGTTGTTTCCACATATCTGTGAATTTTCCATTTCTTCTTCTGTTATTGGTTTCTAGCTTCATTACATTGTGGTCAAAGAAATATACGTTGTATTATTTCAATATTTTTGAATATATTGAGACTCTTTTTGATGACTCAACATATATTCTATCCTGTAGAATGATCCGTGTGCACTTGAGAAGAATGTGTATTATGTTTAGTGTTGAGAATGTGTATTATGTTTATGTTGAGTGTTCTATATATGCGTGCCAGTCTAAATGGTTTATTGTATCATTCAAGTCCCTTACTTCCTTATTGGTATTGTGACTAGATGTTCTATCCAATGTTTAGAGTGGTGCGATAAAGTCTTCTACTCCTACTATTAATGTGGAACTGCCAATCTCCCTTCAGATCTGTCAGTATTTGCTTCATATTTGGGGCTCTGCTGTTAGTTGCATATGTATTTATAGTTGTGACATCTTCCTGTTGGATTTCCCCCTTTATCAGTATATAATGATCATTGTCCCTTGTAACTGTTTTTTACTTCAAGTCTATCTTATCCTCTAGTAGTATAGCCCTGGCTCTCTTTTGGTTACTACAATAGTATATTTATTCTATCCTTTCACCCTTAACCCACTTGTATCTTTGCATTTAAGGTAAATCACTTGCAGACAACACATATTTGGGTCATGCTTTTTTATCCATTCTACCAATCTTTGTCTTTTGAGGAGTTTAATCCTTTTCAATTTAAAGTCACTACTGATAATACAGGACAGTCTTCTGCCATTTTGTTATTTAGCCTTTGTAAGTCTTATACCTTTTATGTCTCTCACTTCCATTAATCCCTACTTTTATATTCGTTTACTTTTTTGCATTGTACCTTATTGAGTTCCTTCTCATTTCTGGGTGAATATATTTTTAAAATCTATTTTCCTTTTGTTTACTTTGGGGTTAAAATTTAACATTTTAAATATGTAACAATCATTTTTGGTTCTAAAACAGCTTGCTTTAATAAAATGCATCTATACTTTTCCTATGCCCTTTTGTAGCCCCACTATTTTTTGTACTTGTTACTACTTATATCTTCATCCATTGTATGTCCAAAAACATAGATGTATAATTTTTTTTTAAAGGAGGTACCAAGGATTGCCAGATTATATGACAATTCTAAGGTTAGCTTCCTGAGGAATACCCAAACTAGCCTCCATAGTGGCTACACTATTCTATATTCCTACCAGAAGTGAATAAATTTTTCAATTTCTCCACATCTTCTCCAATACCTGTAGTTAATTTTTAAAAAAAATAGCAGGCAATCTAGTAGGTGTCAAATGATCTTTCATTGTAGTTTAATTTGCATTTCCTTAATAGCTAATGATGCTGAGCATCTTTTCATGTGGTTTTTTTTTGGGCATTTGTATTTTCTCTTTGGAAAAGTGTCTGGTCAAGTCTCTTGCCCATTTTTAAAATGTCTTTTTGTTATTGAGTTGTAGAATTTCTTCATATATGTTAGATATTAGATCCTTATTGTTTCTGAATATTTTCTCCCATTGAGTAGGCTGCCTTTTCACTTTCTTGACAAACTCCTTTGAAGCACAAAAATTTTTGATTTTGAGAAGGTCCTATTTCTATATTTTCTCTTTCATTGCTTGAGCTTTAAGTGTAACATTTATGAAACCATTTCCTACCACAGGCTCTTGTAGATGCTTTCCCACAGTATCTTCTAGGAGCTTTATGGTTCTTTTTTTTAGGTCCTTGATCCATCTTTACTTAATTTTTGTATAAGGCTTGAGATAGAGATCCTCTTCCTTTCTTTCATTTTTTTGGGATATGGATATCCAGTTCTCCCAGCACCATTTGTTGAAGAGACTATCCTGTTCCAGTTGAGTGGGCTTGGTGGCCTTGTCAAATATCAGTTGCCTATAGATATGTTAGCCTATATCTGAACCCTCAGTTTGGTTCCATTGGTGAATATGTCTATCCTTGTGCCAATACCATGCAGTTTTGACCACTGTAGCTTTGTGATATACTTTAAAGTCAGGTAGCATGAGTCCTTCAACTTTTCCAAGGTATTTTGGGCCCTTTGGGACCCTTTACCCCTCCAAATAAATTGGATAATTGGCTCTTTTTTCAAAGATTGAAACTGTGACCTCATACATGCAAAGCAGCTACTCAACCACCAAAGTGCACCTGCTCCCTGGATAATGGACTTTTCCATTTCCACTACTGTAAAAACTGCTCTTGGAATTTTATTGGGATTCCATTGAATCCTGTAAATCAGTTTGGGTAGAATTGACATCTTAATGATATTTAGTTTTCCAGTCCATGAACATGGAATATTCATCCATTTATTTAGGTCTGCTTTGATTTCTTTTAGCAATGTTGTATTGTTTTCGTTGTACAAGTCCTTTATATCTTTGTTAAGTTTATTCTAAATATTTGATTCTTTCAGTTACTATTATAAGTGGATTTTTAAAATTGATTTTGTCATCAGATTACTTACTGATTTTTGCATGTTGATCTTACATCCTGCCACTTTACTGAACTTGTTTATCAACTCTAACTAGAGTTTTGCTGTAGATTTTTCAGGACTTTCTACATATAGGATAATATCATCTGCAAATAGTGAAGTTTTACTTCTTTATTTCCAATTTGGATACCTTTTGTTTGTTTTTCTTGCCAAAGTGCTCAAGCAAGTACTGCTAACATATTTTCATCATCGACTGTGCTGTCATCACCTTGGTCAATTTTAGAATGTTTTCGTTACTCTAAAAGGAAAAATCCCATACTTCCTCTTACTCCTCATGGTTGTCCCTTATGATTGAAGTAATATCCTCTTGTTGTTGCTGAAAAGTATTACAATATTATTGTTAGCTATTATCCATAAATTAGTTGTAAAGTTCCCATGTATCAACCATATTCTTAGCACTTTGTAAAAGTAAAACATTCTTATATTTATACTATTAACTACAATCTTCATCCACCACCAAAATCACTGTTATGCATTCCCTAGATTGGTCCCTACTTTCCTTTAAATAGACAGTTACATCCACAGACTCCCTCTTTCAGCTACAATCACATTTACAAATGAACAACATTAGTTATACTCACTATAATGTGTTATCTTCAACTCTATTCATTTTCACACTTTTACAATTAAGCTTATTAATAATGCCACATACATTAAGGATCAGCTCTCATTTTCATCCCATATTCTCTTTCCTTGTAAACCTATACTTTGAAGTTTACCTCTGTGAGTTTACTTATCATAATGAGTTCATATTAGTGAAACCATACAATATTTGTCCTTTTGTGTCTGGCTTATTTAACTCAATGTAATAACTTCTAGGTTCATCCATATTGTCATATGCATCCCAATTTCATTTCTTCTTACAGCTGAATAGTATTCCATTATATGTATATACCACATTTTGTTTATCCATTCGTCAGTTGATGGACACTTGGACTGGTTCCTTATTTTAGCAGTTTTGAGTAATGCTGCTATGAACCTTGATGTACAAATATCAGTTTACATCCTTGCTTACAGCTTTTCTGAATAAATCCTCATCTGGGATTGCAACAATCTTGCAATGGTAGAACTAGATTTCCAGTGTTACAGCGTAATACTAAAAATGTCCAATTCAGAACAAAAAATTACAACACATAGAAAGAAAGAAGAAAGTGATCCATTCACAGGAATAAAAATATTTGCCAGAATCCATCCCTGAAGAAGCTCATGCTTTGGAAATATGATTCAAGGTCTTTAAGTTAGCCATCTTAAATATGTATAATTAACTAATGAAATCCAAAGTCAAAAGAATTAAAGGATGCTGGGAAAACTTTGGCTGAACATAAGTAAGAGATGGAGATTTTATAAAAAGGAATAAAACAAATTTAATAGCTGAAAAGTATATTAATTGAATGAAAAAATTTTAGATGTATTCAACAGGAGAGTTGAATAGGCTGTCACAACTGTTATTCAACATTGAACAGAAAGTTCTAGCAAAAGCAGTCAGGCAAGAGAAAGAAATAAAATGTACCCAAAATGGAAAGAAAGGGATCAAATTATTTCTATTCACAGATGACATAATCATTTATATATATAAATACATAGATTATATATGATCATATGTATATATATATTTATATAATCTGAAGTAGTATACAAGAAAGCTACTAAAATTATACACAGAAGTCAGGATAGAAAATAAACACACAGGGAAGCAGTTGTGGCTCAACTGCTGGAGCGTCACCTATGATATAGGAGGTCCAGGGTTCAGTACTCAGGGCCTCCTGACCCATGTGGTGAGCTGGCCCAGGCAAGTGCCATGCTGCTTAGGGGTGTCCCCCACATAGGGGTGCCCCATGCACAAACAGTGTGCCCTGCAAGAAGAGCCGCCCTGTGCAAAAGAAAAAAAAAAACAAAAACGCAGCCCGTCCAGGAGACGGCTCTCTCACAGGGAGAGCTGATGCAGCAAGATGATGCAACAAACAAAGCGATAGTTTCCTGGTGCCGCAGGACAAGAATGCAAGTGGACACAGAAGAACACACAGCGAATGGACACAGAGAGCAGACAATCAGGGGGAAGGGGAGATAAATAAATAAAAATAAATCTTAAAAAAAAAAAAGAAACACACAAAAGTCAGTTGGTTTTCTGTACACCAGTAATGGACAGTATGAAATGGAGATAAAGAAAACAATTCCATTTACAGCAGCATCTATAAGAATTAAATACCTAGGACTAAATTTAACTAAGGAGGTAGAAGATGTGATCACTGAAATCTACAAACCATTGCTGAAAGAAATTACAAAGATCTAAATCTAAATAAGTGGAAAGACATACTATGTTCATGGGTTGGAAGAGTTAATATTAAGATGTCAATATGACTGCAAATGATCTATGGGTTGAATGGAATCCCTGTTAAAATTGCAGCAGCCTTTTTTTTTTGCCAAAATGGCAAAGCTAGTCCTCACATACATAAGGAATTGCAATGAGCCCCTAATAGCCCAAACAATCTTGAAAAAGAACATAGCTGGAAGACTCACAAATTCTAATTTAAAGACTTACCACAGGCTCTGCTGGTGGGTTTCCCACCCACCTGAGCTACCCAAGCCAACTGCACTTCCCATTGACGACTCCTGGCACCTTGTTCTCTATCTGGGACCTATCTAGATGAGCCAAGGAGAAAAGAACTTCTGGGCAGAAGGTAACACATGAGCTGGAAAAGATACTGCTGAGAGTTTCCAGGAAGATGGCATTGGGTGGCTCAGGCAGGGCACAGCTCTTTTGCAAAATAGGATAGGAGGTGTAGAAGACAATCAAGGGAGCAACACTGGGGACCTGCAGAGCAGGAGAGGGCTGCAAACATCACCCAGGAAGGCCTGGGGATGGAGAGATGAAGAGGACAACAGGGAAACTGAGTTGCTGCCCCCATAGCTGGGAATGCCACCCATCCCCACCCCAGAGGCCAACAGCCTTGGTAAACCTGCGCTGGGTGCCAACAGAGAGGGAAAGGACACGGCCCTGGGAAAGGGATGAGGGCTGAGCAGGGTTTTTCTTCAGCAAAAGTGAATCATTGGCTCAGAAGAGCTGGTTAGAGGAGGTTGAAGGAGTCACTTAGAGGAGGGCTTTGCGAGGAGCGCCATCTGCTGGCCAGCTGGGAGGTGACGGAGGACACGGCTCCACTGTTTCCCAGGCGCCTTAGATCTGGTCTAGTTGCATTAGCAGCTCCCTGCCCCTGCTTTGATAAACAGGGCAATCTTAAAGTTTTATATATTAAAAAAATTGAACTGCAGGAGAGAGGAAAAAGAACAGACACCTGCTACTTCCTTCTCTGTGGGGTTGGGGTAAGGGAATCAACAAGGGCCCTAAAGGACCTCACACGTATTGGATCCAGAGTCAGTCCTGGAAGGAAACAGAAGATTTTGTACTTCTACTTCTATTTACTGTTCCCTGAGTTCCCTGGTTATTTTTTGTCTCTTTAAAACATTTTACCCACATTTCTGTTTTCTCCTCTTGAAAATCATTATAGTGATGATGACAATATTTTATATCCACATAGTGCTGTATGCTATCTATTTAATAATACTAGATATAACAGTATTTTAAGATGGCAATTTGATGCCCGTTTTATGAATGAGGGACATTCCATTCCCTTTTCTTCATTTTCTTTATTGGATTATCATTAAAAGTAGTTCTTATTTTTAAAAAATGAACAAAAAATAAAAGAAGAGCTGTGAAATAAAAGCACTAGGCAAGGGAGAGAAATTGATCAACAGAGTAAAAGCACCAATATAATCACATGACTAGATAAAAAAAAATATCAAGCCATACTAAAAAACAGGAAGATATGGCCCAGCCAAAGGAACCAAGAATCTAGATGAGACTTGGGATTTAAGACAACTAGTCCAGAAGCAGATGTGGCTCAAGCGATTGGGCTCCCTTCTACCATATGGGAGGTCTAGGGTTCAACTCCCGGGGCCTCCTGGTGAAGGTGAGCTGGCCCAAGCAGAAGCTTGTGTAGCAAGATGACACAACGAAAGGAGACACAGAGGAGAGACAATAAGAGATGCAGCAGACCAGGGAGGTGAGGTAGCACAAGAGATTGAGCACCTCTCTCCCACTCTGATAGGTCCTGGTGCTGCCTGAACAGAAGCCAACAAGCAGACGCAGAAGAACACACAGTGATTGGACCGAGAGAGCAGACAATGGAGGTGTGTGTGTGTGTAGAAATAAAGAAACAAATCTTAAAAAAAAAAAAGACAACTAGTCAATTATGTTCACACAAATCTCCTTAATCAATTTATTTTTTAATTTTTTAAAAAGATTTATTTATTTATTCATTCCTTTCCCCTTTCCTCCCCACCCCCCCAGTTGTCTGTGTCTATTTGCTGCATCTTCTTCTTTGCCCGCTTCTGTTGTTGTCTGTGGCACGGGAATCTGTGTTTCTTTTTGCTGCATCATCTTGTTGTGTCAGCCCTCCATGTGGGTGGCGCCATTCTTAGGCAGGCTGCATTTTCTTTTGCACTGGGCGTCTCTCCTTACGGGGCGCACTCCTTGTGTGTGGGGCTTCCCTACGCAGGGACACCCCTGTGTGGCATGGCACTCCTTGCGTGCATCAGCACTGCGCATGGGCCAGCTGCACACAGGTCAAGGAGGCCCGGGGTTTGAACCGCAGACCTCCTATGTGGTAGATGGACGCCCTAAACACTGGGCCAAGTCTGCTTCCCTGTTTATAGAATATTATACCCCCAAACAGATATATATTCTTCTCAAATGCTCATGGATCTTTCTCCAGGATAGACCATTTGTTGGACATATCATTAAAATTAATTGAAATTATATAAAGCACTTTCTCTGATCATAAGAGAATAAAGTTAGAAATTATTAACAGGTGGAAAAAAGGAAAATTCACAAATATATGGAGACTAGACAGTCTTCATTAATCAGTGGGTCAAAGAAGAAACTGCAAGATAAATCAGTAAATGCTTCAAGACATGAAAATGAGAACACAGTATATCAAAACTTATGGGATACAGCAAAGGCAGTGCTGAGAGGGAAATTTATAACCTTCAGTACTTTTATTAAAAATAGATGT
The DNA here is from genome assembly GCF_030445035.2 of Dasypus novemcinctus. Lineage (NCBI taxonomy): Eukaryota > Metazoa > Chordata > Mammalia > Cingulata > Dasypodidae > Dasypus > Dasypus novemcinctus. Next base: position 123,613 of record NC_080701.1, on the reverse strand, counting down.
GGGAGAGGTGGCATGAGTGGGGTGAGGGTTATATCGGGACCTCATATTTTTTTAATGTAACGTTTAAAAGAAAATTTAAAAAATGAAAAAAATATTTAAAAAAATAGAGAAAGAGCTGAAATCAAAGACCAAACTGCACACCTGGAGAAATTAGAAAAAGAACAGGAAACCTATCCCAAAGCAAGCAGAAGGAAATAAATAATAAAGATCGCAGCAGAAAGAAATGAAATGGAGAATAAAAAACAATATAGAGAATCAACGGAACTAAAAGTTCTTTGAGATTAAGAAACAGATTAACAAAGAAAAAAAATAGAAAAGATGCAATTAAATAAAATCAGAAAATTGGGAAACGGACTTTGGCCCAGTGGTTAGGGCGTCCGTCTACCATATGGGAGGTCCGCGGTTCAAACCCCGGGCCTCCTTGACCCGTGTGGAGCTGGCCCACGTGCAGTGCTGATGCGCACAAGGAGTGCCGTGCCACGCAAGGGTGTCCCCCGCGTGGGGGAGCCCCACGCGCAAGGAGTGCGCCCGTGAGGAGAGCCGCCCAGCGTGAAAAGAAAGTGCAGCCTGCCCAGGAATGGCGCCGCCCATACTTCCCGTGCCGCTGACGACAACAGAAGCGGACAAAGAAACAAGATGCAGCAAATAGACACCAAGAACAGACAACCAGGGGAGGGGGGGGAATTAAATAAATAAATAAATAAATAAATAAAAAAAAAAAAAAAAAAAAAAAAAGAGACGCAGTTTCCCAGTGCCACCAGATAATGCAAGCAGACGCAGAACACAGAGCAAATGGATATAGAGAGCAGAAAATGGGGAGAAGGGGAGAGAAATAAATAAATAAAAAAAAAAAATCAGAAATAAAATGGGGACATTGTCACTAGCCCATCAGAAATAAAAGAGATCATAAGAGAATACTATGAACAAATGTATACTGCCAAACTAGACAATGTTGATGAAATGGACAAATCCCTAGAAACACACAAAGAACCTACACTGACCCTAGAAAAAATAGAAGATCTTAACAAAACAATCACAAGAAACTGAAACAGCCTTCAAAAACCTCCCCAAAATGAAATGTCAAAGACCAGATGCCTTCATAGGTGAATTCTACTAATCATTTAAAGAAGTTCTAATACCAATCTTGCTCAAACTGTTTAAAAAAATTGAAGAGGGAGGAATGCTACTAAACTCATTCTATGAAACCAGCATCATCCTCATACCAAAGGCAAAAAGATGTAATGAAAAAGAAAGCTACAGATCAATTTCTCTAATGAATACAGATGCAAAAATCCTCACAAAACACTTGCTAACCAGAGAGCAGATGTGGCTCAACGGTTGAGGGCCTGCTTCCCACATGGGAGGTCCCAGGTTCAGTTCCTGGTGCTTCCTAACAAACAAAACAAAACAATACCAAAAAACCGCAAAGAAAAAACCAACTCAGGAGCTGATGTGGCTCAGTGGCTGAATGCCAGCTTCCCACATAGGAGGTCCCAGGTTCAATCCCTGCCCCAAATTACAACATCCTTTCTTAATAAACAAAACTCTCCAAAAGATAGGAATAGAATGAAACTTTCTCAATATTATAAAATGCATATATGAAAAACCCACAGTTAACATTGTACTCAATGGAGAAAGACTGAAAACTTTCCTGCTGAGATGGGGAACAAGACAAGGACGCATACTCTATCTGCTGTTATTCAGTATTGTGCTAGAAGTTCTAGCTAGAGAAATTAGGCAAGACAAAGAAGCAAAAGGCACTCAAATAGGAAGGGAAGATGTAAAATTTTTGCTACTCACTGATATGATCCTACACTTAGAAAATCCCAAAAAATCCACAACAAAATTACTAGAACTAATAAACAATTTCAGCAAAGTGGTGGGATACTAGATTAATATGCAAAAATTATTAATAGGGTTTCTATACACTACTAATAAGCAATCTATGGAGGAAGTCAGAAAAAAAATTCCAGTTACAATACTGACTAAAAGAATCAAATATTTAATGTCCATTCACCGATGAATGGGTGAATGTGGTATATACATCTGATGAAATACTATTCAGCTGTAAGAAGAAATGAATTGGGGAAGCACATAACAACATGGAAGAAACTTGACAACATTGTGTTGAGTGAAAAAAGCCAGACACCAAAAGATAAATATTGTGTGGTCTCCCTGATATGAACTAAATGTGATGAGTGGATTTATGGAGTTGGACTATGTACGGCATGTAGGTTGGTGGAGACAGAATGAGGGTTGAGGCGGGGGAGTTGATGCTGGGTGTATGCAGAACACAAACGCTGTTGATTTATGGATGTGATTGTGGCTGAAACGGGTAGTCTAAGGGGGTTGGTGGACAGCTGGAGGATAATGTAGGGAATGAGTAAAAGTGATTTGTTTGGTAGCTGAGGATTGTGGTTTATAATATAAATAGAGATATGTTCTACTGCAGGTATTAAGAAAATGGTGATGCATGTGAAAAACATAGCTAATGTAACTTATAGACTGTACTTAATAATGTTGTAATACTTTTGTAGCGAAAGCAAAGAAGGTACTAAATTAATCCTAAAGGAAAAAAATATATATGTGGTTTAGTTTTATGAGTTATGAATATGATTAAGCATTTTTTTCTCTTCTTTATTTTATTGATTAACAAGGGGAACTTGATCATGTCATTTAACCAATCTGTGACCATCTGTGTATCTTTAGGATTAGATGAGATAAATGTCTCCAGAACTTTTTTGGAGTAATGCTTCGATGACTTATTAAATTGCCTTTTTGTCTGTTATTTATTTTTTTATTTTGAAATAAAGTTTGGAAAAAACATGAAAATGGAGTCATTACCTAAAATGCATGTAATAAAATAATACAGACTACAACTTAAAAAATTTAGAACAGCGAATTAGAAAAGAAAAAGAAAAACATTAATCAATCAAATTGCCTGTACTTAAAATGAAAATGCATTTCTTGATTTTGCTATTGAAATAATTTTTTCCATATGTCAAGATATGCCTGAAGACTTTCATACTTTTAATTTTTAAAAAAAATAGTCAATTTTGGTTGGGATGATTGGGAAGTTCTGGTAATGGATGTTGGTGAGGGTGGCACAACATTTTGCATGTGATTAATTCCTCTGAACTTTATGCTGGGGAGTGGTTGAGATGGGAAAGTTTATGTTGTATATAAAATTAATGAAAGAGAGTAAAAATAAGAGATAATGACAAATGTAGTACATGATCCTGGACTGGATCTAGTAAAAAAAATTAGTGCACATCCTATTCATAGGGAAACCAATACTGATCATTTATTCTGGGGGTCCCTAATTTTTAAAGGCTTATAGGGTTTTACAGTTCTTGGAACATCAGTAAAATCTGACATGAAGAGACATGCGATGGTTTTTCCATTGCTCAGTAGTAAAATCTGCACACTTTAAAACAGTGAAATGTTTTTCTTTGCATATAATATTTATACTGGCATAGATTGCACTGATGCCCACGTCCTGAGAGAATGTTGGTAGATTACGGCCCTCTTAGAAATGGAGGGTAGCAGAAGCCTTCTTCCTACAGATGCTCTACAGTACTTGCCTGGCACAAAACACAAAACAGTGAAACGTCTGGGAGAAGAAATGAAGGTTGGTATTGAGACTTTCAGGCGGAATTAAAGGATCCGATCTGTTTTCTTAATTGCATCTGCATGATTCATCTAATTTGAGGGTAAAGAGGGTGTTAAGGAAAGTGTGCCCTGAGGAGGGGCAGCCTTGCTGTCGTCTGAATGACTCGGCATATCCTCCAGCTTACGGTTCTGACGACACTGTCACCTACACAAGAAATAGTCCATTTTCTAGAGTGAGAAGGAAGCTCTGGGCACTGGGATGTGGTAAAAGCAAGATCAAGTAAGTCCTGGTTTCCTTGTATTTTCATTTATTCTGGTGAATAAGGCAGAGAATTTTAAACACAAGGAGGCAATTTACTTATTTTGTAAACAATCTTGTTTATCAGAATGTAATTGTTGGATCTGACTGCAGGTATTTAGGCCTTGGCCATCTGAGGCCACCTTCTGTTACTGTGGATTCATAATTCATTAGTATTTTTTGAAGGGAAACTTGCCTAAAGTCATGCAGGGGATAGTTTTATGCAGTAATCCAGGCAGAGGGACAGACAAGCAAACAAGCAAACAAATCAGTGTATAATGCCAGAGCACACGAGGGACTTGAAGCAGGAACTCTGTGTGTAGACCTGGCATCATGGCTCCTGTTGGAGGCAGGTGCAGTAAATACTCAGAAGGATGTTGGAAATTCTCAGGAAACATCTGCTGAGATGAGCAAGTACATGTACCAGGTGAGCAGAGCCTGATGTCTGGAGAGTGGACTTTGTTCTACAAGTACCTGTGCAGAAGGAGAACCTGTGCAGAAGGAGAACCTGGGCTTGTGGGAACAACTCTGTGAGGAGGAGATTTTGATAGTAGGTGGGGTCTCTGATTTTTTTTTTATCCCCCCCTTGTGGCTTTTTGTGTGCTGTCTGCTCTCTGTGTCCATTTGCTGTGTGTTCTTCTGTGTCTGTGTTTATTTTATTTTATTCCCTCCCCCCTTGCAGCTTGCTTGCTGCCTGCTTCTGTGTTTTCGCTTGTCTCCTTTGTCGTTGTTGTTTTTGCATCACTGCGCTGAGTCGGCGCTCCGCAGTGCTTGTGGGCCTGGCGGAGCTCCGTGGCGTCTGTGGGCTGGGCGGTGCTTGCAGTGTGCGGGCAAGCCTACCTTCACCAGGAGGCCCCAGGACTTGAACCCAGGGCCTCCCATGTGGTCGATGGGAGCCCAACTGGTTGAGCCACAGCCGCTTCCTGGAACTCTGATTTTTGAAGTGAGAGGTGATATTCCTGGAAAAACCTAGATGTAAATCTTAAGGAACTTGAGCTGGGGAGATAGGGAGAAAAAATTCAAATTCCGGCTGTCTTTTTCTAACTGTGTAATTTTTGACATTACTAAAGATTCCTAAGCCAAAAGTCATTTCACGTGTTAAACAGGTAAATTAGCATTATCCAGCAGAGTTACTTTGAGGATTAAATAACCAAATATGTAAATCTTCAAGCACATTTAATACAACCATTGTTTACTTGGGGCCAGGTACAAAGAGGTAAGTTAATCTGACTTCTGTTTCTGACAGCATCATCACTTGTCCATAATATTCATGCACTTATTAACAGTGTTTTAGGGGAGAATTTACAGTATAGAAGACCCTTCACATCTATAAATTATGAAATTCAGGGATGTTACATCTGAGGATAATTAATATAAAATAAGATTTCCACTTCTGCTTTACTAAAATATCATATTAAGAAAATAGATTTTCTCCCAAATTCTTCATTCTGCTTTTTCTGAGCCTCCTAGTTTATGGGGAATTTGAGACATTGTGACCCATGTACTTATTTATTTATTTTTTTAAATTTCTCTCCCCTTCCCTGCCCACCCGCCAGTTGTCTGTTCTCTGTGTTCATTTTGCTATGTGTAGTTCTGTGTCCACTTCTATTTTTGTCAGTGGCACTGGAAATCTGTTTCTTTTTGTTGCGTCATCTTGCTGCGTCAGCTCTCCGTGTATGTGACACCACTCCTGGGCAGGCTGAAATTTCTTTCATGCTGGGCAGCTCTCCTTACGGGGTGCACTCCTTGTGCATGGGGCTCCCCTATGCAGGGGTCACCCCTGCGTGGCATGGCACTCCTTGTGTGCATCAGCTCATCACATGGGTCAGGAGGCCCCGGGTTTGAACCCTGGACCTCCCATGTGGTAGGCAGACGCTCTATCCATTGATCCAAGTCTGCTTCCCTCCATGTACTTATACTACTTTTTTTTTTTAAGGTACAGGGCACCGGAACTTGAACCCAGGACCTCATATGTGGGTAGCCATTGCTCAACTGCTGAGCCACAGGGGCCCCCTTGAGTTGTTTTTCATATTTGTTTTGATTTTTCTGGGAACTGAGCCTGGGACCTCCCATGTAGGAGGTGGATGTTCAACTCCCACTCCCTTCTACCACTTTTTCTTTTCTTTTTTTTAAAAAAAGATTTATTTATTTATTTAATCCCTCCCCCCCTCCCCCAGTTGTCTGTTCTCTGTGTCTGTTTGCTGCATCTTGTTTCTTTGTCTGCTTCTGTTGTCGTCAGCGGCACGGGAAGTGTGGGCGGCGCCATTCCTGCGCCATTCAAATAAAAATAATATGAAAAGGAAATAATGATAGCTTTTAAAATAACAAATAAGATACAATTTTTTAAAATTTTAAAAGAATTTTAAAAAATTTTAGACATGTTTTTCATCACTGTAAGGTCTGTTGTCTTGTATGTACAGTGACATTTTCTTCTGTATATTTCCCCTGTGTCTTTTTTTCCCCCATTTTATCTTCAAAGAAGTTTTAGGCTACAGAAAAGTCACATAGAGAATATAGGGGATTCCCATATACCCAATACCCTCCCCCTTTTCTGCTCTCCCCTATTAATAATATTTTACATGTGGATGGTACATTTGTTATGAGTGTTGTACAAATATTGAAGCACTGCTGCTAACCAGGGTCAATGGTTTACATTATGATTTATATTTTGGACTGTACACTTTCATAAATTTTGATGAAATTTTAAATGACTTGTATCTGTTATTGTGAGATGCAGAGCAATCCTAATGCCCTAAAAGTGATATGACTTATGTTCCATCTATTCTATTCTTTCCTCCCCTTCCCTCCCCCTGGGACCTATGATAGCCACTAAGTTTCACGTTTTGAAGAATAAGATTCATAGTTAATTACAGTAATATTGGGGGCTTGACATATTTGTCTGTTTTCTTTTATTACTCACTTCCTATTTCTTGAGAGACTCCTGCCCCTCTGTGTGAGAACATAGCACAACTCCCCAGGATGTGAGTTTAATATTTTCTTGTTTATTGTGATATACTGTGACAAGATGAACACTTACATATTCCACAGAAGCCTGTCCCAGGTGCACTCTGTCTAGTATGTGCCCTCCCGCCCTCATCCACCACCCTACATGAGTAATCCTTCCCGCCATATTTTCCAAAAGAACATTCCCAACATTGTAGTTTTAACCACAGACCTGAAAATCCCCACAGTTCACCTGCTCCTTCCCCTGTTCCATGGATAGTCCAAGCCAACCCCCTCACGCTCCTCTGCCTCACAGACCAGCACTGCAGAACCCAATAGCATCACTGCACCACTGTCACGCCCATCCATCACACAACTACACTTCCACTTTATCATAGGTTTTGCCCACATGGCCATTGACTCACAACCTTCTTCTCCCTTACTGTCTCCTGATAATCTGTCTTCCAGACTCTAGCTCTGTGAGTCTGCTCAATTTGATTAATTCGTATCAGTGAGTTCACATAGTATTTGTCTTTCTTTTAAAAAAAATTTTTTTTTCATTTTTTAAAAGATACGTAGATTACATAAATGTTACACAAAAAATATAGGGATTCCCATATGCCCCACTAACTCAACATAAGGTCTTCAAGATTTATTCATGTTATCCCGTGTGTTAATACTGCATTCCTTCTTACAGCCGAGTAATATTCCATTGTATATATACCACAGTTCACTTATCCATTCATCTGTTGATGGACATTGGGGTTGCTTCCAACTTTTGGCAATAGTGAATAATGCCACTATGAACATTGATGTGCATATATCTGTTTGTGTCCCTGCTTTCAATTTTTCTGGATATATACCCAGCAGAGGGATTGCTGGATCACATGGCAGTTCGATACCTAGCTTCCTGAGGAACTGCCAAACTGTCCTACACAATGACTACACCATTCTACATTCCCACCAGCAGTGGAGAAACATTTCCTTTCCTCCACATCTTCTCCAAAACTTGTAGTCTTCTATTTTTTTTAATAGCCACCAGTCTAAAGGGTGTAAGATGTAATTTGCATTTCCTTAATAGCTAGTGATGTTGAGCATCTTTTCATGTGTTTTTTTAGCTATTTTATTTCTTCTTTGGAAAAGTGTCTATTCAAATTACTTGCTCATTTAAAAAATTTTAAAAATTTATTTATATTTCCCCCATCATTGTTTGTGCTTGCTGTCTGTTCTCTGTGTCTGTTCATTGTGTGCTCTCTGTATCTGCTTGTCTTCTTTTTTTTGGAGGCACTGGGAACTGAACCCAGGACCTGCCATGTGGGAGGGAGGTGCTCAATCACTTGACCCACATCTGCTCCCTGCTTGCTGTGTCCCTCATTGTGTCTCCTTGTTGTGTTTTATCGTTGCATCATCTTGTTGTGTCACCTTGTTGCATTAACTCGCTGTGCCAGACCCTCGTGTCAATTCATTATTTTGCTCCTCTTCTTTAGGAGGCACTGGGAACTAAACTGGGACCTCCCAAGTGGTAGGCAGGCACCCAACTGCTTGAGCCACATCTGCTTCCCACTCGACCATTTTTAAAGTGACTTGTTAGTCTTTATTTTCAAGATGTAGGTTTTCTTTATATATGCTGGATATTAGGCACCTATTGGATAGATGGTTATTAAAAATTTTCTCCCATTGAGTAGGCTGCTTTTCAGTTTCTTGACAAATTCTTTTGAAGTGCAAAAGTTTTTAATTTTGAGAAGGTCCCATTTATCTATTTTTTCTTTTTTTGCTAATGCTTTGGGTGTAAAGTTTATGAAACCATTTCCTACTGCAAGATCTTATAGATGCTTCCTTACATTATCTTCCAGGAGCTTTATGGTCTTGGCTCTTATACTTAGAACTTTGATTCATTTTGAGTTGATTTTTGTATAAGATGTGAGATGGTGTTCCTCTCTCATCCTTTTAGATGTGGATATCCTGTTCTCCAAGCACCATTTGTTGAAGAGGTCATTTTCTCCCAGTTGAGTGGGCTTGGTGGCCTTGTTGAGTACCAGTTCACCATATATGTGAGGATCTATATCAGAAGTCTCAGTTCTGTTCCACTGGTCAACATGTCTATCCTTGTGCCTGTATCATGTACTTTTGACCACTGTAGCTTTGTAGTATGTGTTAAAGTCAGGAAGTGTTTTCCTTCTATTTCATTTTTTTATTTTTCAATATGTCTTTGGCTATTGCTGTCCTCTTGCCCTTCTAAATAAATTTCATAGTTAGCTTTTCCAATTCAGTGAAAAAATGCTGTGGTAATTTTTATTGGGATTGCATTAAGTCTGTAAATCAGTTTGGGTAGGATAGACATCTTAATGATGTTTAATCTTTCTATCCATGAACAGGGAATATTCTTCTATTTATTTCAGTCTTCTTTGATTTCCTTTACAATGCTGTGTAGTTTTCTGTGTACAAGTCCTTTAGTTGCTATTGTAAATGGAATTTTTTTCTTGCTTTCCTCCTCAGATTGCTCATTATCGGAGTACAGAAATGTGACTGATTTTTGCATGTTGACTTATGTCCTGCCACTTTACTGAACTCATTTATAAGCTCTAGAAGGTTTGCTGTAGATTTTTCAGGGCTTTTGACGTATAGGATCTTGTCACCTGCTAGTAGAGAAAGTTTTACTTCTTTTTTCCAATTTGGATGCCTTTTATATCTTTATCTTGCCTAAGCACCTGAGCAAGTATTTCTAACAGAATATTAAATAAGAGCAGTGGCAGTGGGCATCTTTGTCTTGTTCCAGATCTTAGAGGGAAAGCTTTAGCATTTCACCATTGCATATGATGTTAGCTGTGGGTTTTTCATATATACCCTTTTACATGTTTATGAAATTTCTTTCCATTCCTACCTTTGAAATATTTTTATCAGGAAAATGTGCTGTATTTTGTTGAATGCTTTTTCAGCATCAATAGAGATGACCATGTGACGCTTTTCCTTTGATCTGTTAATATGGGGCATTACGTTGATTGATTTCCTTATGTTGAACCACCCTTGCATGACAGGGATGAAACCCCTTTGGTTATGGTATAATGTGTTTGATGTGTTGTTAAATATGATTAGCTATTATTTTGTTGTGGATTTTAGCATCTAAGTTCATTAGAGAGATTGGTCCATAGTTTTCCTTTCTTGTGATGTCTTTGTGTGGCTTTGGTTTTAAGGTAATTTTGGCATCATAGAATGAGTTAGGCAATGCTCCCTCCACTTCTATTTTTTTTGGGAGAATTTAAGCAGGATTGGTGTTAGCTCTTTCTGGAATGTTTGGTAGAATTCACCTGTGAAGCCATCTGGTCCTGGGCTCTTTTTAGTTGGGAAGTTTTTGATGACTAATTCAATCTCATTACTTATGACTGGTCTATTGAGTTCATCAATTTCTTCTTTAGTCAATGTAGGCTGCTGAGTGCTTCTAGGAATTTGTCCACTTCAAATAAGTTATCCATCTTGTTAGGATACAGTTTTTCAAAGTACCCTCTTATGATACTCTTTATTTCTGTGGGGTCATTGGTGATAGCCCTTTTCTCATTTCTTATTTTATGTATTTGCATCTTCTCTCGTTTTTTCTTTATTAAGTTTTGTCAATTTTATTAATCTAAAAGAACAAGCTTTAGGTTCTGTTGTTTTCTAGTGCTTTTTTTATTTTCAATTTCTTTTAGCTCTGCCTTCATCTTTGGTATTTCCTTTTTTCTATTTGCTTTGGGATTAGTTTATTGTTCTTTTTCTAACATCCAGGCATGCAGTTAAGTCTTTGATTTTAGCTCTTTCTTCTTTTTAAACAGGCATTTATGGCAATAAATTTCCCTCTCTGCATTGCTTTTGCTGCATCCCATAGCTTTTGATACTTTGTGTTGTCATTTTCATTCATTTCAAGGTAGTTACTGATTTCTTTTGCAATTTCCTTCTCAACCCAATGATTGTTTAGGACTGTGTTGTTTAATTTCCATATCTTTGTAGGTAATCTTGTTGTCTGCCCCTGATTGATTTCCAGCTTCATTCCATTGTAGTCAGAGATATTACTTTGTGTAATTTCAGTCTTTCTGAATTTGTTAAGAGTTGTTCTGTGGCTTACCATGTGGTCTATCCTGGAGAATGATCCATGTGCACTCAAAAATAATGAAATTAAAGATGTTATTGACTTAATAGTATAGAAACAACCATTTTGGGATTTCTTTCCTTGAACATGTTGGGACTGACAGATGGTTCAAAGGAAAAGGAGCAGAGGCAGGAACTTAAATGTGATGGACTGACCTAGAGCAGCAACAGAAAAATGAGCCTGGAAAAAATACAGGTTGAAGGAAAGCTGCCTCCACATGCTGCCTAGCCATCAACCAGAGGATGAGCTGCTCTTATGAATGCAGTGGTATGACATTCAAAAAGAATGTATATCCTATATTTGGGTGTAATGTTCTGTATATGTCTATTAGGTCTACATCCTCCAGTGTATTATTCAAGGTCTCTGTTTCTTTATTGATTCTATGTCAAGATGTTCTTTGTAATGGTGAAAATGGTGTATTAAAGCCTCCGACTGTAACTATAGAGACATTGATTTCTCCACTTAGTTTTTCCAATGTTTTCCTCATGTATTTTAAGGCACTCTGGTTAGTTGCATAAATATTTATGATTGTTCTTTCCTCTTGATAGATAACCCCTTTTATTAATATATAGTGTCTTTTTTGTCTCTTACAATAGTTTTGCATTTAAAGTCTGTTTTGTCCAATATTAGTGTAGTTACTCCTGCCCTTTTTTGGTTACTGTTTGCACCTAAAATTGCTTTCTAACCATTCACTTTCAACCTTCTTGTGTCCCTGGGTCTAAGTTGAGTTTCTTGTAGACAGCATATAGATGGGTCATATTTTCTTTTCTGATCTGCCAGTCTATTTCTCTTGATTGGAGAGTTTAGTCTATTAACACACAATGTTATTACTGTCAAGGATTACTTACATTAGGCATATTTTCTTTAGGTTTATATGTGTTATGTGTTGTTTTTATTTGTCTTTTTATCTTTTTCATTATTCTTATCAATAATCTTTTTTCCAACACTCTCCTCCAACCCTCTGTCTCATGGTTTTTTTTTTTTTCAACCTGCAGAATGCCTTTTAGTATTCCTTGAAGGGCAGTTTCTTGTTGACAAACTCTCTTAATTTCTGTTTATGTGCAAATATTTTTAACTCTCCTTTATTTATTTATTTTTAATTCATTTTTTACAAAAATATTACATTCAAAATATATGAAGTCCCATTCAACCCCACCTCCCCCACCTCCCACTCCCCCCACAGCAACAGTCTCTCCCGTCATCATGACACATCCATTGCACCTGGTAAGTACATCTCTGGGCATCGCTGCACCCCATAGTCAATGGTCCACATCATAGCCCACACTCTCCCACGTTCCATCCAGTGGGCGCTGAGGGGATCTACAATGTCCCGTAGTTGTCCATGAAGCACCACCCAGGACAACTCCAAGTCCCAAAAATGCCTCCCCATTTCATCTCTTCCTCCCATTCCCTGCACCCAGCAGCCACCATGGCCACCCTTCCCACACCAATGCCACATTTTCTCTGTGGACATGGGGTTGGTTGTGTCCATTGCACATCTATGTCAAGTGGGGGCTTAGAGTCCACATGGATACTGGATGCAATCCTCCTGCTTTCAGTTGTAGGCACTCTAGGCTCCATGGTATGGTGGTTGACCTTCTTCAACTCCATGTTAGCTGAGTGGGGTAAGTCCAATAAATCAGAGTGTAGGAGCTGAAGTCTGTTGAGGCTCAGGGCCTGGCTATCATATTGTCAGTCCAGAGATTCAAATTCCCTAAATACATCTTAAACCCCAACACCAACTACAATTCCAGTAAAGTAGCATGAAAGTCTTGTGAAAAGAGATCCCATCAGAGTCCAGTTCTATCACGCAGAAACACCAGCTCCAAAGAAGGGCCATCTGACATGGCAGTGAACCCCATCTGCCATGACCATAGAACCCGTGGATCTCTTTATCCCTCAAAAGAACCAAAACCTGGGGTTGTATCTACTTTATCTGTTTCTTAGACTCTGCTCAGTTGTGCATAAGGGCAATCCTTCTGACAACCTCCAGACTCTTTTTTAGAGACTCGTAGCCATATAAACTAATTTCTCCTTTCCATTTCCCCCTTACATTAGATCAAACAGCATTTTAAAGTCATGTTATTATATGTAGACAGGGATATTCTGCTGATCCACATTGAACCTTTAATTCAAGGTCATTTTCTAGTTGCATCTTCAGCTGGTATTTGGTAGTGATCCCTCGGTGCCAGGGAGGCTCATCCCCGGGTGTCATGTCCCACACTGGGGGGAATGCACTGCATCTACATGCTGAGTTTGGCTTCGAGACTGGCCATATTTGAGTAACACGAAGGCTGTCAGGAGGAAACTCCCAGGCACAATGCTGCTCTAGGCCTTGTTCTTATTGCAGGTGTATAGGCTCGGAAGCATAGTCATTAGTATCAGGAGCCCACTGTTGGACCCTCATTCCTTCCTGGTTCTTACCGTTGCACCTGGGGGACTGCCGCTGCTCCCCTAGGGACCACGACAGAGCCCCCCTGGCCAGGAACCCAGTACCTCCCCAGCTGTTGTTTTTAATTGTTTCTACTATGAGTATATCCATGCACCCTGGACATATGCCCTGTATAACTCCCTGTCAACCATATATAGCCTGTCAATAACATCCCATACCAGTATTCCTCCACCACCATTGTTGAACCATTCTGTGATCCAAAACTTCCTGTAAAGTGAATCCCAATATAATGTCAGGTTCCCTTACTAGTAAAATGGGATATAGCGATGAGTTTAAAGGTTAGATCTAGAGTACATATTGATTTGGAAAAATTTCTACATCCTATCTTTTTCTTTTCTTTTTTCCTAATTATTGAGCTTCTCTTCACAAGAGTCTTAGATCACAGTAATTCATATATACAATATACAGTACTCCCACACATCCACCATAAAACCTTTTCCCTTCCACAGCGATAATCTTTTAACTTATTCATATCCTATTTACTGAGACTGATGTACAGACTCCGAAACAATAGCTTTCAAACAAGGTGACATCTATGCTTACAATGTGGGCCATACTTTAGGATATACAGTTTTCTAAATTTTTTAGTTATCCTGTGTTTTACATTATGGTTTACATTATTAGTCTGTCGTCCCCTATATGTTTTTGGTGTAATATTACATGTTTTATATTCATCCTCGTGTACTCTTGTGAAACTCCTCTCTTGCCCCCACATTTACCTTGGTTTCATCCATTCAACATCCATTTTCCCCTCCCCTTGGGGCCCACAGCGACAGCCAATCTCCATTTCCCAAGGAGCCACGTCCAGAGATACTTGCAACAGTGTTCAGGGCCTGACTTGCTCAACTGTCCTAATGCCCTGGGAGCCTTTCTCTCGAGAGATACTGTTCTCTCTATTTGATGGCATTAGTCCTCCCCAGGATGTGGGTCCACCCCAACTCTCACTTCTTGGGTCTCTACCCAATGGTATAACCCACCCTGGCAAAATGAGCCTTCAGACATTCCCCAGGAGTCTGTCCCGCATCAGACCATCCCCTCCGAGCATCCTAAACAGGTAACCCTCCTAATTATATTTTGATACGATTTTCTCAGCATTTTACTCTCAACCAACACCTGACACTCTCCTACGTTCGTATGTTGCCCCTCCCTCCCCCCAATTTTGTGGGCAATATTACCCATCCGCCCATCCCCAGCCCCCCTCAAACCCGTAAAGCCCCACCCAAAGGCAACCCCTTGCCCCCATTTTATCTCTTCTTTGTGCTCATACTTACCGCCAGCTCATCATAAATTCCACCCCTGCAGACGTCGGCTCACATCCTTCCTCCACCCCCCGATTTCCTGTAAGCCTATCTTCCAGTCTCTAGCTCTCTGAGGCAGCTTGCTTATTTCATATCATTGAGGTCATGTAGTATTTGTCCTTCAATGCCTGGGTTGCTTCACTCAACATAAGGTTCTCAAGATTCATCCATGTTATCACGTGTGTTTGTAGTGTATTTGTTCTTACAGCTGAGTAGTATTCCATTGTATGTATATACCACATTTTATTGATCCACTCATCTGTTGATGGGCATTTGGGTTGATTCCAACTTTTGGCGATAGTGAACAATGCTGCTATGAACATTGGTGTACATTTATCGGTTTGTGTCCTTGTTTTCAGTTCTGCTGGGTATATACCGAGCAGTGGTATTGCTGGGTCATATGGCAAATCTATGGTTAGTTTTTTGAGAAACTGCCAAACTGTCCTCCAGAATGGTTGGAACCTTCTGCATTCCCACCAGCAGTGGATGAGTGTTTCCCTTTCTTCACATCTTATCCTGCATTTGTATTATTCTGTTTTTTTCATAGCTGCCAATCTTATGGGAGTAAGATGGTATCTAATTGTAGTTTTGATTTGCATTTCCCTGATAGCTAGAGATTTGGAGCATTTTTTCATGTGCTTTTTAGCCATTTGTATTTCTTCTTTGGAGAAGTGTCTGTTTAAATCTTTTTCCCATTTTTTAAACAGGTTGTTTATCTTTTTATTTTCAAGATATAGGAGTTCTTTATATATGCAAGTTATAAGTTTCTTATCAGATATG
Organism: Dasypus novemcinctus; assembly: GCF_030445035.2. Lineage (NCBI taxonomy): Eukaryota > Metazoa > Chordata > Mammalia > Cingulata > Dasypodidae > Dasypus > Dasypus novemcinctus. The sequence goes on along the minus strand of NC_080701.1, from coordinate 108,110 downwards.
TGATTGCCAAATATTTTCTCCCATTGTGTGGGTTCCCTTTTTACTTTCTTGACAAACTCCTTTGAGGTGCAGAAGGCTTTAATTTTGAGGAAGTCCCATTTATCTATTAGTTCTTTTGCTGCTCGTGCTTTTGGTGTGATATTCATGAATCCATTTCCTATTACAAGGTCCTGTAGATGTTTCCTGACACTGCTTTCCAAGGTCTTTATGGTCTTGGCTCTTATATTTAGGTCTTTGATCCATCTTGAGTTGATCTTTGTATAAGGTGTGAGATGGTAATCCTCTTTCATTCTTCTACATATGGCTATCCAGTTCTCCAGGCACCATTTGTTGAATAGGCCATTCTCTCCCAGTTGAGAGGGTTTGGTGGCTTTATCAAATATTATATGGCTATATATGTGAGGTTCTATATCAGAACTTTCAATTCAATTCCATTGGTCTGTGTGTCTCTTCTTATGCCAATACCATGCTGTTTTCACTACTGTAGCTTTGTAGTATGTTTTGAAGTCAGGTAGTGTGATTCCTCCAATTTCGTTTTTCTTTCTCAATATGTCTTTGGCTATTCGGGGCCTCTCCTTTATTTTTGAATACAGCTTTGCTGGATAGAGAATTCTTGGTTGGAAGTTTTTCTTTCTAGATTTGCATGGTGGGAGCCATTGATCTCTCCAATGGAACAAGTCCTTGAATTGATCAACCCCATAACGAAATATATTTTTTATTATCTTGGATGATATCCAAGTCCAGTGGGAGGAGATCTAGAACTTGGTGTTGAGAAAGTGATATTGTTAGACATCTTGTGCAGAAGACCAAGATGACTTAAGGCAAGTACATTCAGGAAAGAAGGTACAAGGTAGAGGAGGAAGGGAGTGAGAGTCCAGAGGGCTGGAATGGATGATTCATAAGCCAGGAGTACTCATATCTGAGAAATTTCAGAGTGGTTTCTCTGTAGATGGAGGCACAATGCTTTGGAATTAGAAGGAATTGAAGAGAGTGGCTGTGGCTCAATCAGGTGGGCTCCCATCTACCATATGGGAGGCCCTGGGCTCATGTCCCTGGGCCTCCTTGTGAAGGCAGGCTTGCTGACACACTGTGAAGTGCTGCACAGCCCGCAAGCACCGTGGAGAACCGACTCAGCAAGGTGATGCACAAAAAAGGGAGACAAGCAAAAACACAGAAGACCGCACAGCGAATGGACACAGAGAGTAGACAGTAAGCAAGCCACAAGGGGAGAGGGGAAATAAAATAAATCAAAATAGAGACACAGAAGAACAAAAAAAAAAAAAAAAAAAAGAAAAAGAAAGAATTGAAAATTTCTGATTACCACATGCCAGTGAATATATAAAACTCAATGATTTTTATGTTCTTATCAGTATAATGAAGTTATTCATGTCTTCTTTATTATCCAGATAGCCAAGACTTTCTTTTTCTTGACTCTTGGAGAGGATGGTCCTCCCACTATTTCTCCTGGAGCACATTTCATATCTCTATTGATTGGGCTGGGGTTACTTCCAGGTGAAGTGTTGGGATTCATGACACTTGGGTCTGGAAATTGGGGACAAGATCAGAGTTTCATGGCTTCTTTCTCCATTCTCAACTTTGTTCACCTAGTGCTTATCTGGTTATGAGTGAAAACCCAGAGGAAGTCATTTGTCAACTGAGCTAATGACAGTGCAATCATGGGTGAGTAGGAGATTCTTCTACTGAAATTACCCATGTGTTGTCAGCAGATGGGCAAGTTTCTCCTATTGTCATGATATTCTAAGCTCATTTAGGAAATATTCAAGGGTCCAAGCTGTGGTTAAGTTCATCCAGGCCTCTGGGATGGTGATGGTTTTTTAGGGGCTGATCAATAGGTAATCTCCTTTCCAACGTTACACAGATTTGTTTCAGATTCCATTAAGGCTCTGTATTCACTGTATTCTATTTCCTCACTGGAGAAATAATGCACTCATCAATCATGTTAATGCCTGCAATTGGCTTTGGCACGCATTGAACATTGGTGATAGAGATGAGTAAGAGTAGAAGTTTACAGTCAGTAGGGAGGCTGATGTTTCAGCAGGTAAGTTCAATCAGTACAGTGTTACAGGTGCTAGGGTACAGGGCTGTGCATTGTTGAGAAGAGCAAAGGTGAGAGTTAGGTAATAGAAAGAAAGAATTTATTTCCCTCACTTTTTAATTTCTTAAAATATTGATATATATTTGCACATTTTGAAAACTTTTCACAAAAGGATAACTAAAATACTCCTGACCCCAGTTGTCCAATTTCCAATTTTGTAGATAATCTTTATTCAAACATTATAAATGGAAATAATTATAAGAAGTATTGTTTAACTTTGGCATGCACTCAGGAGGAGTATAGTATATAGAGTAAAATTTATGATCCTGTGAAAATTATTGAAGAATTGGAGAGACCAGAATGGAACATGGGGCTTCTTATACTCTTAAAAATACAGAGGAGATGAAGATACTAGAGAGAAAATGAATATGGGTATTTGGAGGTCCCAAGGAAAGCGGAGATTGGAAGGTCTTCTACCTGTGGAGTAGTCAGACCATCCTTCAGTACAGCAGTTTTAGGGATCCATGGTGTGAGCTGCTGAACTGTCTGCTCTTATGCTATGGTGACCACTTGAGTTATGCAGAGTTGAGTGAGGCAACATGTGCTATCCCTTCTTTATATATTGGAAACAAACTACTTGTTCTCTAGATTTCACTGATCCACAGACAGAAGAGAATTGTGCTACAGGATAGACCACACCTATAACTGATTTTGATTAGACTTTGCAGTAAGCACTGTTTCTGAAATGACCTAAGGTTTTTGGGGTATTGTGATGGAATGAATGTGTTTTGCCTATAGAAAGAACATGACTGTTTTTGATCCAGAGGGTGGAATATGGTGGTTTGAAGCTATACATACCACAGAAAAACATGTTCTTATATCTAACCCATTCCTTTGGGTCTAAGCCCCTTGTAAGTAGGAACTTTTGCTTGTTGTTTGTTTTTCTGTTGTTTTTTTTCCAGGAGGCACCGGGAACTGAATCCTGGATCTCCTCTGTGGGAGGTGGGAGCTCAGCCACTTGAACCACATCTGCTCCCTTAAGTAGGACTTTTTTGATGAGGTTACTTCATTTAAGGTGTATCCCACCTCAATCAGAATGGGACTGAATCCTAATACTGGGGTGTAAGAGAATAAAATTCAGACAGTAAGAGAAATGCCACCAAAAGTAAGAAGCTGATATCAACTAAACTCAGAAGTGAATAAAGAGACCAGGAGATGCTGCCATGTGCCTTGCCATGTGACAAGTTAAAGACCAAGGTCACCAACAGCTATTCCCAGAATGCCACAATCTTGGGGAGAAGGCTTCGACTTGATGATACCTTCATTTGGACATTTTCTTGGCCTCAAAATAGTAAGCTAATAAATTTCTGTTGTTTAAGTCAACCTATTTCATTTTATTTGCTTTAGCTGCCTAGGAAACTAAAACAGTCACTTTCCCTGGGCTTGATGAAACTATACTGCTAACTGCACAGAACTCAAAATTCCATTATTTTTTCCCTGCAACCAGGACATCACACTGAAAATCACATGTATATTCCCAATTGGAGCAAGGTGAGGAACTGTGGAGAGAAGGAATTGGATTTTTCCAAAACCAAAATTCAGGTGAGTTCTAGGAACCCATGCGTCATGACAAGTAGGAGCCTGGTTAGTGAGTAGGTTCTTGAAAATATCAGCTGTAAATGACTATGCTTGTGAGCTGATAAACCTAAAATAAGAACAAGGCCTAGAGCAACATTGTGCCTGGGAATTCCCTCCTGTCAGCCTTCATGTTACTCAAATGTGGCCAGTCTCGAAGCCAAACTCAGCATGTAAATGCAATGCCTTCCCCCCAGCGTGGGACATGACACCCGGGGATGAGCCTCCCTGGCAACGAGGGACCACTATCAACTACCAACTGATGATGCAACTGGAAAATGACCTTATACGGAAGGTTCAATGCGGATCGGCAGAATATCCATGTCTACATAAAATACCATGACTTTAAAATGCTGTTTGACCTAAAGTAAGGGGGAAATGGAAAGGAGAAATGAGTTTATATGGCTACGAGTTTCTAAAAAAGAGTCTGGAGGCTGGCAGAAGGATTGCCCTCATGCACAACTGAGCAGAGTCAGAGAGACAGATAAAGCAGATACAACCCCCAGATATTGGTTCCTGTGAGGGCTAAAGAGACCCATGGGAGTTATGGTCATGGCCAATGGGGTTAACTACCAGGGCAGATGGCCCCTCTTTGGAAATGGTGTTTATGTGTGATGAATCTGGACTCAGATGGGATCTCCCTTCATAAGACTTTCATGCTAATGTGCTGGAGGTGCAGTTAATGTTGGGGTTTAAGATATATTTAGGGGATTTGAATCTCTGGACTGACAATGTGATAGCCAGGTCCTGAGCCTCAACAGACTCCAGCACCTACAATCTGATCTATTGGACTTACCACACTCAGCTAAGATGGAGTTGAAGAAGGACAACCACCACACCATGGAGCCTAGAGTGATTACAACTGAAAATGGGAGGATTGCATCCAGCATCCATGTGGAATCTGAGCCTCCTCTTGACATAGAGGTGCAATGGACACAACCAATCCAATGTCCACATAGAAGAGGTGGCATTGGATTGGGAAAAGTGGACATGGTGGACGATGGATATGGGGAAAGGCAGGAAGAGATGAGAGGTGGAGGTGTCTTTGGGACATGGAGCTGCCCTGGATGGTGCTTCAGAGGTAATCACCGGACGTTGTAAATCCTCACAGGGCCCACTGGATGGAATGGAGGAGAGTATGGGCCATGATGTGGACCATTGACTATGAGGTGCAGAGGTACCCAAAGATGTACTTACCAAATCCAATGGATGTGTCATGATGATGGGAACGAGTGTTGTTGGGGGGGGAAGAGGGGGGGTGGGGGGTGGGGCTGAATGGGACCTCACATATATATTTTTAATGTAATATTATTACAAAGACAATAAAAAAAAAAAAAGAAAATATCAGCTGTAGATTTCCTTAAGTGAGTTACATTTTCTGAAATGTAGGTGTCAATATTAGGGAAATTTTCCTCAGATATGGTCATTATTTCACTTATTTACATATCTGTATTCAAGTATCTGTAGTTTTGGTAAATAGAAATTTATGTACTATTAGATTTAAATTTTTACTTAATGGGCTTTTGCTTGTCCTCCTCTTTGATACTTTTCCCCCTCTTTATCTCTCAACATACTATCTTTTCAATCATGAAAATATTTTATAATTGTCAATGTTGTATAAAGTTTTCTACCACCTAGAGTATTTCTTTTTTTCTTTATTTTTAAAGAAGTTTTAGATTGCATAAAAGTTACATAGAAAATATAGGAGATTCTCATATACCCCACTCCCTCCCCTCTCACATTTTCCCCCATTAATAACATCTTTCATTAGTGTGTTAAATTTGTTACAATTGATGAACAAATATTGAGGCATTGCTACTAACCATGGTTTATAGTTTACATTATGGTTTACACTTTGCACTGCATAATTTTATAGGTTTTGAAAAAATGTGTAATGACCTGTATTCATCATTGGAATGTCATGAAGAACAATTCCAATGTCCCCAAAATGCCCCATGTTACACCAAGTCTTCTCTCCTTCCTCTTAGAACCTCTGGTGACCACCGACTTTATGTCAATGTTACAAGTTCTTCCATTACTAGAATAATAATAAGTCTACTTTGGTCCATAGTTGCATTCCTCCCTTATGTTCGTTCATTTCTCAATTTTGAGGATTTGGGGATGGTGATGCCCAGTCTGCTTCTGACTGAGAGGGGGTTTGGATCCCATGGGGCAGACAGATGGAACTGTCTTGTTTGTAGTTTTAGACTCTCTCTGTTTTTTGGGATGGGCATTGTCCATCATCATCACTTTGTTAGTTGTCCTGAGTTAGTCTGATGAACTGAAGAGTAGGGTTGGCTGCACCTCTCCTGAGATTCAGTGCTCAACTGGCAAAAGAGCAGACTGAAGATTTAAGTCTCTGGGACATATATTTAATGGGTCTTATGCTTCTTATAGTTTCTGGAGGAGGAGTGCAGTCTGCTGTTTCCCACTCCATCATCTTGGATCTCTCTAGAGTATTTCTTAATTTGATATTCTTTCCCGGGTAAGTGTCATATCTGAAACAATTATATAGGACCATGTGGGACTTTCCAACATTTTCATTTCCCTAATGCTTGTCTAGCAATTAATTGTGGTTTTTTTTTCCAGTTTTTTTTTTCAGGCAGGGAAAAGGTCTTAAAAATGAGAAATGTTATCCATACCAAATATCTCCAGGAAAGATGCATCTGCCATCATGTCATTGGTAAGATTCTTGGGTGTGAACCCTGGTCTTAAAAATAGATACCTGGGAGTGTAATAAATTAGGAATTCAGTACAATCACTCAACTGTGATTAAGTTGGTTAAGTAGTAATCCAGAAAATCTGTGATAGTTTGATTTTATGGAAAAATTAACTTGAATGCAAGTGTATAACCTGGATTTTTATAAAACAATAATTGTATAAACATGGCTCATATACCTAATCTTTGAAAGATTATAAAGTCTTCAAGATTGATGAGATAGCTTTGCAATTGGTTGCTACAGAAGAGAAGATCTCTGTGCATGAGTGAGAAGAGCATGGTTATTAACTACCATGAGAAAGATTTTAATTGGAGTCTGTCACTGAATGATTAGTGTAGAATTCATATGTATATTAATGGATATTTATGGGCAAACCTTTTACAGTCTCTCATCCACTTCCCACAAGCAGAAATTTCATACTCAAAAGAATGATATTACATGTAGCAAATTGTCAGAAGATTTTACTCACAGATCCAGATTGACTCAACATGTGTTATTTCACAAGGGGAAGAAGCCCTACTTTGGGAATCTATTTGGAAAAGCCTGCAGTGATCAGTCATTCTTTAATCAACAAAAGCAAATTCCCAATAGAAGAAAATCATTTAAGTGTCACCTAATTGGTAAATCATTTATTTAAAGCTCTGGCCTTACACATCACAATGGAACCTCACATGGGAGAGATACCATATGAATGCCATCTATGTGGGAAACACTTCACTCAAAAGTTTTGACCTGAGACAACATGAGAGGACAACCTATGAATGCTGTCTATGTGTGAAATCTTTCACTCGATGTTCTACCCTGAGATGACATGAGAGAACTCACATTGGAAAGAAACCCTATGAATGTCATTTATGTGGTAAAGACCTCACCCATTACTCGACCCTTAGACAACATGAGATGACTCACAATGGAGAAAACCCTATGAATGCCGTCCATGTGGGAATGCCTTCATATGTTGTTTTAACCTGAGAGAATGTGATAGAACTCACACTGGAAAGAAACCTTATGACTGTCATTTATGTGGGAAAGCCTTCACTCAATGTTCTGTCCTGAGACAACATGTGAAAACGCACATTGGAGAGATACCATAAGAATATCATCTATGTGGGGAAACCTTAGTTTATTTTTATAATCTTAGACAACATGAGAAAACTCATGTTGTCTAATGCCATATATGTAAAAGGCTTTAGTCAATGTTCTGACCTTTGATTAAATGAGAGAACTTGTACTATAAATGTTTTGAATATGGAAGAGATTTCAGCCCCTGAATTACCTTTAAACATACTAGAGAACTCACACACTGGTGAAACACTGTAATCTATCTGGTAGGAGGCTTTAATCATCTACTGTCCCAAGAGATAAAGAAAGAAGTCTTTTTTTCTCTCTCTCCCCTTCCCCCCTTCCCCCCTGCCCCCCAGTTGTCTGCTCTCTGTATCCATTTGCTGTGTGTTCTTCTGTGACTGCTTCTATCCTTATCAGTGGCACGCAGAATCTGTGTTTCTTTTTGTTGCGTCATCTTGTTGTGTCAGCTCTGTGTGTGTGCGGCGTCATTCTTGGGTAGGCTGCACTTTCTTTCGCGTTGGATGGCTCTCCTTAAGGGGCACACTCCTTGCGTGTGGGGCTCTCCTACGCGGGGGACACCCCTGCGTGGCAGGTCACTCCTTGCGCGCATCAGCACTGCACATGGGCCAGCTCCACACGGGTCAAGGAGGCCCAGGGTTTAAACCGCAGACCTCCTATGTGGTAGGCGGATGCCCTATCAATTGGGCCAAGTCCGCTTCCCAAGAAAGAAGTCTTTATGAGAGGATGAAGACCATTGAAAAATTCCATAATTCATGCTGATGATGTTATTCATGAAAAATCACACAAAATCATTTCATATAGCAACATGAGTAGGACAAGTGAAAATCCACAGTGTATAAAATCCTTATTGGTTTCATAATGAAGGCATATCATCAGTGATCAATCATTCTTTAGCATTAATATTTTTATGCTGAGGAAACAACAATCTAAAGTCAATTTAGGGGAAAACGGACTTGGCCCAGTGGTTAGGGCGTCCGTCTACCACATGGGAGGTCCGCGGTTCAAACCCCGGGCCTCCTTGACCCGTGTGGAGCTGGCCCATGCGCAGTGCTGATGCGCGCAAGGAGTGCCGCCCCACGCAGGGGTGTCCCCCGCGTAGGGGAGCCCCATGCGCAAGGAGTGCACCCCATAAGGAGAGCCGCCCAGCGCGAAAGAAAGTGCAGCCTGCCCAGGAATGGCGCCGCCCACACTTCCCCTGCCACTGATGACAACAGAAGCGGACAAAGAAACAAGACGCAGCAAATAGACACAGAGAACAGACAACCCGGGGAGGGGGGAGGGATTAAATAAATAAATAAATCTTTTTAAAAAAATAAATAAATAAAGTCAATTTAGGAAACTCTGCAACTGGATTTTACATCAGAAAATTCATAGTGGAAAATAATGTACTTTATATGGACTCTTTAGCACACAATTCAGCAAAAAGTCAAGAATTTTGAACAAGACTTATTATTGAAATTATGTAGGAAAACAATGTAGAATTGTGAAGTGACATGGATATTCTGAATGATGAATTTTGTAAGAAGTAATATAAAGTAGATTAGTACTTGCATATATATATAAGCAAAAAATATTTTTTCTAATATGTCCACATTTTAAAAAATATATTTTTATTGAAGTTTCTCATTCATACATGAACATGCACAAACAATAAGTGTTTAGTAAAGATTAAGAACTTACAAAATAAACATGCATAACATCATACAGGGATTTCATACATCACCTCTCCACCAACACCTTGCATTGTTGTGAAACATTTATTATAAACTATGCAAGAGCATAGTCAAAATATTACTACTAACTATAATCTCTATCTTACATTTGGTGTATTTTCCCCCCAACCCACCCTATTTATAAAAAATGTATTTTTATTACAGAGCTTGTGAACTTACAAAACAATCATGTACAAGTGTAGAATTCCCATACAACACCCCTTCACCAACACACCACACTGTGGTGGAATATTTGTTACAGATTGAGATAATATTGTCAGAGTATTACCATCAACAATGGTCCATAGTGTACCTATAGCACACTTTTTCCATACACCCCCCCCATCAATACAGTACATCTTTGGCATTGGTGCAAGAATATTATAGTATTTCTATTAATCACAGTCTATGGGTCACACCAATTGTAGTTTTCCCATGCTTCTCCCCATTCTCACCACACTGCAGTAGTGATGTACATCTGCTCTACCTCGCAGAAGGACACTCTTGAATTTGTACCCTCAACCACAATTCTCATCCACCTCTGTGTTCACAGTGTTATTCAGTCCCTAGATTATTTTTTAGTTTTCTTGCAATTGACATTTACTTCCCCAGACTACCCTTTTCAGTCACAATCCCATTTATAAATTTTTTTTTTTAAAGATTTATTTTTATTTATTTAATTCCCCTCCCCTCCCCCGGTTGTCTGTTTTCTGTGTCTTTTTGCTGCGTCTTGTTTCTTTGTCTGCTTCTGTTGTTGTCAGCGGCACGGGAAGTGTGGGCGGCGCCATTCCTCGGCAGGCTGCTCCCTCCTTCGCGCTGGGCGGCTCTCCTTATGGGTGCACTCCTTGCGCGTGGGGCTCCCTTACGTGGGGGACACCCCTGTGTGGCACGGCACTCCTTGCACGCATCAGCACTGCGCATGGGCCAGCTGCACACGGGTCAAGGAGGCCCAGGGCTTGAACCGCGGACCTCCCATGTGGTAGACGGACGCCCTAACCACTGGGCCAAAGTCCGTTTCCCCCCATTTATAAATTATGCTTTGCTTAGTGTAATGTCTTCAAGATTCATCCATGTTACCATGTGTCCCAATTTCATTTCTTCTTACTGCAGCATAGTATTCCACTTATGTATATACCACATTTTGTTTATCCATTCATTGGTTGACGGACATTTGGTTTGTTTCCATCTTTTGGCAATTGTAAATAATGTGTTGGCCACATTTTATTTTTGTTTTTGTGCAATTCTAAATACAGATTTGAATAAATCAGAAAATAATTTTGGATGTTAACTCAAACATTTAGAACAAAATACTATGATTATTATTATATATTAATATAATATACATCTTCATGGCAAGGATGAAAGCAAATGAATACATAAACACACTTCAGAAGTAGAGTCTTATGCTACATAAATACTCTTCTTTGAAAATACTATTTAATATTGCCATTAAAATTTTAAAAGGAATTAAAAATGAAACTATTAAAATAAAATGTGCCAGGCATGGAGAATTGTAGGTTCATTGGCTAGAGAATTCCCCACAACTCAGAATCTGCCAGTGTGTCATTCCATACATTAGTATTTTATTGGGAAAAGACTTTTGCTAACAAGAACATAGAGATCACATCAAGCAAGGATATAAAAGTACATTGAAGGCTTAGTTAGTGTTTCATTTTCAGAATGCAATTGTCCAGAGTGTTCAGTTTTCAGAATGTCCAGTTTTCAGAAGGAAGGCACCTGAATCCCTTCCAATTTGTAATCAGGGGATCTTTCCATTAATATCACTGCAGCCCAGACCACAAACCATCCCTGGGGAGTGCATTCAAATGGGAAAATAGGAAGAGAATTTGAATATATTGAGATTGGGATATTGCATTTGTAGCCTAAATAGGGAACTTCCTGGTGCTTCACTTTCTCAAGGTTCAGTAGTTTCAAACATGCGTTCCAGTGCCTTGTTTTACTTACACTGTAGTGTTCAGTGCCCAAAAGCTTTTAGATGGGGTCACCATCCAGTAAGTCGTTCTTCTGATGGTCTTTATGTAGCTGTTGTTTGAGCTGTCTATTCCAGTGTCCTCTCACCCCTTTGCAAATGGGTGGGAGTGTGTCTGCTGCTAGGTCATTTGTATCATAAATTAGATCTCTAGATCTGATTGGAGTTCAGCTGTGTATCTGACCAGCTTGCAAGGTGTTCCTCCACAGCTACAACAGTGATCCCAGCTGTCACATTATACATGAGAATTGCAGTCCCATATCCAGAATATGTGTTTATGATGGTTTTTGTCTATGACAAAACTCATCTTTTATGTGTTTTGCAATTTCCTCCCTATTCCTCCATGAAGCAAGCCAAACTGTCAGAAGGCATGACTTTTCCCTTCCAGTGAATTGATATCTCTGCAGAGGCCTAAGATTTTTGCCACTTGGGCATTTGTATCTAAGGGATCCATGAAGGTTTGCATTCCCCTTTCCCCTGTCCACCCTGATGGGGACATAGGGTTTCTGATCCGTGGAGTCAAGGCGCCCTCATTTTACCCCCAACTCTCTAGTCTTGCCCCCCAACCCCCAGTCACCCCGACCAGCCCTGCAAACCGCATCAGTTTACCCCACGGTCCGAGCTGCCTCTCGTCACGTTTCCTATGCCTCTCAGGAGCTGTCGCTGTGGCCACCCCACATGCTGTACAAAGCTAGTCCTGAGAGGCTCCAATCTAGTTCCCTGCACAGGGCTCACACCCGGCTGTTCCCTTGATGCAGAGTGGAAAGGCCAGCATCTGGTAGTCCTCAAGCACCGCCAGCTGGTAAATGGCAGCCGTGCTAGCCAATCCCTTCACCCTTGTACACACTGGATCCTCCAGGAGGAGCCTCGCGGGGGAGGGAGTTGATGAAGGTCCAAGCATCTCCATGCCAGAACTCAAAATAGACCCAGTGCAGGGTCAAAGACAGAAACTCGGAGGTGGGGCCTGAGCAGCCTGTGGAAGTCGGGGGAGAGCTGGAGGTGAGACCGGAGGGCCATGCAGCCAGATGGGAGGGCAGCTCCAAAAGGGAACGCCTGCAAGCCATTAGCCTCGGATACAGGCAGTCGGGCCTGAGTGACCAGCCAAAGAAGGAGCTCGTGAGCACAAATGAGACACACAGTGCTGCTTCCACAGCATGCCAAGGACATAGTGGCCATTAGTAAAGTATTCACACACCGCCTCTTTTATCAAATTCAAACTTTTTAAAAAAAGATTTATTTATTTATTTCTCTCCCCTCCCCCCCACCCCGGTTGTCTGTTCTCTGTGTCTATTTGCTGCGTCTGTCCACTTTTGTTGTTGTCAGCGTCATGGGAATCTGTGTCTCTTTTTGTTGTGTCATCTTGTTGTGTCAGCTCTTCCTGTGTGCGGCGCCATTCCTGGGCAGGCTGCACTTTCTTTTGCGCTGGGCGGCTCTCCTTCTGGGGCGCAATCCTTGTGTGTGGGGCTCCCCTATGCGGGGACACCCCTGCAGGGCACAGAACTCCTTGTGTGCATCAGCACTGCGCATGGGCCAGCTCCACACGGGTCAAGGAGGCCCGAAATTTGAAGCACGGACCTCCCACGTGGTAGATGGCACCCAAACCAATGGGCCAAGACTGCCGCCCAAATTCAAACTCTTAAGAGAGGAGTAGTTTCACAACTTTGCTGATATGGATTTATGTAGAGTTTAGTCTCTATAATCGGGTTTAATCTTGTTCCCCCTCAATGGCATGGTATTAACGTGGTAATTGTGAAATAATATTATATTTTGAAGTAATTATAAAGCTTACAGATCTTATGTAAAAATTTTAATAACAGTATAAAGAAGTCCTGATCCCCTCACTTAGATTCCCCAGTGGTTATACTTTCACATTTGCCCCCTAACACAAAATACTCCAGTGTATGTTTCCTCAAAACAGGAGGACTCCCAAAGGTGACACAAATCCAAACCAGGAAACATCATTTCCATATATGCTCCCACCCATGGATCCTCTTCAAACTTTACCAATTGTCCCTACAGTGGGAAATTGTTTCTTTGTCCCTTTCAGTCCATGCTCCTTCAAATGGGAACTGTTCCTGAGACACTCCCTCAAGACCTTGGCAGATCTCACCGCCGCTGGCCCCACCCGGGGCTGCCCACTGCCGCCTCCCACGCGCACCAGGCTTGCATGTCAGCAGGGCTCTTCAGCCTGACGCTGCCCTTGCGTCGGGCAGCCCATCGGGAGGGACCCGACCCTGGTGATGCCAACTTGATAACTGGGTGAAGTTTCTCAACAAACACACACACACAATTGTTTTTTCCATTGTAATGAAATAGAATTTCATGTGGATATATCCTAAGAATATCATAACATGGTCCCCATCCAAATTTACAGAACACTAAATAATCTTGATAATCAATATTGCCCTGCTATTTTCTCTCAAAAAATGTACATTACCTTTAGGAAAATGAATATTCATAAGTATTCTATAAATTAGAATGTACATGAAATGAATAGTCTATTAATTAGTCATAGAATTTTTTTTACAGATTTATTTTTTTATTTCTCTCCCCTTTCCCCCCCCTCCAGTTGTCTGCTCTTTGTGTCCATTCGCTGTGTTCTTCTGTGACCGCTTCTATCCTTATCAGCAGCACCGGGAATCTGTGTTTCTTTTTGTTGCATCATCTTGTTGTGTCAGCTCTCTGTGTGTGTGGTGCCATTCCTGGGCAGGATGCACTTCGTTTTGCACTGGGCAGCTCTCCTTATGGGGCGCACTCCTTGCGCGTGGGGCTCCGCTACGCGGGGGACAACCCTGTGTGGCAGGGCACTCCTTGTGCACATCAGCACTGCCCATGGGCCAGTTCCACACGGGTCAAGGAGGCCTGGGGTTTGAACAGTGGACCTCCCATGTGGTAAGTGGACACCCTATCCATTTGGCCAAGTCCGCTTCCCTAGTCATAGAATTTAAAATCTCTCCTTTTAAAAGAAAAGATACTTAGATTATACAAATGTCACATAAAAAATATAGGGGATTCCCATATGCCCACTCCCTACACCTCCCACATTCATTTCATTTGTTTGCTTGTTTGTTTTTTTGATCTTAGGAAGCACTGGGAATGGAAACTGGGATCTTCCATGTGGGATGCTTTAGCCACATCTGCTCCCCCTTATTTTCTAATTTTGCCATTTTTCTTCTTAATCATTCATAAGTCTTTCCCTGTACACTGAGGAAGTAAAAAGTGTAATGAAAGAGAATATTCATATATGCTAAAACTCAGATTGCATAAGCAATTGATTAGTTTATGCAATTATTCTAATTAACACAGAAAATGTTTTGTATTTTAAGGACATATCTTTCAATTTATCTTGGAGGAATATTCTAGGGGTTGCTTTTTCATTTGCTACTTCTCCCTACCAAACCAACCTTAAGACACCCCTTGATTGAATTTACATTATATGAAAATCCATAGAATGATATGCCTTTATGTCAAGAAGAAGAAATACTAAAGTCATAGAAAAAGATTTAATTGCAAACAGGGCAATGAAATTTCAAAACACAGTGCTCAGAAAGGACTGCTGAGAATCTGATGTTTGGCAGGGGTAATTTGCCTGTATCTGTGTTCTTTGTCCTGGACCCACACTTGGTCACTCAACAATACTGTATTAAGAGCTTCTTCAGATAAATCAGTATTTAGTGATGTGTCCAGGAGTCAGGTCTCATTCTGAGTCCTGTCAGAGAGAGCACTGGGTCAGGCCCAGCTGACATGGGGACCTGTTTAGGTACAGACATAGCAGGAAGTCTTCAGCCAGACAGATCTACAGTACCATGCAGGCTGATGGTGATTCCATAAATGTGATTTATACTTCCCAAGGCATTAAAAATCCAAGGTGATCCATGAAGAAATTCAGCCACCAGACCAGGCAAAATGTCTTGTTACAAAAATTCACAATGTATCATTGGCTGTTGGGAAACACTTTCTGGGATTCAGTTTTCCCTCAAAGATCAGCTGTGAAATTTGTCTTCAAGAATTAATTGATGTGGGAAGCAGACTTGGCCCAGTGGTTAGGGCATCCGCCTACTACATGGGAGGTCCACAGTTCAAACCCCCAGCCTCCTTGACCCGTGTGCAGCTGGCCCATGCGCAGTGCTTATGTGCAAGGAGTGCTGTGCCCCTCAGGGGTGTCCCTCGCATAGGGGAGCCCCACGTGCAAGGAGTGCGCCCCATAAGGAGAGCCGCCCAGCGCGAAACGAAGTGCATCCTGCCCAGGAATGGTACCACACACACAGAGAGCTGACACAACAAGATGCTGCAACAAAAAGAAACACAGATTCCTGTGCCGCTGACAACAACAGAAGCGGACAAAGAAGAAGACACAGCAAGTAGACACAGAGAACAGACAACGGGGGCAGGTGGGGGGAAGGGGAGAGAAATAAATAAATAAATCTTTAAAAAAAAAAAGAGAATTAATTCATGGGAGTAGATGTAGCTCAGTGGTTGAACACCTGCTTCCTCTGTATAAGATCCCAGGTTTGATCCCCAGTATCTCCTAAAAACAAAAGAAACAAAAGAAACAAGTGGGAAAACCAGCTCTCATTGTTGAACAGCTGTTTCCCACGTACAAGGTCCAGTGTCAATCCCTGGTACCTCCTAAAATTAAAAAAAAATTAATTGACTAGGAGATAAGTTTGAATTTTAATGTAGAATTGATATTAATCTTCTAAATAGATAGTACAGTTTATCACCCAGAGAATATCTTCCACATGTTAAAAACTAGAATGTGTTCAATTTCTTCTCTTTGCTATAGGTAACACTAATTTGCTCTTAAACCTGTGAATGAGCTGTGGGTACGACTGTGTAGTGGCTAAGAAGAGACTCATCATGTTCCAAGTTGGCCACAGAACCAATTTTAGAGACAGTTTTTGTCTCATTTGTAAATTATATAATCCAACTTCAGAAAGTGCCAAGTTTCACTCAGTCATAGAGAAAACTTTTAGTTTGTTTGAGGCCCCCCTTTGTCATTTGGGCCATTTTATCTATGTGTAACTGCAGAGGGAGGTATTGAGGCATACCAGGGGCAGGAAAACCTGGTTCTCATCATCATTTGAGGTCCCAAGGCTAGGAAACAGGGGTGATCTCAGAGTCGCACTGACAAATGTATGACACTCCTTGAATGCAGGGTGTCCTCTCAGAATACATGATTGTTCTTTAAGTATTGTAACTTTTCATAATGGGCAATAGTGTGCATGGGATGGGGGGTTGATGAAACAGTTGGTTCTTCAGGGTGCCCCTGCCCCCATTTTCCTACAGTCTCTGCTGCGATGCTAAGGGAAGACAAGATGTGCCCCTCCTAATCAGGGGATCCTAGCATGGCTGCTATTTAGTCAGCCTGGACTCTTTGCTGTTCAATAAACCACATTTTGCAGAGATGATTCAAGTCATGATGATGTGCAGCATCAACAAAAGGGTGGTTTCTACTTCCCATGTGGAGCACCACAGGCAGAGTCCTCCACAGTAGATGCATTGAAACCTTGAAGGAGGGAACCCACTGTAAGTTCATGGTGAGGAACCCTGAGCGAGAGTGTTTTATTGCTATTTCATGAACAACTGCTTTTAATGTTACTTTGAGATAGTATGTGACAACATTGTTTTCCTTTAAACCTCTTCAATGTTCCTGTTAACTTGACCAACAGAAAACACTGAAATTCTCTAACAGTTTGACTTAATGTTGGCACTCTCATATGAGTTGCTAGTGTGTGCATCAGGTCAATCCTGCAAATGTTTTGGCAGTTTACACTAAAGGTGAACATAATCATGTCCTGTGACTTCTGGGTTATTTCCAAGAGAAATGCTTTCATATCGTCTCCAAACACATGGACAAGAATATCCATAGCAGCACTATTTATAATAACCAAAACCTACACTATTCAAATATGCCCCAAACAGTAGAATGGATGGATAGTAGACTCAAAATATTATACTGCAATATGAATGTGTGCACTACTGTGGCAGTTTGAGACTATATAATGAGTCCCCAAAAAGAGAAAGATTATGTTTGTAAACTAATCCATTCTTCTGGGTGTGATATCCTTTGATTGCATTAAATTCAATCACTAGCCTCTGATTGGATCACTTGGTGGGATTGCTTTGGGGCTTTTGATTTGACTACATCAGTGAGGCATGACTCAGGTCGAGTCCTCGCCCTCTTGCTGGGTCTGATATAAATGGACTCACATGGACAGACAGAAGAAAAAGGAAACCATCATGTTTGATCCTGTTGTGTAAGAGAGAGGATCACCTGAGCACAAAGCCCCCAAGAGGCAAGGTCCATAGAGCAGCTTAAGAGGAGACCAGCCCTGCTATATGCCCGATAACTTACAGCTGAACTTGGGAAGAGAGCTGAGACTTATATAGGAGGCCATGAAAAAGACAAACCCTAAGTCTGTTTGCTCAAAACTGAGCTCCAAGAGATGGTAGATTCTGGAGGTGAAGGAGAGACCTCTGCAGAGATTGGTGGCCATCTCGCTTCACCATGTGGCAATAATGCCAGGATCAATGAAAGCTGATGGTACCTCGGTTTCAACTTTTCATGGCCTTGGAACTATAAGCTTTTACTCCAAATAAATCCCTATTATAAAAGCCCACAGATTTCTGGTACTTTGCATGGACAGCCCTTTGGCAAACTGAAACAGCTACAAATCCATAAATAACTGGAACGGATTGAACAGATATCATGAGAAACAATAATAGACACAAAGAGGCATATATTCTGCAAATTCATTATTTAGACAATATAATGAGTCTGTTCTCACATGGGTTGTGGGAGCAGTTACTTTTGAATTTATTAAGTCTGAATGCGAGCACAAGGGTGGCTTGGGAGGAGATGGTAAACTAAATAAAACACTGGATTCACAGCTCACTAGAAGAAACTTGAGTTTTAACATAGTTTATAAGTCAAGATAAGTACAAAGAAGTCAATGAAGCATATATTTTACTCAGTTTGTGAAACTGAGCAACATACAAGATTCACTACTCCAGATAAAACTTGTGCTTTAACATAGTTTATAATCAAGATAAGTGCATAGAAGTGAATGAAGCATATATTTTACTCAGTTTGCAAAACTCAGCAATATAGGTGTGTTTCCTAATCAGGGTGCCAGTTGCAGTGACTTCAGTTTGCACAACTTTATCAAGACTTTGTTTGTTGTACATATTTCAATGATTTTTTTAAAAAGAGAAAACAATTTTCCAAATGCTTTAAACAACTCAATAGCCATAAATGTTTTCACACAGGATTGTAGAGTCTCTGACCATTATCCAGAACTACGCATCTTTCAGTGTGATGACACCAAGAAACCCTTCAGAACTGACCACAGTGCCTTGGCATTCACATCTAGTTGAACAAGTGGCCAAGGTCATGAAAAAACATGTGTTGAAAAGGGCTCGCCCTTGATTGTTTCCCCAGCTTGGATCTCCGGAGGTGTGCTTCTCTGGCTGTCTCTTCTTTCATTTGGGGGTAGTAGTTGGTGTTGAACACATTCCACACTGCTGATAGGCACTTTTAAAAAAAGAAGTGATAAACTGTGTGTCAAAACCCATTATCAAATCATTTTAATAATTAAAGATTTTTAGTTTTAAATGTATACTGTGCTATTTGTTGTGATTTGCCAGAGCGTATTCCTAATTTATGTCCTTCTGAGCCATAAATCGGTGACTTGAATGAACTCTTTCAATAAGTTCTCTATTAAATTACATTCTCTAAGTAACTGGAGATTCCAACAAAGTTTTTGGGATGGTGGGCACATGTATTTTCCCATTCTCAGTTTTCAAGTTTCCACAGTTCCCTTTAATTTCTGCTTCTTTCTCCATTTCCTCTTGACCATGCCATTGTTTCTTTTAAAAAATCTTTTTCCTAAGACTGTAAGGTCTGTACAATTCTACACTAGAATTCACTCATTGAAGCAGTCATTTATCATGGTATCCACTTTACCAATAAGGGAAACTTGGGGAACAGTTGATTGTGTGCATGGATTTAACACCTGAAATTGGTGGAGCTCAGCTATCAAGAAATAGTGACGATAACTTCTAAACTAGCTTGTTTGCACATCCCTGGGTTTTCGTAAGTGATAATTCATGATCATTATTAAAATTCAAATATTATATATATGCTTACAGTTTAGTTTTGAAATTCTATGAGAAGAAAATGATAAAAACTTGGAAAAGTATACAATCAAATATATCTGATGTAATTAGATGTAATTTCTTAACCTTCACTATATGAATCCTTCCTTTCTCCTCCAAATCATGAGAACATTAAAAAAAAATACATTCCGTTACTTAGAATAAAAGGGGATCTTTAAAATCAAAGTACAATTTTAAAACCTATTGTGTTATTAGAAATACTCTTCTGAAGTGTCACATACTTATCTATTTTTTAAAAAGATACTTATATCATTATCAAAGAGGCAACAACACCCATCTTAGGCCTTAGGATACAGGCCTCTCAGGAGCCTAAAGGACTAATGAGCATTAACTAGAACCAGATATATATCTAGATATACATATATCTAGAAGATGATTGCCAACTTTGCTAAATATGTGTCCTCTAATCTTAGACCAAGGTAAGGTGATTTAAGATATAAAATATGAACAGTAAATATTATTTCCCTCATTTTATTTTCAGTTGCCATGCTGAACTGAATGCATGATTTGGAAAATGACAGAACACGGCCACAAGGAGGGCATCCACTGGGCATCTGAGAGCTTCTCCAGTGTAGAGGCTGGTGTGGGGGCTGGGGGTCCGGGGCTTAGGCCTGCCTCCAGGGCCCTCGGGTCGGAAATTGTTAGGAAGCCACATGGGACACTTAGCTCAGTGAAAGCAAATTACATCATTTACATTGCTAGGCTTATGTCAGTTTGCTCCTGATTTTTGCAGACTGTGATTTGATACTAATAAGTAGGATATACCTTATAATAACTTGGTTTTTTTTGAAAGTGTATGTATCTGCACAGTCATCTGCTCTAGAAGGCCACTTCCATCATAATGGCTGAACACAATACACTGTTGAAAAGCAATTTGCTGAAAATATTTAGTCAAAATTTAATTTGTCCAATACAGCAATCTTCTACATTCACCTGCATCACTGACTTACCAGTTATTTCTGTCAATCACAAAGTGAATTTTAAGGCAATTGATACATGTATCCTTAACACCACTAAGGATAGCTGGAAATTCATTACAAGTTTCCATTTTATTTAATAGAACAAATATGATTATTGGTTGACTGTCAGAGTGGTTTAGTGTTCTAATGAACACAATATTTATCTAGAAATGTATACTTTGCCATCAGTATCCCAGTTGAATTACATACTGATATAGGAAATGCGATGCAAATTATAAAAGTAATCCACAAAAACAAAATCAAGCAAATACTGATCTGACAGTTGAGAATAGGATCATGAAAAGTACCCAGACAACACCTCGCCATAACAGAGAGCAAAGACTCCTATTTTGGAAAACTTTCTATAAAAATATCCAGTACTTAATGAAATGAGGAAACCCTGAGTGACCAGAAACACTGAGAATATCTTATAAGAAAAATCAAGACAACAAAGAATTCCAATAAACACAAGATACCTTGGTGGCAAAATCTTTGGTCCTGAAGGGATGCCACAAATAAATCATATTACTTGTACGAACATGTATTTCCCTGAGTTCAGATATGCACTAACGTGTATTTATTTTTACCAGGACTATGTCCTAATCCATTCTCTCCATTCGAGGGAGCCGGTGCAGGAGAAGTGCGCTTGCTGCTCCTGACGCCAGCCCTCCTTCATCTAACACCTGTGGCTTGATGTTCTGTGTCCTACTCGCTGCCTCCCAGAAAAGCCCTTTCCATCTTCAGGAATCACAAACCCCGTCCTTTCAGTGAAGAAAACCTGAAGAATTGATACATGTAGTATTTTAGAAATAAGTACACGGATCAGTTCGTGTGCAAATGATTTCTAAAACATGTAAAGTGCCCTCAAGTTACTCTGCCCAGTAACCGCGCATCTGTCAGCCCCAGTAAACACAGAGAACTCCCAGGATTCGACCTGGAAAGCCCAGCACCTTGGACAGGTCATCACGGAGGGCCTGGGGGCGGGGTAGGACAATGAAATGTGTCTCCATTACGGTCTAACGATCATTCTTTCTTTCTAATTGTTTTTTTAAAGTAGTGTAAAATTTAAATTCAGTGAAATGTGCCAATCTTAACTCAATTACTGTCAAATTTTTGAAACTTTCCTTTTTATAAACAGGTCTTTTCATTTTCCCTCAGTGAATACATGGGAGTAGAAAAGCTTAATCACATGGCAGGTGTATGTAAAATTCTTATTTTTTGTTTGTTTTAAACAACTATTGTGGTATTATTTACATGAAATAAAATTCATAAAATTAAAAATACAATTTTCTGTAAATGTACAGAGTTGTGCAACTTCCATCACGATCCAATTTTAGAACATTTCCATTACCCCCAATTTTCCTCTTCTAATTTGCTCCACAAGCTGCATTTGACACAGTCGATCTCACCTCCCTGAAATTCCATCAGTTGGGTTTCTGGTTCACTACACTTTCCCGTTCATTTGTTTGCATTTATCTGACTTAACTGCCCTTTCCCCTCTGCCTCCCTCCCAAGCCTCTCAGCATCAGTGTTCTCTCCAGGCTCAGCCCTTGGGCTTCTTTCCTTTCTCTACATCCTGTTTGCTCGTGGGAGCGTCTTGGCTTTCAACACCAGCTCTACTGACTTCTGCATTTATCGACCCAGCCCCATCCTTTCCACGTAGTCCTGACAGCACACAGCTGCTTCAGGACACCTCGGTGTGGACGTCCAGCCACCGGGGACCTGGGGCTGCTCCAAGAGCGGCTCCTCCCTGGCTTCCACTGTCCAAGTCCACCTGACCGCTCTGCCACCGTTCTTGACTTCTCGCTTTCCCTCCACCCCACTGCATCCCGTCTGCACAGCCTGTGTCCTGTCCTCAGAACAAGTCCACACCTGCCCCCTGCTCCTCCCCCTTTCTTCCCTGCTCAGCACTGCCTCTGACAGGACCACCGTGGTTTCCTCTTCTCCTTCTCCCTCTTGCTCCTACATTTGCTGAAGTGCATGGAAAAAGGTGTATTTTGCTGTTGTTTGCACTCTTCTATATATTGGGCATTAAGTAAAATGTACTGTTCACGGTGATCAAATATTCAATATCTTTGCTTATATTTTCTCTGCTTATTTTATCAATTGCTGGAAGGTTGTAAAAAAAAACTCCAACTCTGTGACATATTGTAGTTCTGTCACTTTTCTAAAGCCATGCCATCAGATTTGTATGCATTTTAAAATGCTGTGTTTTCCTGGGAAAATTTTATCATTATTATAGGACACTCAATTTTTAGAATAGTCCTTAGTATCTCTTTTATTTGACATTGATAAGGTAAGAAAAGATTTACTATTTTATAAGTGCTTACATGGTATATTTTTTCCACCTTTTATTGTCAGCTTTGCTGCATGACTTAGATGAATTTCTTAAATCTATATATCTCTATAGATATATTTATTTTAAAGCTACTTGACAATTTTGATTATTTAAGAATAACACTTATATTCAATATGAGTAATGTTAAATATAATTCAATATAATTCACATGATTCAATATAATTCCATAATTAAATTTGCCTTCTTTTCATGTGCTATTTGTGCTCTGTATTCTATACTCTTTTTTCTTTTGAATACTTTCTTTTGGACTGATTATTTTTGTTCCATTTTTCTCTTTTATTTATTTGAATGAGATGCACTATTTTAATATTCTTTCAGAGTTTACCTAAGAAATTACAACATTTTATTTGCCTTACCAAAATCTGCACTTACTCTTTATCAACTTGCCAAAAAATGTATTTTAAAAAACTTTAGATCCATTTATCCATCTTATGATATATATTACTTTATGGTATATTTTAACACTTTATTGATGTTCTAGCCAGTTATCCTTATTATATGATCCATTCAATATTCGTTTAAATAAATGGGTTTAATTAGCAGTTACTTTTCTTCAATCCATCTTGAGTATTGAGCCTTCTATCTGGGATCATTTTCTTTCTGCCTGAAGGATAATCTGTCACATTTTTTTTAACAAATCAATTTTATTGATACATATTAATAAAGCATACAATATATCCAAAGTGTACAATCAATGGTATTTGGTATAATCACACAGATGTGCATTCATCACTTCAATCATTATTAAAGCATTTGCATTATTTCAAGAATAATAATAAATAAAAATAAAATAAAAATAAAACAAAATAAATAAATATTTATAAATATTTAATAATAAATAAATAATAAATCAAACAAACAAGAAAATTCCTCACCTCTCAATTTCTCTCCCGTGCTGTGCATAGCTGTTATTTCCAGCTATTCTTGCACAATTGTTTATTAAGCAGTTTTATTGAATATATACCATATGATCTATCCAAAATGTTCAGTCAATGACATTTTTTTTAGTTGTTAAAAAGTCCTTATTGGAAAGTGGATTTGGTCCAATGGATAGAGCATCTGCCTACCACATGGGAGGTCCAAGGTTCAAACTTAGGACCTCCTGACCCATGTGATGAGCTGTCCCACATGCAGTGCTGATGCTCACAAGGAGTGCCATGCCATGCAAGGGTGTCCCCCGTGTAGGGGTTCCCCATGTGCAAGGAGTGTGCCCCATAAGAGGAGCCTCCCAGCACGAAAAGAAAGTGCAGCCTGCCCAGGAATGGCGCTGCACGCACGGAGAGCTGACACAACAAGATGATGCAACAAAAAATGAGACACAGATTCTGTATGCCATGGACAAGAATACAAGCAGACACAAGAACACACAGCAAATGGACACAGAGAGCAGACAACGGGGGGAGGGGGGGCAGGGAAGGGGAGAGAAAGAAATAAAAAATAAATCTTAAAAAAAAGTCCTTTATTGTAAAATTGTAAAATAAGTAGAAAAATAGATTGAAAGAAATTACAAATTTTAAAAGAGAGTGCAAGGCCAAGTTAGATTTTAATATAATCCATTATAAAAAATAGATAGCATAGCAACAAACCTTTATAAATGTAAATAATAATTCAAATACAATAGAAATTAAATATAACATAATTCTAATTTTAAATTACAGCTCTAAATATAGGACATAATAATCCCTAAGAATGAAATAAATTATTGGTTTAGTTATTTAATTTCTATTTAGGTCATAATTTTTTCTAGATAATCAAATTCCTATTTGGGAATTTGTCACATCTTATTGGAATGAATTACAGCAGATAACAACTTGCCAACTCATAATTTATAAGGCAGAAAAACAAAATTTTGTTCAACAGTAGTCATGCTAAATCATTATTGATCCAGAGAGATAATTTTAATTAAAGAATATGAATAGGAAAGGGCTAAAGAAAATGAAGTATCCAAAAATATATCTCTTCTTCAGTTCTCCTCAATTAAAAGCAAGTATTTATTTTATATGAAAAAAAATTACAGAATATTGATCACAGAAACAATTTGCCAGGTGCACTGAATAATTGTTGTTCATATACTATAATGTTATATTTATTTGGTCTACTCCAGCTCTGTTTTGGTTACTCTTTGCATGGAATATATTTTTCTAACCTTTCACTTTTAACCTGGCTGTGTCCTTATGTCTGAGGTGGGTCCCTTGTAGACAACATATGGATGGCTCTTATTTTACCCATTACATCAGTCTATGTCTTTTGATTGGGGAGTTTAGTCCATTAACTATCAGTTTTATTATTGTAAAAGCATTACTTAGTTCATCCATTTTGTCCTTCAGATCCTTGTTGTCATAGTGTTCTATTGTCTATCTTCTTATTCTTTAGTTTATCCTTCTTAATAATCTTCATTTCTAAACTCTTCTCCAAATCTTTCACACTTTTTTTTCCCCTTTCAGGCTGTAGCACCCCCTTTAGTATGTCTTGCAAATCTGGTCTTTTGGTAACATATTCTATCAGTTTTTGCTTGTCTGTGAAGACTTTGAATTCACCCTCATTTTTGAAGGACAGCTTTGCCAGATACAGAATTTTTGCCTGGCAGTTTTTCTCTCTCAATACTTTATATACATCATACCATTTTCTTCTCTCCTCCATGGTTTCTGATGAGAGCTGGGCACTTAATCTTATCAAGTTTCCCTCTTATGCGATGCTTTGCTTTTCCTTTGCTGCTTTCAGAATCCTGTCTTTATTACTGATATTTGTCATTCTGAATAGTAGATGTCTCCAGGTAGGTTTATTTGGATTTATTCTGTTTGGGGTGCAATGTTCTTCTTGGAATTGATTTTTATGTCCTTCATAATGGTTGGGAAGTTTTTGGTCATTATTTCCTCAGATATTCTTTCTGCCCCTTTTCCATTCTCTTCTCCTTCTGGGACACCGATAATGCAAATGTTTGTGTGTTATGCATTGTCATTCAATTTCCTGAGACTGTGTTCCATTTTTTTTCCATTCTCTTCTCTTTCTGTTCTCCTGTCTTTTCTACTTTAGATGTTCTGTCTTTGAAATAACTAATTCTTTCTTCAAGCAATTCATATCTGCTCTTATGTACCTCTAATGTATTTTTAATCCCATCTATCATGTCTTTATTTTATTTTTTTTGAAACCTACTTTTTCTTTTTCTTTTTATTTATTTATTTATTTAATTCCCCCCACTCCCCTGGTTGTCTGTTCTCTGTGTCTATTTGCTGCATCTTGTTGTCTTGTTTCTTTGTCCGCTTCTGTTGTTGTCAGCGGCATAGGAAGTGTGGGCGGTGCCATTCCTGGGCAGGCTGCACTTTCTTTCGCGCTGGGCGGCTCTCCTTACGGAGATGCACTCCTTGCGCATGGGGCTCCCCTACGTGGGGGACACCCCTGCATGGGGCGGCACTCCTTGCGCGCATCAGCACTGCGCATGGGCCAGCTCCACACAGGTCAAGGAGGCCCGGGGTTTGAACCGCGGACCTCCCATGTGGTAGACAGACGCCCTAACCACTGGGCCAAGTCCGTTTTCCTATCATGTCTTTAATCCTCATAAGGTCTGTTACTTTTCTTTTCAGACTTTCAGATTGTTCTTTATGATTTCCTAATGTCGTCTTAATATACTTTATTTCTTTAGTCATATTTTCTTTAAATTACTTGAAAGGATATTGGGGAGTTGTGTGATTATCAGTGATTAATTGTCTTAAATCTTGTATCTCTTCTGTATATTTGCTTTGTTCTTTTGGCTGGGTCATCTCTCCCTGTTCCTTAGTATGGCTTATAATTTTTTGCTCATGTCTAGGCATCTGAATATGTTGGTTCATTTACTCTGATGGCTGATTTCTCTCTCAGCTATTTTTTTCACCATTTTTCTTTGATATTTGGTTCAATTTATTCTCAGTCTTTATTTTTTTTAAAGATTTATTTTATTTATTTCTCTCCCCTCCCCCCCTGCCCCAGTTGTCTGTTCTCTGTGTCCATTTGCTGTGTGTTCTTCTTTTTGTCCACTTCTGTTGTTGTCAGCAGCATGGGAATCAGTGTTTCTTTTTGTTGCATCATCTTGTTGTGTCAGCTCTCCATGTGTGCAGCACCATTCCTGGGCAGGCTGCACTTTCTTTTCGAGCTGGGAGGCTCTCCTTATGGGGTGCACTCCTTGCACGTGGGGCTCCCCTATGTGGAGACACCCCTGCACAAGTACTCCTTGCGCACATCAGCACTGCACATGGGCCAGCTCCACACAGGTCAAGGAGGCCCAGGGTTTGAACTGCGGACCTCCCATGTGGTAGATGGACGCCCTATCCACTGGGCCACATCCGCTTCCCTTTTTCTCAGTCTTTAAAATAGACCAGCTTAAGTTTTCAAAACTGGGCTAGGGATTCACTAGTGGGATCCAGATTTTCTCTGGGGGGCAGGGGTTGGATACAGAGAGCACGAAGTTTTTGTACATGCAATTTATAGGCCAGCCAGCAGATGGCACTAGTTAGTGCACCTTTCCATGGAGGTGTTTGTCTCTGCTTTTCTGTGTTGCTGTGTTGAATCTCCAGATGGGAGATTCAAAGCAGGCTCTGCTGGCTGAATTCACTGAAGAAAAGCACCCTAACCTCTTCCACTTTTCCCTTGCAAGTGCTGGCAGGGAGGAAGATGTCTGTTCCCCTCTCAGTCAGGTACAGTGGACCAGGTATTTTACCTCAGCTTAATATCTTGGGGTTGGGGGAGGGGAGCCCTTCCTGGCTGCCACAGGGGCTTGGTAACTCGTTTATAATTTCGACTTTTTGGTCTCTCTGTCCCTCACCCTCTTGGCAGTTGTGTAGCACTGTCCTGGTTTGTTGACACCAAAGCAGGCTCCTTGGACAGCTTTTGACTCTTTCTTTATAGTTTTTGTGAAAACATTCAGCTCTGCCGGTTAGTCCATCACCATCTTCCCACAATCCTCTCACAGTTCTTTATTTAAAAAATATACTTTTTATTTATTATTTTTAAAAGAAACTTAGATCACATAAGTGTTACACAAAAAATATAGGGAATTCCCATATACCTTGCTTTCTAGCCCTCCCACATGTACATTTGTCACAATCGATGAACACATCTTGGAGCATCGCCACTAAGTGGTGACTATAGTTTACCTTGTATCCACTCTCTCCCACACATTTTTTTGCAAGTTATTACATTATATACTGTGGCCTCTATCCATTAGTGAAATATCATTCAGGATAATTCACAAGTCCCAAAAATGCCCCTAAACTACATCCATCTCTCCTCTCACCCTACCCTAAACCTCCAGTGGTCACCGCCTCCACATCCATGAAAAAAGATTTCCATTGTTAGGACCACAACAAGTCTACAGTAGAATAACTCTAAGTCTGCTATAGACCATCATCCATTTCCTAATCTTGAGGATTCTGTGATGGCGATGCCCACTCCACTTCACATTGAGAGTGGGGTTAGTTCCCATGGGGCATTTGGATGGGACTCTCTTGCCTGCAGTTGCAGACTCTCTCCTTTCCTTGAGATGGTCGCCATCAGTTATCTTATCCTTGTCAGTTGTCCTGGGTTAGTCCAACAAAGCGGAGAGCAGGTGTTGCAAGTGCTAAGATTCAGGCCCCAGCTGGCACATGGACGGACCAAAGTCCAAGTGTCTTGGACTTACAACTGTCAACTCTAGTACTAACGATAGGTTCAAACAGAGGGGCAGCAGAGTCATGGGTGGGGAAAACACAACTGAGTCCAACTCTGCCACACTGGGGAGCATAAACTCCAAAGCAGGGCCCACTGAAGGGTGCCAACCCACTTTCTGCCCTCTCTCAGTGCCTGGGTGTCTCCATAGCCCTCAGGAGCCCCATTCTTTGAGTTAATATTTCCTGTGGCAGTCTACGAGTTCCTGCTGAGACATGCATAGGTGTAACCTCTGGAATGACCTTCTGACTCACTTTGAAGTCTCTTAGCCTTATAAACTCATTCATCTTTACCCTTTCCCTCTTTCGGTCAAGGCCTTTTCCCAGTTGCATTGCTAGTTGGTGCTTGGTAGCAATCCTCCAGTGCCAGGGAACCTCATCCGGGGGGTCTGGGCAGGCAGGGCTTCCCTGAGGGTGCTGTCTGGGCTGCACTGAGGGGATGGGGCAGAGGGGACAGAGCCCTCCCAGCAGTACCTGCACGGACCTGCTGAGTCCGGTTCTGTCCATATCCAGCCCCTCTGCTCTGTCCATTCAGCTTTCCAGGCCTGAGTCTGTCCACGTCTGTGTGACATGACATAAAGTCCTGGCCCGCCCCCCACCCCCGCCCCCATCCTGCCTGAGTTCTGCCTGACCCTGATGGAGCACCACTGCTGCCCGACAGAGCATTGTTGCAGCTCGATGGAGCACCACTGCCTCCTGATGGAGCGCCGCTATGGCCCGACAGAGCACTGCTGCTGCCTGACGGAGCACAGCTGCAGCCCAATGGAGCACCGCTGCGGCCCAGTGGAGCACTGCTGCAGCCTGACGGAGCACCGCTGCCTCCTAATGGAGCACCACTGCAGCAAACACACCTCTGAAGACATGCTCTCCCAGATCCCTGCAGACCCCTCCGGCTTTCCTGTGGGTCACCCGCACGTCACTGTCCACAGGCCCTGGGCTGCCCACGGCTCTGTCCACCTTTCTTGTCTAGCTGGAAAACAGTCTTGCATGGGGCCACTCCAAACCTCAGTGTCTGGAGTTCTAATTTAAATTTTGAAATGTTGCTAAACATTGTCCTTTCCTCTTGAGCCAATAGTCATTTAGGGCAGTCAATGAAAACTCTTGTCACTAAGATTTATCTGGCATGATGTTTGGGTTTTGGCTGGGCAGCTATTTTGTTTTGCTTGATGTCTTCTTGTGTTGTGCCTGGGAATACAGCACATGCGGTCTACTTTGGAGTTCCTGAGGAGGGGGACGCATCCAGGCCACTTCCCCAGGATCTTGGTTGACCTCCCTCTCCTCTCTTCTCCCTCTCCCTCTCCCCCTCCCCTCCCTCTCCCCATTCCCCCTTTCCCCCTTCCCCCCTTCTGTTCTTCTCCTCCTCTGGTAGAAACTGCACTAACAGCAAATGACGGCTATTCTAGAGCATGCTGAACAACAAAAAACATGCCTTTGCAGCTGTCGAGGTCAGTAATTGTGCAATGGCTCCTGGAGAAAGAAGAGCCCAAGAGCCCAATGGCCTGTCACCCCTGAGGCACAGTCAGGGCTCACCCAGGTTGAGTGGGGATGAAGTATTTGGGCCACAGTCAGGGCGACTGAGGGGTGGGCAGAGGGCAGGGCCGACCCCTCACAGCCGGAGGTGTTGGGAGAATCTCCACGGATAGCCGGGAGCCGCGGGCCCCAGGGGCCCCATCCTCTGCGCTAATACACAGCGGAGGAGTTTCCAGGAGTCCAGGCGGGATGTGCTCCTGGAGCAGGGCTCGCGTTTCCAGGAAGGGGGACCGTGGACTCCTCGGCCGGAGGTCCAGCTGGAGGAACCCTGAGGGGGCGGTGGCCGCGCCTCCATTTCACACTTTCCTCCTGCGCTTTCAGAGTGTCCCTTTCCTAGTTGGAAGCCAGGTGGCTGGGACCCTGGCGGGCAGGGAACGGGAGGCTTCTCCCAGCCACTGGACCGTGCTCTGCTCCGGGCCACTTGGGCTCCGTCCCATGGGGCAGTTCCAGGGCTTCGAGGATCAATTTGAGTCCCAGCCTGGGGTACTCCACCCCCACCCCCACCCCCACCCCCACACCACCGCCAGGATTTGGAACAGGTGCTTCTGTGGGAGGCGACCTCGGGACCTTCTGTGGCGGGGCAGGGAGGTGCTCGGGGGTTACTACTGTGGCTCGGGGCTCGCGGCCCCGTGGGCTCCTTTGAGGGAAGCGGCCTGGGGTCTGTCCCGGCTCCCTCCTGCGGAGCTTGAGGCTCCTCCCGCGCAGAGCGCAGATATCAGCGGTCCAACCTGCCCACCGGGAGAACCAGGCAGCTGGCGGCTGCGGGGCAGTGCAGACTGGCGCAGGGCGGGGCCTCTCCGCGGTGGGGGGCGTGGGGGCCGGACCCCGCAGGATTGCTTCTTCCCGCAGCCTCCCCGGCCTGGGTCCTTCACCGCAAGTCTGAGGGGTTCGGAGGCCGGCAGGGCGAGGTCCTAGTCCTCTGCCAGCCTGGGAAGTCCCGTGGAGGCAGGGGTGGGGGCAGTGGGAACCCGAGACCCCCGCGGCCTCAGGCCCAGCTTCCGTCCGTCCCGCCGGGGTCTCCTTCCCGCTGAAGCCCTGCTGCACCCGCGTCCCTCATTTCAAGGGGAAACACACCGGCAGCTGACCAAGCCCACGACCATGCTGTCCGTGCCCCCCACTCCCAGGCCGCCGGGGGGTCTCCGGGGTGGCACGAGCGGCCCCCACGCCCGCCGTGTCCCTCGAGAGCGGGGATCAGCCCTCACGGGAAGACCCTGCAGTCCCCGACGAGGGCGTCCGGAACCTTTCACAGCGTCATCCCCCCCCGAGGCCCGCGAGGTTTCTGGGCTCGGCTGTCCCTGGGGTCTCTGGCCCTGGGGACCACCCTGGGGTTCCCGCGGGCCCCTGCTCGGCGGCGGACGGCGCGGTGCGACGCGGTGCCCGCGGGCAGCTCGAAAGCCTTTGCCCGACCCGCTTAGGGGCCACCGGGCTCTGCAAGACCCTGCAGGACGGACACTGAGCCCCCGAGGCCGGGGCGGGGTCAGGGCTGACCACCCCCCGCCGCCCCCCCCCCCCCCGCGCCTGCGCTCTGGCGCCCCCGCGTCGCCGCCGTGGGGACAGTCCGTGACGGCCCCGCGCGGGCGCGCTCTGGGCGTCCACGGTGCCGCCGGCACTTCGTTTGCCCTGGGACTGTCTGGGCACGGACAGCACGGCCCGCCCGGGCCCCGTCCTGCCAGGATGAGTCACGCACATCCTTGCGCCCACTAGAGAGGCACGGACCCAGCGGCAGCGGGGCGCAGGGCTCCCACGACACGAGCAGCCAGGGTCGTGCGCGCTGACCCTTCGCGGAACGACCCTCCAGTGAATCTCCACACTCCGCGACGAGAACAGCGATGGGCTCAGGAAGCAGGGACGTGCCCGGAAGGTCCACGCGTGGCCTCCCTCACAACTCGTGCCCGGTTCGGAGGAGCCCCCAGGAATAGGCTAAGGCCCTCTCCGGGCTGGAAAGAAGAGGGGGCGAACCCCTGGGGAGGGCCTGGCGGCCGTCGAGGGCAGGCTCCGGGCGCTCCTGGCAGCGCCCCTGTGCTCCGCAGGCTCCAGCAGCGCCGGCCGGCCTAGCGGCCGCGAGGGCCCTCACCGTGGCCCCCGCTCCTGCCCGGAGCTCTCAGAAACTACCCCTGGCCCCGTCGGTTCACCCCCGGCCCTACCGCCCCTGTCAAACAGCGGCTGCCAGGCTGGACACGGGCCCGGCGCGGTCCTCGCAAGGCCGCCCACGGCCTGTCTTGTCCGAGGCTCTGGGCGGTCTCAGCCTGGGGCCGGGACAGGAAAGGGACGGCCTGGGTGGGCGTGGTCCCAGGACTGTCAGACCCCTGACCCCTGGGCAGCCTTCGCGGAGGCGGGTGCGCGGGCCTGGGGTCAACTCGCAAAATCTCCAGGACCCTCTTGGCGGCGGGTAGCCGGGCCTGTGCTCCCGCCGCCGGGAGGTTCCGCAGGACGCACGGGGAAGGGATCCTGCCGTGGCCTCCTCCGCTGTCCCTGGACGGAGCTCGGGCTCCCGGGTCCTGGCGGCCAGAAGGCGCCTGCGCTCTGGCGCCACCCCGTGGCCACCTGGCAGATCGACCCGGAAGGCCGGCGGGTCCACCCAGGGGCTGCCCACAGGTGAGCACATCACAGGGGTGCACGTCTCTCAACCTGTAAGGCAGGGATCGCTGGTCCGAATCCAGTGACCCCACGACGAGCTAGGGGAGGGTTGGGATGAGGGGCAGGGGGAGTTCATGTTCGTGTCTGAGAGTCAGGGCCACAGTGAATGTGGCGGTGACGGTGACACGAGCTGGCACCCAGCTCCTATTTCGCCCATTACGAAAGGCCCTGACCCACCTGGTGTCCCAAAGGCGGTGCACACCTGGCCTCCCTCACGCCTAACCCTAACACTAACCCTACCCCCCACAGGTGGGCTAAGTCTCCAAGTGCTGGAAGCCAAGGTTGGTGGGTTCCCGAGGTCCCAGGAGGCACCTCAGGCGCGGCCCGGGCCTCCCTTGTCCAGCGGGTGGTGCGTGTCCACGGGAGTCCCTCGGTGTCCCTCCAGGCTCTCCACCGCTTCCTAGTCCGAATCTCTGGGAGGCTGCCTGAGCCTGTTGCGGGTTGGAAAGGAACCTCCTGGTTTCTCTCTCCCCTGCCCCAGGGACAGCCCCTGTGGAGGAGGGATCGGGACCCCTCTGCGGCAGGTCGCTGGGGCTGTCCGGCCCTCGGGGCGAGCAGGGTTCGCTGGACGCTCGGGGAAGGCCCCCTTGCCCACCCTGCCTCGGAAGGGCTGAGCCTGGGGGCCTCCGGCCAGGGCGCGTGTTCTGCCGCAGTGCAGACCGCCCAGGAAAGCGGGCCCTGCATCTCACGGCTGACCACCCCGTGTGTAGGCCAAGGCCTGCTCGGGGGCCTTTCCCTGAAGAACCTTCGGGAAATTTCCTAGACTCCGCATGGAGGCAGAGACAGGCTGCAGGATCCAGGGAACGGACATCGCCCTGGAAGGCCGACCCTGCGTGCCAGCTGAGGCGTGCTGAGGCGTGCCGCGGCGGCCTGGATCACCAGGCTTGGCCACTCCAAGTGTGCAGGACAGGGACCCGCTGGGGTCCCCAAGCCGAGTTAGGGTGACACTCGGGGTGTGGGAGAAGCGCTGTGTTCCTTTTTGGGTCATCATACTGTCAGGGTGACAGTTAAAGTGGTTTGAGGCTGATGACCAGCTGGACCCAAGTTGCCTCAGTGGCCCAGGAAGGCCTCGTCACTTCTGGTGCCTGGTGGCCCTTGTTCCTCACCCCATGTGCTGAGACCGTTTCCGGAGGTCAGGAATTGCCAGAGGTGGGCTGGGAGGCCCGGGAGGGCGCTCGGGCTGCACCGTGGGAGGCCCCGGAAGCCCTCCTGGTGGGCCACGGTCACCCACGTGCTCCGGGTCCACTCTCCAAGCAGACTGCGCTCCCCCAAGGCCAGAAGTCCTCGGAGGGTTTTCGTCGGTCTTTCTGTCTTTCCTTCCTCTGGTGGTTGTCCTCCATCGGGTCCTCTTTGGAGACGGCGGCAGACGTATCCCACGAAGTAGGTACGATGGCAGGAAGGTGACCGTGGGCTGGGGAGCCCCGGCTGAGCGTCCTGCGGGTGGGCTGTCAGGGTCGTGCTCGCCGGCCTTTCCTAGAAGAATCTTCAGGAAATGTCCCCCACACCTCATGAGGGCAGAGAGAGGCCGCAGGGTCAGAGGAGGGAGTGGGAGGTCCAGCCCCGGCCTCCTGGGGGCTAGTGCCCATGGATCCGGTGGCGCCCCCACCCCACCTACTCTGCTTGAGCCACAGGCGCCCCTCGGCCTCCCCGGGGGCTAGCGTCCGTGGTTCCTGGGAGGCCCCCGCCGCACCCACCCCGCCCGAGCCACAGGCGTCCTTTGGTCTCCCTGGGGGCTAGCGCCCATGGTTCCAGTGGCGCCTCCACACCCGTCCCACCCGAGCAACGGGCTGGCCCCCTCCACACGTGGGGACGTCCTGGGAGTTCCCCCGGCTGTGGCAGGACCGCCCCGTGCGCTCCTGGCGGGGCTCGGGGGTTGGACAAACGTCACCCCAATTCCCTGCCTCTGCTAGGGGGGCACGTTTCCGCTCCAGCCGCCCTTGGGCCCTCGGCGTGGCGTCCCTTCGTCGGCCCAATGTCCACCCGGCTCCCCGCCCACGTGAGCCTCCAGAACCTTCTCCAGAGCCTCCCTCTCCACTCCCAATTGCGCCGCGCAGACCGCAAGCGCCCTTGTCCTGCCTCGAGGCCCTGCGAGGCGCCCCGAGGCCGTCTCAACCCCAGAACTGTTCTAGTCCCGAAGCAGCATCCGCCTGGGGACCGTGGGGTCTGCCGGGGTACTCGGGGAGCCCCCGCCCTGACTCGACGGCCGTCTTCCTGGTGGGAAGCGATGGGCAGGGCAGAGCCGAAAACCTTGTGCCCGACGCCCTCAGGCGACCGCCACCAGGCCCTGCCTGACCCTGCCCGCCAGGGTGCCCAGGAGGATGAGGCGGGTCAGCAGCCCCCTCCCACCGCCCTCACCCCCGCCCTGGGGGGCCAGGCTCAGTCCCGGGGGGTCCCTGCAGGCCTCGCCCGCCTGCGCTCTGGCGCACCGCCTGGCCGCCTGGGGGATCGTCCGCGCCGGCCGCCCGCGGGTCCGACGTGCCCCTTGCAGACAGGTGCCTGGTGCGCCTCGGTTGCCAGGTGGCACTGCCCTGGGCGGGGACAGCGCGGCCCGCTTCCGGGCCCCACAGTGAGGGTTAGGAGGAGGCAGAGGTGGAGTGCTGGGTTTCAGGTTCGAGAGAGCCGGGAGGTGACCGATTCCGTGAGAGTGAGGCTGAGATGCGTCTTGGCTCCAATTGACCCAGAGGCAATCCCTCCCTCCCCTCTGGTCATCAGCCTGACCCTTGCATTCTTGCCCTGCTCTATGGCCTGGACTCGTTCTGAGTCACGGGAGGTCTTGGGAGGAGGGACCTCTCGGCCAGACTCTTAATCGCCGCAGGTGAGGGTCAGCAGGTGTCAAACTGCCTCTGGTGCCCATTGACAGGTGTAGCGCCAGAAATGCCGGGAGCTGTCCCGGCGAGAGCAGTCCAGGCAGGTGTTCAGCCCGGGACCAAGTGGGAAGGCCAAGGGACGGACCAGAGGCCTCCCCCCTTCTCCCCGGGCCCGTGGCAGCCCTCAATGCCGCCTCAGACCCGGGAGAGGGCAGTGTCCCTGCACAGGGTCCTTGCTGTTGCCCTGGATATTGCTGAAGGCTCCCGCGTGTCCAGCAGGTGGCCCCCACCGCTCGCCCCAGCCGGGGCCATGAACCGCCTCCTAAGCCCCCTGGGCGCCTCAGGACCGTACCACGTAGCTCTGGAAGGGTCCCGTGGGACATGGCTGGGCAGGTGAGCCCTCCTCGGAGCTTTTGAGGTGTCACCAGTAACCACAATGTTAACATAATAATGAATTATAATAATAAAAAAGAAGCATCAGCTGACAGTCTGGAGTGTGTGCGTGCAGCCAGCTGTTTGGTGTGTGGTATCACACAGTAAGGTGTCTCCACATAACAGGAACTGCTTATTCTTCGCAAAACCTCTGGGTCTGCCAGCAGTTCTGCTGCTCCGGGCTGGGCTCAGCCGGGCAGTCCCTCTGGGCTGGGGCTCACTCAGGACAGCTGTGCAGTCCCTCTGGGCTGGCCTGGGGTTCACTCAGGACAGCTGTGCAGTCCCTCTGGGCTGGCCTGGGGTTCACTCAGGACAGCTGGGCAGTCCCTCTGGGCTGGGCTGGGGCTCACTCAGGACAGCTGTGCAGTCCCTCTGGGCTGGGCTGGGACTCACTCAGGACAGCTGTGCAGTCCCTCTGGGCTGGCCTGGGGTTCACTCAGGACAGCTGTGCAGTCCCTCTGGGCTGGCCTGGGGTTCACTCAGGACAGCTGTGCAGTCCCTCTGGACTGGCCTGGGGTTCACTCAGGACAGCTGTGCAGTCCCTCTGGGCTGGCCTGGGGTTCACTCAGGACAGCTGGGCAGTCCCTCTGGGCTGGGCTGGGACTCACTCAGGACAGCTGTGCAGTCCCTCTGGGCTGGGCTGGGGCTCACTCAGGACAGCTGGCTGGAGTTGGCTGCTCTGGGGTGGCCCCGGCAGGGTCAGCCAGCCTGGGCCAGTTTCCCACATTCCAGCAGGCTAGCCCTGGCTCACCCTCATGGGATTGCAAGAGCTAAAGAGAAGGCGCCAAGGCTCCCAGGCTTCCTGAAGCCTGGCCCTGTGTCCTTCTGGTCCTCCCACTGGTCAGTGCAGGCCACACCAGCCCAGACTCAGGGAGTGAAAACCACCCACCTCCAGGCAGAGGAGCTGCAGTCACGCTGCGAGGCAGGAATTCTGTGGCCAGCAGTTTCCATGAAAGTTGCAGTTTGGGTTCATTAAAAGCATCATCTTACGTAAAATGCCCCCCAAAGCTTTTAAACCTGTGTTTAGTGCCTTTTGTGATTTTCTCTCTCAGTGGTCCTTGACAAGTACAAGAAATCTACCTAACTCCAAAGGGACTGTCCCCTGGGGAATTATTTTTGGATTAGCAGGCGACAGTAACATATTTATATCCAATGCAGCTGTGCCATCACTGAGTACTCCATAGTGTGTTTTCTTATGACTTGTATTTTAATTTTGAGTGACTCAAAGGAGCTTGGGGTTTTGGGGGCCTTGTGGTACATTGGGTTTTTTCTTGGGGATTTAATGATTCTGCAAGGATCAGCCTCAAACGAGGTAACAAAAACAGAAAACATTTAAATATTTACTTTTTAGTTTTTTTTTCTGTCTTTTAAGAGCTCTCAGAGGACCTTCAAAACCTTAGCAGAATAAAAAATTGAGCTCGTTCATGGAAAAATACATGATTTCAGTTGTGATTATAAATTTGAAATAAGTAAATATCAAAAGATAAAATCAGTTTTAATAGCAAAGTAAATAAATGGACCTGTATGCTTCCCTCTCACTGCAGCTCTTACTAAATGTCTGGGTTAAGTTCTGAAATCTTTCACATTATTACTGTATTTAATGCTGAAAATTTTCATCATAATATTACATGTGTGTGTAAAAAAATAGATCTATAGTGAAAAAAATCCATATTTCATATCCAGTTTTTCCTTAATGGCCAATAAATCCAAAATGTTCTATAATATACCAATATTTCCTCTTTAGTCAAGAAGTATCACTTGCCTTCCAGGGTGCAACATGAGGATTTTACCTGAAAGCTATTCACTACCTCCCCTCCCTGCCTTTCAGTCCTGAACTTGAACACTTTTCATCTTTCCTTTGTTTTTCTGTGTTTGGTAGGCCTTTATCTCTCCTTTCCATCGACTTTAGACCAGATCCTTCCATTCCTGTGCAGGTGCTGACACTGCTTCCCTCCCCGCCCCATTTTCTCCTACCTCCTGCACCAACCTGGGGAGCATTTGCACCTGGCTCCCTAACCACTGTTGAATCGCCAGGGTTTTCTTTATTAATGAAAACAATTGTTGCTTTGGCTGTTTTCACTGAAGCAAATTCAGTGAGCCAATGATTATTAGATGCTTCAGTCTTGATTGGGAAAAGATTTTCAGCCAAAACACATAAATGAGACACCCCATAGCACCTGGAGAAATATTTGCCTGGACTTTAGCTCCTGATCCATTTAATGGTTATTCTCCTGCCTCAGCTCGGGCATGGCACCAGGACAGGCAGGTCCTGTCACCTCCAGGGACCACCCGTTGTGCACAGTTCGGGCGG
Organism: Dasypus novemcinctus; assembly: GCF_030445035.2. Classification (NCBI taxonomy): domain Eukaryota; kingdom Metazoa; phylum Chordata; class Mammalia; order Cingulata; family Dasypodidae; genus Dasypus; species Dasypus novemcinctus. The sequence goes on along the minus strand of NC_080701.1, from coordinate 70,020 downwards.
CCAGACCTGCTGACATGCACACTGGTTTCCTGTTTTGTCCAGTATCAGGTAATGTTGGCATGTCCATCCTGTGCCTAGTATGTACGTACTTCTGTAGGAAACATGCACAGCAGAAATGCTGGGTTCCAGGACATGCAAACTTTATATTTCACCACTACTGATAATTTCCCTCCCAAGAGGCAGTACAAATTTATATATCCCACAACAGTTTATGAGAAAGTGTTTTGCTGCTACACATTATTTTCAATCTTTTACAAAGTGTTTTTACCAACACAATGGGTAAAAAAATGGCACTTCATTATTTAATTTGCATGTACTTAATCACACATGAGGTAGAATATCTTTTCACATGTTAGATAGTATGTTATTACTTTTACTTTTTAAAAGAAATTTATTTATTTATTTCTCTCCCCTTCTCCCTCCCACCCCGGTTGTCTGTTCTCTGTGTCTATTTGCTGCATCTTCTTCTTTGTCTGCTTCTGTTGTTGTCAGCAGCATGGGAATCTGTGTTTCTTTTTGTTGCGTCATCTTGTGTCAGCTCTCCATGTGTGCAGTGCCATTCCTGGGCAGGCTGCACTTTCTTTCACGCTGGGCGGCTCTCCTTATGGGGTGCACTCCTTGCGCATGGGGCTCCCCTATGCGGGGGCACCCCTGCGTGGCACGGCACTCCTTGCGCCCATCAGCACTATACATGGGGCAGCTCCGCATGGGTCAAGGAGGTCCGGAGTTTGAAACGCGGACCTCCCATGTGGTAGATGGACGCCCTAACCACTGGGCCAAGTCCACTGCCCTATGTCATTACTTTTAAAACATTTTACTATTATCCTTTGCTAATCTATATACACTTCCAAAATAAATTACCAATATTGGTATTTCCCTTTTACACATCCCTTCTTTTATCAAATGTTTGTTGAACATCTATTATGTTCTCAATGTTGTAATAGTGTGTGGTTTTACTCCAACTGCATTGAATTATTGAATTTGTGGGGCAATGGACAACTTTAGGTATTAGGTCTTTCCACTCACCAAAATGGGTATCCTCATCTTCTAGTTGGCAAGTTTTTGAGTATTCTTTATTAAACATTCTTATTTTTATTACAATTTTTTTCTAGACATTTCATAATGTATGTGGCTGTAATGAAGGGAATGACTCTATTAATTTGCCTGTGGATCACATGTCAGTGATGAGCAGCTCTTGACTGCACTTGGGAGGGCTTGTAGATTGGCACCCTGTCTTTGGCTGGCTGCCAATGCCTGGCACTCGCATTCAGGGGCATGATCTTGTGGACGTGCCCTGAGCCCTCCACCCTTTTCCTAGCCTCTGCTGCATGACCACGGAGCAGCGCCAGGCTCCACCTTCTCTGTTGGATGACTCCACCCCAGCCCTACCTCAACTAGGAATGGCAGTTGGTGGGTGTATTAGTCAGGGTTCTCTAGAGAAACAGAATCAACAAGAGATATTAGTCAATAGTGTGTGATTCTGTAAGAGTCTCTCACGCAGCCATGGAGATGCACAATTCCAGGTTCTGCAGGCAGGCCACACAACCAGCGGCTGCAATGAAAGTCCAATGAAGGTTTTTGACAAGTTCTAGGAGATGTTGGCTGTCCAAAGATGAGCTGGGAAATTCTCTCCCAGTGCTGGAATCACTTCCCCTTTTAAGGGAATCAACTGATTGGGTTAAGGGTCACTCATTGCTGGTGGCAATCTCCCTGACTGATGTAATTATAACCAGGTATCTATGATTTACCACTGCAGTAAAGTCAGTGGTGACTAAAGTCCATAAATGCCCTTGTAGTACAGTTAGCCCAATCCTTGCTTGACCAAACAGTTGGGCACAATTAACTGGCTGCGTTGACACAATGCATCACAGTGGGAGAGCCCACCTGCGGGTCCTTCTCAGGTGTGTGTGCAGGAGACAGACCAGATCTAGGCACCCTCTGCCTCTGTGCTGCTTATTTCTCCAGGGAGACACATTCTAAGTGACTGCTGTTTTAAAGTTCCTGGGAGAATTTTGTTTTTGCAATTATCAAAGTTAGGAGAAGTACTTGCAGCTTTTGATCAGGTTCCTGGAATCTCCAGCCCTGGTTAGCAAACTTCTTAGGGGACTTTTGCTGTGCTGGTAATGAGAGAAGCTGAGGACAGTCCAGATCCATTGGCTCACACAAAGGTATCTAACAGTCTGTCTGCATAGTAAAATTACTCTAATTCATTCCGTGGGATAAAGGCATGATGGAGCCTTTGCTTTCCTGGTAGAAGAAGATAGTAAAGAAAGAAATGCTGTGGCTTCTCTGTGCTTTTCTCCTCTCCTACCAGAAGGACAGCAATTGCATAGTCCAGTAAATTAATCCAAAATGGACTTCTAGTCTTGCCTTAACTTGGGTCCCAGTAACTGACTTGGAAGGACTCAGTGTTGTTTGAGGGGTGAGGAACTGAGAATGGTTATCCACCCACTTGTGTCCTCCTGGGCATCCTCCCAAGTGGAAAGGGTAACCATATAACCAGGTGGGGGTGGGGCAAAATGCTGAGTATCCACCTCAATATTCCGTGCATGGTTAACTCTCCATCAGAGGTCTTAGTGCAGTTATATGGAGTTCTTTCATGATACCCAGGTGGGTAGATAAGATGGTTGGGTCTGCTTGTGAAAAACTGTATTGCAGGAGATGTTGTCCTGCTCCCTCACCCCCTCAGCCACCTCTGTGCACCTGGGCCAACCACCAGCCTCCAGGGTCACGTGGCAGCTGGCACCTACTGCTCACCCCCAGGGCCAGAGTTTTAACATCTAAGGGTGGGAGTAGCTATACTAATATCGGACAAAATAAACTTTAAATGCAAAACTATTGTAAGAGACAAAGATGGATACTATATATAAGTAAAAGGGATAATCTTTCAAGAAGAAAGAACAATTATAAATATTTATGCACGTAAGTGGGGTGCCTCAAAATACATGAGGTCAACACTGGAAAAACTAAGTGGAGAAATAGATGCCTCTACAATTGTACTGGGAACTTTAACACACCATTAGAAAGAACACCTCGACAGAGAATCAATAAAGAAACAGACTTTGAATAATACATTAGAGGATCTGGGCATAATAGACACGTACAGAACTCTACACCCAAATACTGTGGGATATACATTCTTCTTGAGTGCAGATGGATCATTCTCCAAGATAGACCACATGGTAGGCCACAGAAAAATTCTCAATGAACTCAGAAAGACTGAAATTATACAAAGTAACTTCTCTGATCACAATGGAATGAAGCTGGAAATCAGTAAGGGCCAGAGAACCAGAGTAGGCACAAAGATATTGAAGTTAAATAACACAGTCTTAGATAAGCAGTTGGTCAAGGAGGAAATTGCAATAGAAGTCAGTAACTACCTTGAAATGAATAAAAAGACAACATATCAAAACCTATGGGATGCAGCAAAAGCTGTGCTGAGAGGGAAATTCATAGCCATAAATGCATATATCAAAAAAGAAGAAAGAGCTAAAATCAAAGACCTAACTGCACACTTGGAGGAATTAGAAAATAACAACAAACTAACCCCAACGAAGTAGAAAGAAGGAAATAACAAAAATTAGAGCAGAACTAATGAAGTAGAAAATAAGAAAGCACTAGAATAAAATAAAACAAAAAGCTTGTTCTTCAAGATCAATAAAATTGACAAAACCTTAGCAAGACCAACAAAGAAGAAAATAGAGGCAATGCAAATACACAAAGTAAGAAAGGAGGAGGGGGATATCACCACTGACCCCACAGAAATAAAATGTATCATAAGAGGATACTTTGAAAAAGTATATGCCAGGAAGTGGCTGTGGTTCAATCAGTTGGACTCCTGTCTACAATAAGGGAGACTCTGAGTTTGCATCCTGGGGCCTCCTTGTGAAGGCAGGCTCATCCATACACTGTGGAGTGCCACCAGCCTGCAAGCACCACGGAGAGCCAGCTCAGCTAGGTGATGCAACAAAAAAAGAGAGACAAGCAAAAACACAGAAGAGCATGCAGTGAATGGACACAGAGAGCAGACAGCAAGAAAAAAAAAAAAAAAAAAAAGCTGCAAGCAGGGATAAAAAAAAGCATATGCCAACAAGAAGGATAATTTAGAGGAAACAGACAAATTCCTAGAAACACACAAGCAGCCTATGTTGATGAAAGAAGAAATTGATAAACTCAATAGACCAATCACAAGTAAAGAAATAGAACCAGTCATCAAAAACCTCACAACTAAGAGTCCATGACCAGACAGCTTCACAGATTAATTCAACCAAACATTCCAGAAAAAACTAACACCAATCCTGTTTAAACTCTTCCAAAAAATAGAAGTAGAAGGAACATAGCTTAATTCATTCTATGATGCCAACATTACCCTAATACCAAAGACAAACAAAGATACCACCTGAAAGGAAAATTACAGACCAATCTCTCTAATGAACCTAGATGCTAAAATCCTCAACAAAATACTTGCTAATTGTATTCAACAACACATAAAATGAATTATACACCACGGCTAAGTGGGTTTCATCATGGGTATGCAAGGATGGTTCAACATGAGAAAATCAATCATTGTAATATACCACATAAACAGATCAAAAGAAAAAAATCACATGATCCTATGTATAGATACAGAAAAACCATTTGAAAAAATACAACACCCTTTCTTGATAAAAACACTGCAAAAGATAGAAATAAAAGGAAATTTTCTGAACATGATAAAGGGTGTATATGAAAAACCCACAGCTAAAATCATATACAATGGTGAAATCCTAAAAGCTCTCCCTCTAAGATCAGGAACAAGACAAGGATGCCCACTATCACCCTTTCAATTTAACATTGTGTTAGAAGTACTTGCTTGAGCACTGAGGCAAGAAAAAGAGAAAAAACATTCAAATTGGAAAGGAAGAAGTAAAAATTTCACTATTTGCAGACAACATGATCCTATACATAGAAAGCCCTGAGAAATTTACAACAAAGCTTCTAGAACTTATAAATAAGTTTGGTAAAAATCACAGTTATAAGATCAATGTACAAAAATTAGTAGCATTTCTTTACACCAATAATGAGCAATCAGAGGAGGAAATCAAGAAAAAAATACCATTTGCAATAGTAACTAAAAAAATCAAATACCTAGGAATAAATTTAATGAAAGATGTAAATGACACTGTTAAAGGAAATCAAAGAAGTCTTAAACAAATGGAAGAATATTCCCTGTTCATGGATAGGAAGATTAAACATCTTTAAGATGCCTATCCTACCCAAACTAAGCTACAGATTTAATGCAATCCCAATAAAAATCAACACAGCATTTTTCGCCAAATTGGAAAAACTAACTATGAAGTTTATTTGGAAGGGCAAGAGGCCCTGAATAGCCAAAGACATATTTAAAAAGAAAAACGAAATCCTAGGAATCACACTACCTAACTTTAAAACATAATGCCAAGCTACAGTGGCCAAAATTGCATGGTATTGTGTGGGAGAAGATGGACCCAAGGGTATCGGGAATGAAAGATAAAGAAAGACTGGGTTCAGGGGATCTGTGAGCATTGAAGCCTCAAGCTCATCAGACAAGTTTATTAATCTCAGGGGCTTCTTTATATACCCCAAGTAATTGTGAGAACCAGCAACTATTCTAGCTAACTATTCCCATTACCTCATTCTAAATAACACAGTGCACAGTGGGTAAGATAGTTACTAAAACTCATAATGTTCTATTATATTATTAAAACAAATATACTCATTAATCTTGTTGCTCAGGTTACTTGAAATATCAAGTCTGGGTTCTGCTGGAATGTTGTGTTTCCCAGAGAGATTAGCCACCTGCACGTACATCTCCAGGGAGAGCATGACCCAGTGTTCAGAAAGTAACTTGCTACCATGGAAACAACATGCCTTTGTTTCCCACAGTATTGGCACAAAGATAGACATACTGAGAAATGGAACCAAATTGAGAGTTCTGATATAGATCTTTGCATATACAGGCATCTGATATCCAACAAGGCCGTTGAGCCCACTCAGCTGGGAGAGAATGGCCTCTTCAACAAATCATCATTTGGAGAACTGCATATCCATTATAAAAAAATGAGAGATGAATACCAACTCACACCTTATAAAAATTAACTCAAGATGGATCAAAGATTGAAATATAAGAGCCAAGACCATAAAGACCTTCCAAAATAATGTAGGGAAGCATCTACAGTACCTTGTAATAGGAAATGGGTTCATGAACTTCACACCCAAAGCACGAATAGTGTAAGAAAAAATAGATAAATTGGACCCCCTCAAAATTAAAACATTTTGCACCTCAAAGGAGTTTGTCAAGGAAATGAAAAGACTGCCTACTCAATGAGAGAAAATATTTGGTAACAATATATCTGATAGGTATCTAATATCTAGCATATATAAAGAAACCCTATATCTTGAAAATAAAAAGATAAAACACCATTTTAAAAATGGGCCTGTGATTTGAGCAGACACTTCTCTAAAGAAGAAATACACATGGTTAGAAAGGACATGAAAAGTTGCTCAACATTATTAGCTATTAGGAAATGCAAATCAAAACTACAATAAGGTACCATTTTACACCCATTAGACTGGTGGCCATTAAAAAAACAGAGGCCTACAAGTGTTGGAGAAGATGTGGAGGAATGGGAACCCTCAACCTCTGCCGGTGGGAATGTAAAACGGTCCAGCCATTGTGGAGGACAGTTTGGCAGTTCCTCAAAAAACTAACTATAGATCTGCCATATCATCCAGCAATTCCACTGCTGGGTATATACCCAGAAGAATTGAATGCAAGGACACGAACAGATACATGCACACCAACGGTCATAGTGGCATCATTCAGTATTGCTAAAAGTTGGAAACAACCCAAGGGCCCATCAACAGATGAATGGATAAACAAAATGTGGTATATATACATACAGTGGAATATTACTCAGCTGCAAGAAGAAATACAGTACTAACACAAAGGATAACAGGGATGAATCTTGAGGACCTTATGTTGAGTGAAGCAAGCCAGGCATTGAAAGACAAATATTACATGACCTCTCTGATAAGAATTAAGCAAATTGAGCAGACTCAGAGAGCTAGAGTCTGGAAGACAGATTTACAGGAAATAGAAAGGAAGAAGAAGTTTGTGAGCCAATGCCCATAAGGGCAAAATCTATGATAAGGTGGAAATGAGTAACTGTGCAGTGAAGGGATATGACAGGGTTGTAGTGATACTATTGGGTTGGGCAATGCAACCTTGACAGGGGCTAGGGTGGGGAGGATGGGTTGGATGGTTCATGGAACTGGGGGGAGCACTGGGGGAGGGAGCAGGTGAACACTGGGGATTGGTGGGTTTGTGGTTGAAACTGCAATGTTGAGAAAGCTGTTTTGGCAATATGACAAGGAAGGGTTACTGGTTTAGCATGTTGGGTGGGTGGGGGGGCATGTGGGACAGGGTGCACCTGGGGCAGTCTTCTAGAGAATGTGTGAGTGATCATTTTGTCATAGTGTGTGGTATCAGTGAGTGGAGGCCCACATAATGAGCAGGAAGGAGTTGGACTCCCATCCTGCAGAGGCCCAATATGTTCTCAAACAGAGGAAAGGATGCTTCTTGAGACATCTTGGATCACAGAACAATTAAGACTATGGCAGGGGAGGATCATTGGTGTGGGGTGTTAGTGATGGGGAATACATGGGAGGAAGTACACCTGGATATACATATAAGGTATATAAATGTGTTCAAATGTTCATGGCTTATTGCCACAATGGGTAGAGACTACACAACAACCAAAAGAATATTGAATTCTCATTCTGGGGAGCTCTACCACATTCTTTACAACAATTCCCCAAGTACAGGGGCAATGACTAGTGAAGAAGGATGGTCCACGGATGGGCCCTTGATAATGATGGCTATGCTTATGAGCCTTTGCTCTTGAAATTGGGGGTGCCTAAGAGTTACCCACTGAAAGTCTCCATGTTGCTCAAATGTGGCCTCTCTATAAGCCAAACTCAGCATATAAATGCATTACCTTCCCCCCAGCATGGGACATGACTCCTGGTGATAAACCCCCTTGGCACTGAGGAATTACTACCAAGCACTGGCTGGTGATGCAACTGGAAAAAGACCTTGAATAAAAGGGGGGAAAGGTAAAGACAAATGAGTTTATATCGCTAAGAGACTTCAAAGTGAGTTAGGAGGTCATCAGAGAGGTAATGCTTATGCATGTCTCAGCAGGATCTCTTCGACTGTCAAAACAGATACTACCCTAATAGTGGGGCTCCTGAGGGCTCTGGAGACACCAGCTCTAATGGTCACTTGAGATAGCTCTGGAGTTTGGTGCCTTGGCAGTGGAACCTCCTTTGGAGTTTGTGCTTCTGAGTATGACAGATTTGGACTCAGATGTGACTTCTCTACATGTGCCTCTTCTGTCCCTTTTATTTGAACCTATAGTAGGTACTGGACTTGGTAGGTATACATTCAGGAGTTTTGAATCTCTGGGCTATGTGCCAGCTGGACCTAAGCCTCAATGGAGTTGTCACACCTACTCTCCAGTTCACTGGACTCACCCTGGACAACTAACAAGGAGGTGAAGATGGACAACCACCACACCAAGGAACCGAGAGAGTCTACAACCACAAGCAAGAGAGTCCCATTCATTAGCCATATGGAATCAAAGTACCCTCTCAATTATAGGTGGAGTGGGCATCACTATCCCAGAATTCTCAGGATTGGGGAATAAAATATGGACTAGAGTGGACTTACTGATATGCTACTATAGACGTATTGTGATTCTCACAATGGAAGAAATTATATAATTGATGTGGAGACAGTGGACACTGGAGGTGCTGAAGTCAGGGAGAGGGAAAAGAGTGTAACATGGGGGCATTTTCAGGACTTGGAATTGTCCTGAATGACATTGCAACAACAGTTACAGACCATTATATATCCGGCCATAACCTACAGGGTGGGAGAGAGTGTAAATAATGTAAACTATAATCTATGCTTAGTAGCAAAGCCCCAAAATGTGTTCATCAATTATAATGAAAGTACCACACTAATGAAAGTTGTTAATGTGGAGAAACGTGGGAGGTGTGGGAGCGGGGCATATGGGAATCCTGTATGTATATATATATATATATATATATATATATATATATATACATTTATGTAACATTTTATGTAATCTAAGTATCTTTTAAAAATAAAAAAATAAACTAAAATAAAATAAAATGTAGCTGGATTTAAGCCTACCATCTCGCTATTTGTTTTCTTTTTTTCCTATTTGTTATATGTTCCTTTATTATCCCTTTTGCCTTTTTAAAAAATAATCAAGTTTATGCGGCTGGGGCGGCTTGCACCCCGACGCTGACGGGGGGGGTTTGGAGGGGTCAGCTGGCTGCAAAGGCGTCTGAGGCTGCGGCAGACAGCCTCAGAGGGGCTCTCAGGCGTGGAGGACGCGCGGCGAGGGGAGAAAGAATGCCGCGGAGACCAGGTCTGGTACGCAAGTCCGGTTTATTGCGGAAGGGGACATAGCTTTATAGGGTTAGGGACTGCGTGGAAGGATTTGATAGGTGCGGGCGGGTACTGCTTCCTGATAGGTGATTGTAAGTGGTTGCTAGGCAGAGGGCTGGCGGAGAGGTTTGGAATAGGGTAGGGGAAAGGGGGAGTGAGAGCTGGCCGGATGTTGGGCTAGGCGGGAGATAGAAAGGGGGAGGGCAGCACCGGCCAGCCGTTAGCAGCAAAGGCCTAGTCAGGCGTGGTCACCTTATCTAGGCCCAGTGGGCAGAGGCGGTATCACTTCTTGCCGCACCGTTTGCTACTGTGGCAAGCCGGGCGCCCTTCCTCCCACAAGTTTATTTATGTTTTATTTTTCCATTTTCCATATTATCACATTAGTAACACATTCTTTGTTATTCTTTTATTATGTTAGTGATCACGGTATGCATCATTGCATTGCATTCTTCCTGAAATTAACACTTTTACTATTTCCTGAATATTGCAAGAATCTTTCAACAGATTAATCAATGCTTTTTCCTCCTTTGTGCTTTTATGGTCATATATTTTACTTCCACATATCTTATAAAACCTACATGGCATTATTAGTATTGCTTTAAACAGTCAGTGGTTATTGTTTACCCACATGCTCACCCTGTCTGGAGCTTTTCATTCTTTCATTCAAGTCCTGGTGGCCGTCAGTATTCGATCCCCCTCAGCTTGAAGAGCTCCTCTAATGTTTCTTGTTGAGCAGGTCTGCTGGTGAAACAATCTATGACCACTTGCTTTTCTGAAAACATCTTTATTTTGCCTTCATTTTTCGAGGTTATGTTCACCACATACTGAAATAAAGGTTTTTGTTTTGTTGCTTCCATCCTCTTGGAAGATGCTATTTGTGTTCTGGCTTCTATAGATTCTGTTAAATTCTGGTGTCTATAGATTCAGTTGAATGGTTGCCAGTCTTTTTGTTATTCCACTGAGATGGTGCCATTTTCCTCCTCTGGTTATTGTTTTTTGTCTTTATTTTTTTAATATTACATTAAAAAAATATGAGGTCCCCATATACCCCCCACACCCCTCACCCCACTCGTCTCCCCATAGCAACAATCTCCTCCATCATCATGAGACATTCATTGCATTTTGTGAATACATTTCTGAGCACTACTGCACATCATGGTCAATGGTCACATCATAGCCCACACTATCCCACGTTCCAGCCAGTGGGCCATGGGAGGACATACAATGTCCGGTAACTGTCCCTGAAGCATCATCCGGTTATTTTTTTTTATTCTTCTATTTTTATTAGAGACATTGTAGGTTTAAGAAAAATCATGAGGTTAAAACAGAGTTCCCATATACTCTCCCTCACTCACAGTTTTCCCAAAGATATTAACACTTTGCATTAGTATGGTGCCTTTTTAAACAATTGATGAAAGAATATTATTATAATTTTACTATTAACTATATTTCATTGTTTACATTGTCGTTCACTGTTTGTGTTGTACAGTGGGTTTTTAAAAACTTTATTCTAGTAACTAAAATTTTCCCTTTTAACCACATTCAAATATATAATTCTGTGGTGTCAATGACCTTCGAAATGTTGTGCCTCCCATCACCGAAACTTTCTTTTATTTCAAACAGAAATTCTCTATTGAATAAGCATTAACTCCCCATTCCCTACCCTCACCCTGGTCCTTGCTAACTTGAATTCTAGTTTCTGACTCTATTAATTTGCTTATAGTAATTATGTCATATCAGTGAGATCATACAATATTTGTACTTTTGTGTCTGGCTTGTTTCTCTCAATATGTTGTCTTCAAGGTTCATCTATGTTGTCACATGTATCAGAACTTCATTGCTTTATAAGGCTGAATAATAATCCATTGTATTTATGTACCACATTTTGTTTATCCATTCATCTGTTGATGGACACTTAGGTTGCTTCCATCTTTTGGAACTGTAAATAGTGCCTCTTTGAACATTGGTGTGCAAGTGTCTGTTTGAGTCCCTGCTTTCAATTCTTTTGGGTGTATACCTAGAAATGGGATTGCCAGGTCATATGGAAATCCAGTACCTTCTGAGGAGCCACCAGACTCAGAACTCACAGTGGCTGCATCTTTTTACAGTTCAGACCAATCAACCATGAAGGAGTGCTCCTATTTCTCCATATCCTCCCTAATACTTGTCATTGTCCTTTTAAAAAAAAATAGTAGCCTTTCTAGTGGATATGGTATCTCATTGTGGTTTTGATTTACATTTCCCTAATGGCTAATGATCTTGAACATCTTTCATCTTTTTTTTTTTTTTTGCCATTTGGATATCTTCTTTGGAGAAATGTCTGCTCAAGGATTTTGCCAGTTGGGTTGTTTTCTCAGTTGAGTTGTTTGTCTTTTTGTTGTTGAGTTGTAGGATTACTAAGGTATATTGAACCCTTACTGGATGTGTGGATTACAAATATTTCCTCCCACTCTGTAGGTTGTCATTTGACTTTCACAATGAAGTCCTTTGAAGCAGAAACGTTTTAAATTTTGATGACGTCCAATTGATCTAATTTTTCTTTTTTTTTCTTGTTTTTTTGATGTGAAGTCTAAGAAACTATATTGCCTAACTGTGGGGAGCCCTGCAAAGCAAGACTCTCAGAGGCCTGCAAAGCAGGCTCCAAGGTTCCCAGAGAGAATGTGGATAAAGGAGAAAGTGCACCTGGAGAGACTGGAGATAAAGAAGGAGGCACCCCTGGGCAAAGTTATGTGTTGATCAAGGCTATGTTGATTATGGGTAATGAAGTCTAGGAAAACTGTGTTATCAGAAGGCTAATAAAAACAAAGAAGAACTTGTGTATTCATAATGACCTAGTAACAAGAGCTTCCTGTGAGAACAGCTGTATGCACTGCTTGTACTAAGGGTATACAATAAACTGCATGATTACGTTGGGGCTGTGTGGTAGCTGTTGCACTCCTGCAACTACTCACATCCCACCTGATCCCCACTTTTTTGTGTCTTTCATTTCTCCATCCCCTCACCTCTCCCTCCTCGGGACTGTGCAGACTCTGTTTGATTGTGACTACACTGCGCAGGTTGCAACACTTAAGGTCTTGAAGATGCTTCCCTATGTTTTCTTCTAGAATTTTTATAGTTTTGGTTCCTATATTTAGGTCTTTGATCCATTTTGAGTAATTTTTGTACAAGTATGAGATAGGGGTTCACCTTCAATCTTTTGCATATTGGTGTCTATATCTTTCCATATATAGGATCATGTCATCTACAAATAGGGAAAGTTTCACTTCTTCCTTTCCAATAAGATGACTTTTCTCTTTTTCTTGCCTGATTGCTCTGTATATAACTACCAGTACAGGGTTGATAACAGTGGTGACAGGGGGCATTCTTGTCTTGTACCTGATCTTGGAGGGAGAGCTTTCTGTCTTTCATCATCTAGTGTAATGTTAGCTGTGAGTTTTTCATGTATGTCCTTTATCATGTTGAGAAAGTTCCTTTCTATTCCTAGGTTTCTAAGTATTTTTATCAAGAAAGGGTGTAGACTTTGTCAAATGACTTTTCTGTATCAATTGAGATGATCATGTGGCTTTATCCTGTCATTCTTTCAATGTGATGTATTACAATAATTGCTTTTTTATGTGGAAACACTTGTATACATGGGATAAATTCCACTTGGTCATGGTATATAATTCTTAATGTGCTGTTGAATTTGGTTTATTAATATTTTTTTGAGGATTTTTGCATCTATAATCATAAAAGATAATGATGTGAAATTTTTTCTTGTGGTTTCTTTATCTGGCTTTGGTGTTAGGATGACGCTGGACTCATAAAATGAGTTATGAAGAATTTGCTCCTCTTCAATTTTTTGGAAGAATTTGAGCAGGATTGGTGCTAATTCTTCTTGGAATGTTTGGTAAAATCCACCAGTAAATCTATCTGGTTCTGGGCTTTTCTATTTTGGGAGGTTTTTGATTACTGATCCAATTTCTTATTGTAATTCTGTTAATATCTTTTATTTTCCCTTGTTTCAGTGCAGGTAGTTTGTGTGTTTCTAGGAATTTTTCCGTTTCATCTAGATTATCTAACATGTTGGCACAGTTTTTCATAGTATCTTTATTGTCCTTTTTATTTCTGTGGGGTCAGTAGTAATGTCTTTTTTTTCTCTATTAAGTAAAAATTAGATAATATTGTTGCCAGTTTTCTCTAGTTCCTTGGCTATGTTACAAAAAAGAATTTAAGAACATGCCAGTTTAGTTAGGCCAGGGGTTTATTAAGAAAAAAGGAGAAGAGAAAGAGATTATGGGCTCCAGGTATACTTGCAGACTGGTCCAGGTAGGGAAAGGAAAAAGGTGAAAAAGTATAAAAAGGGATGATTTTACTTCTTGCTTTTTAAATCATTAATTATGTTTGGGGGAGGTCCCTGCTGTTTGCAGTTTTGATTGGTTACCTTACCCAATGTTTCCCTGGTGGCTCAATGATAAGGCCTCTTGAGAATATCCAGAGCCTTTCCTTGATCCTGGGGAAAATCTTCTAAATATAGGGTCTCCTGAGGTTCCTCTACCAGCCTCAGGGGGGTCTCCATGGCCACGTGTTTCCCACAGCTGTGCTTTTCTGCCAGGTCCCAGATTCCTCTTTTCATTCTCTAAAGTAGCCTGCTTTGAAGGAGGGAGCAGGGAGGAGCAGGACAATGTCCACATGGGGCGGGCGGGGTGAGGCTGAAACAGGGCCTGGACACGGGCGCGGTGGCACAGGACGGCCGCTCCCAGCAGCTCAGCACAGCCGGGCTGCATCTGCGTTTCTGCCCCACAGGCTTCCCAGGGATCCCTCGGCCCAGCTGACTGCCACCCCTGTGTCCAGGCCACGTCCAAGTCCATCCAGCTGGGGCCACTAGACACAGTGCAGGGTGGGCGGGCTGCCCTGGCCCCTTAGTCCTCCTCTGCCCCTTCAAATGAGGCAGACAAATGCAGTTGCTAGGCAACCAACTGCAACAGGGCTACCCAGGGGCCAAAGCTTCCCCACCCCCCATGGGACAGACACCCCAGAAATAGACTTAGCAGCACTCGGACAGCGCTTTCCATGTGCCTGCCCGGCCCTAAACGCTCTACAAACGCTCACCATCATGCCAGAAGAAGTAGGTGCTCTGATCATCATCACGCATTTTACTAGAAACCGCAGAGGGCAGGCGCCTGCCCAGGGCTCGCCGCTGTGAGGGCTGCACCTGGGGCTTGGATCCAGGGTCTCGTTCTGCCCAAGTCTCCAGCCTCACCACACAGGGAGGGTCTCTACAGCTTAATCCCCTCCACGTCCATTCCATTCTACTCAACCCAAAACCACACCTCACACTCTGTCTTTGCCCCACACTTACACTGTTATTGATTTTCTGAAGGACAGCAGCTCCTGGTCTTTGCAGAACACTCAGATGGAATCACCAAGGCAAGGAACAAATTGACATTCAATTTGTAATGTCAAGTTGAGAGGAGAATTTTATTCAATGTAAGACTGAATGGGATGTAAAAAATGATATGAAACATTTGTGAAAAGTAACACTAGATTTAAATCTTGCTTCTTTTTTGCATTAAAATCAGGGAACTTGATACCGATTCTGATTTGTTTCTTTTGTAGAAGCCCCATGAAGCTCAGCTGTCCAGGGAAGTGCCTTCTGGGCCTGTGAAGTGGGCTCCGACCTGAGACATAGAGAATACACTGCCGTGTGCTGCTTTTGTCCTGGTCACTGGGCCCGACACGCCCAAGACCTCAAACACTATTAAAATGTTTGGCCATAATTAGTGTGATTAATGATCAGAGTTTCTTTTATTTAAGTGCCTGACACCTGGAAAACAACTCAAGCCTGGACTTCGTGGTGTCCACATTTCCAGATTTCCTATCTTAGGAATTAAACAATTCACTTTTGAAGCCACCTTCTTGTTGGGTGTGCATAACTTGATAAATAAATCATCACGAGAAAACCATGCAGTGTTAGCCTCGCTGTCAAAAAATAAATGCTTCAAGAGATGAGCACAACGCCACTAAACGACATTTTGAGTTTGGTGTTCAACAGAGTACTTCTGCCTACCTGATATCAACATGCCACTGGGAATGTCCTCCATTATACATTTCCCTTCTCCATCTCCCACATGGAAATAAAATGCAGTTGGAGTGAAAAGCTAAAACTTAAAAGAAGTGCTGACTTTTGCATTTCTTTCGCTTTTCCCACTCTTGGCACTGCTTTCTTTGAAATGGATCGTTGCAGTGGGCACTGTTTACTGAGCATTTGTATAGTATTTCTATCGCAGGGTGACACTGTTACCGTTTTCCACCGGACTGAGGCGTCCCTCAGGCCGGTGGGCTCGAACTAGTTGGCCCCCGGGGGAGTGAGGACGGATACGGAGACTATGCACATTCCGGAGACAGGGTTCTGGACCAAGTCTAACTTTATTATGTAGGAACAGCAATTTATATTTCAGGGCAATAGGGAAGGGGGCTAGGTGGTATTAGATTGGCGGGGGCGAATATATGCCCAAACAAGGAGAGGGGTAAGCTATGGTGGACCGTTAGGTTGATCACGTAGGCTGAGCTTTTTCACGCCATACTGCCTGATTGGTGGGGATCAAACAAAGGGAGAGGGGCTTGGAGAGGAGGAAGAAGATGTGGTGTAGCTGGGCAGGGCCTGGTTGCCATTCTAACTTGTGGTCAGCGGCCATTTTGTTTAGCTGTGTGGTTGCCTTAGAGACAGCGTCGGCAGCTGATAAGTTACGCCTTGTCGGCTGTGCGCAGGGTGCTCTTGGGCGCTTTTATTTCTCCTACAATTTCATTGGACAATTTTGTAAAATTGATTTCTGTGAAGAGACATATGGTGGCCGCCCTTGGGCAGGCAATTGCAGAAAATTCCACAGAACGAGATAATAGGTGATGGCGTCAGAGCTCACTGTGAGCATTTCCTGTTAGTCTTGAAGGTTTATGGTGTTCTTACTTTAGAAAGCTCCTAAAGATTCTGAAGTGTTCTGAGGGAGTAAAGACCAAGGGAGGCCCAGGGGCCAGGAATGACCCACGAGCTTCGAGGCCGGGCTCCAGGACCGTCTTCTGGCTGTTTCCACTGCTGGCAGGTGGGGGTTGGGATGGGGCGATGACAGCGAGGAGAGGCAAGGATACGGGGCAGGGCGAAGCCGGCTGCGAGGGGAAGGGGCTGCGAGGGGAAGGGGCTGCGTCTGAGGCCTTGTCCTCGCGTTGTCTCGGAGCTCCCTTCATGCAGCGGGGATTATCATTCAAAACATTTCACCTGAAATAATTATAGACTCAAGAAGTTACAAGAACAGTCCAGAGAGGCCGAGGACCCACGGCTGGCTCCTCAATGGAGATTTGGTGAGGAGGTGTGGACACTCGAAGCAAGCGGAAAGAAATAGAGAAACTTGGCCCTGTATCTCCAAGCAGACTTAACCCGGCAGCCTGGGTTCTCCCTCCGCACCGTTGTTTTGTTTTGTTTGCTTTTGTTTTTAATTTGAAGTATATCACTCATACATGAACGTACATAAACAATAAGTGTATAGCACACCACACACACGCACACACTTTAGAGTATTTTAAAGCCGATTCCAGACCACAGGCCATGGCCACCCACTGCACTTCAGGGAGCGTCACTGACCGGTGCGGATGCTCTCAGCCGATGACACCTGACAAGTGATGGATGTAGGATGACCGAATACCCGAAAGTGACTTGTTTCTCTCTCTGTTGCTAGGATACAAAGAAAAGAATTGTATGTAAATCAGAAGTTAATGAAATGCAACCCTTTCTTTGGGCAAATTCTGCTTTTGGTGGTCAAGAATATCCTGTTGAAACAATGAGGTATAAAAACCAGCTTCAACCAGTTGGCCAGACCTGCACAGAAGTAGCCCCTTGCTGTCCTCACTTCAACTTGTTTAATTAACATAGTAAAATTCCCACCCGGGGGTGGAGTTATCTGCCCCTTTCTTGATCATGCAATATATGTGCAAGCGTGATTTCCTGAACATACTAATCATACAATTATATAACCAGCTCAGTGTGTTCCTCCATATGCATAAAAACTAATGCACAATCAAAGCAAATGCTAAGTAGTAAACAAGAGTGAAAGTGCAGCACAGGGAGTCGGGTCTGAGTCACATTGGGCTGGCCTTGGCTCCTCACCTCTGCAGACGTAATAGATGTGAGTTGGCCTAACTCTCCTGTTGAAGGTTTCCTCATGCCATCTCTGGTTATCCATCAAGGCCCTGCTTTGAGGCCTAACACAAAGAGAGCGAGTCCTCCTCACCCGCTTACAGTCAGACGTCCCTCTCAAGGCTTGGTGTCCTTGACCAGGGGCCAGACGAGCTTCACCCAGTGTGTTTTATTGTGACTTCTGTGGGGGCTGAGGGTGTGCCCAGCCCCCAAGGTCTGGCTGACTTGAAGCCGGGCAGGCCCAGCTCTCCAGGCCTGGAGGTAGCCCAGGACAGGTCCCTGGAGAAGGTGGCAAGGCTGCAGCGCAACCAAGCTGGAGGGTGGACACAGGCCTGGCAGAGGGACCTGGGTGGATCCGTAGGGACAACTCCCCAGCCAAGCGGTGTGGGAAGCTGTCCTCCCAGCCTAGCTCTACTGCACCCTGCTCCCCTCCAGTCTTGCTCTACTGCACACTGCTCCCCTCTTGCCTTGCTCTATTGCCTTCTGTTCCCCTCTTGTCTTGCTCTACTGCACTCTGCTCCCCTCTTGCCTTGCTCCTCATTGCATACTGCTCCCCTCTCGCCTTGCTCTACTGCACTCTGCTCCCCTCTTGCCTTGCTCTCCATTGCACACTGCTCCACTCTTGCCTTGCTCTTTATTGCATACTGCTCCCCTCTCACCTTGCTCTACTGCACTCTGCTCCCCTCTTGTCTTGCTCCTCACTGCACACTGCTCCCCTCTTGCCTTGCTCCTCACTGCACACTGCTCCCCTCTTGTCTTGCTCCTCACTGCACACTGCTCCCCTCCTGCCCTGCTCTACTGCACTCTGCTCCCCTCCTGCCTTGCTCTATTGCCCCCTGCTCCCCTCTTGCCTTGCTCCTCACTGCACACTGCTCCCCTCTTGTCTTGCTCTACTTCCCATGGCACCTGGCAGCTGGTTGGCGCCTGCCTCCCCAGGCACCTTCACCACTTGGCCTCCTGGGTGGCCGCCCACAGTGCACCTGGTAGCCCCTGTGGGGTGGTGGTAAGCTGCCTGTCCTCGGCTGGTGGCTGCACCCCCTGGCCCCCGTTACCCCTGAGCCCTGGTGACACCGGGTCAGCCCCCTCCGTCTCACAGGCCATCTGTCCTGTTTCCTAGAAGAGACTGACTTTTCTCTGAAACTGTCTTTCCTACTTTTACAAATATCCCTTACAGGAGAGGATGACACGGCAGTGGTGAATGGAACTTCTTCACGCTTCTCTCTACCCAGGGCATCCGGCTGAAATAAAAACTGGGAATTCAGGGTCGGGGTGCCCCGGCCACTCCACCATCACCTCCTGTCTCTGGGGCCCCAAGCCCAGGCCCAGCTTCTTGTGCACATTCCCTAACCGCAAAAAAAAAAAAAAAAAAAAAAAGGACCCTCCAGGTGCGGCCTCTGGGCCTCCTTGGAGGGAGGCGATGGGAGCAGGAGGGAAGCCGCCGCAGCACCGCGCCAGTTGGGAGCCGAGCAGGGACCAGGGCAGCCCCGCGCCTCTCCCGCCGGCTCGCTCAGCTACCGGCACCCCAAAACCTTCCGACAGGGTGAACAGAGGGTCAGGATTTACCCCGGTCGCCTAAGCCCGCACGCCCTCCAAGGCTGCGCGAGAAATGCCAGGTAATTCCAGACGGCTGGTGGCGCCCGGCCCCCTCCGAAGGCTCGCGGTGCCCGAGGGGAGGGGGCGCGGGCCAGCCCCAGGCCGCAGGCAGCTGTTCCGCGGCCGTTTCCCTGGAACCCGAAGGCGGCTGCCGTGAGCGGGGCGCACAGACGTCGGATTTCCCGGGACAGTTGGCCCCGGTGAGGCGGGAGATGCTGCCGGTGAGCGAGGCGGGCCCGGTGGACCTGGTGGGGGCGGATTCGGCAGGAAGCGGGGTCTGGGGGTCGCGCGGGGAGGCGGGGGCGGCCGGTGGGGCCTGTGGGCGGCCGGGAGGTGCCTCCGAGAAGGAGCACAGGCGGCCCTGGACTGAGCCTCCGCCCGGACCTGCCCCTCGGGGGCCACGCGTGGTTTATCCACCCGCAGAGCAAGCCCGCGCGGGAAGAGGCTTCAGGCCGAGCCGGGTCCCGGGAAGAGCACAGGCGCCCGGTAAAGACCTGGGATCAACACCGGCGGGGCCGGGCGGGAAGGGCCCCTGTCCCGTAGCAGATCCCCAGTGGACAGGAGCGTCAGGCCTTGTTCAAATGTGGCCGCGCGGGTGCAGAACGGCCCGGGCGCGGGTCTGGCCAGGAGGTCGGTCCTGGGCTGGGACCCTGAGCGCGGAGGCCGCGTCGGGGGTCGGCGTAACTGTCACGGGAAGGAGGCGCGCGGGGGTGGGCACCGGGAGGAAGGAGGCCGGTGGCTGCGGGGGCGGGATGCGGGGGTGGGCAGCCGCCGGCCGGGCAGGGGCGGGCCCTGGGAGACTGGGCGCTGCTCATGGGCGGGTTCTGCGGGCGAGCCCGAAGCCTCCGGGTGTAGACACTTTGAAGCCTCTGATCCAGCTGTGCTGGGAAGGGGTGGCGTGACACGAGCAGTCCACTTTTCAGCGGTTCTGAATCACTTGGGGTCCTCGGGTATGAGCAGAGAAGCTGCCCTTGGCTCACCTGGGTCTTGGGACCGTGGGGGAGGCTGGGCCAGGCCTGGGAACCTTCTGGAATTGCTTGTACGGGGCCTGGAGGGGCGTGCACTGGGCAAGCCCACCCTCCTGCAGTCCCTCTCCAGGGCTGCAGGCTGCTCCTGGCTTTGGGGCTTCCAGGTGAGGTGCCACCAGGATCACCCTCGACCCCCAATTAGTCTTCAGCGGTGGGACAAGGACAGAGGTTCCCAGTGGAAATTGGGGTGAGGGTCCCACATCACTTCAAGTCGCGCCCCCTGGAGAAGAGCGCCGAGGTGAGCTGGAGCTCCTTGGAAGGGGTGCTGCCCTGCCTTGTAGCAATCCCAGTCTCGGTAACAGCCATTTCAGTTAGACCCCCCTCCCCGCTGTCACCAGGGTCCATTCAGCTCCAGTTCTCAGCTCAGACGTGGGGCGTCTCCTGGTGCCTGCCACGCGCTCCCCACGCCCAGACCATCTTCACCCTTGGAGTAAGTGCAGTTGTTGGTTGTGATGTGCTCTCTGGGAACCACAGGATGGGCTTAGGGTGGAGTTTCCAGCCACATCTGGATCAGAATCCAAATTTTACCCCAAATTCACCGTGTTTTCAGGAATGTTACCCCAAATGGTTGATGTAGAAATAAATACGAGCCAAGACTCCCTACCTTCATTTTCCTTTCATCATCCTCATGGCAGCACCTACCTCTCTGGCTCATTTTGAGCCCTAAGTGAGTCCATGTGTGAAACATGTTTAGGAGAAGGAAGGCACAGATTAAATGAGCCCATGTCTGTGATGTGTAGAGGGCAAGCAGACCTGGCTATTTTGGGTCCGGGTATGTGGTTTAGAGAGGACAGGGTCAGGCGTGGATTAAACAAGTCCATACGTGACGTGTAGGACAGGGACAGGCCTGGAGTAACTGACTGCATTTGTGTGTCGTGTAGGACAGGGACAGGCCTGGAGTAACTGACTGCATTTGTGTGTCGTGTAGGACACGGACAGGCCTGGAGTAACTGACTGCATTTGTGTGTCGTGTAGGACACGGACAGGCCTGGAGTAACTGACTGCATTTGTGTGTCGTGTAGGACACGGACAGGCCTGGAGTAACTGACTGCATTTGTGTGTCGTGTAGGACACGGACAGGCCTGGAGTAACTGACTGCATTTGTGTGTCGTGTAGGACAGGGACAGGCCTGGAGTAACTGACTGCATTTGTGTGTCGTGTAGGACAGGGACAGGCCTGGAGTAACTGACTGCATTTGTGTGTCGTGTAGGACAGGGACAGGCCTGGAGTAACTGACTGCATTTGTGTGTCGTGTAGGACAGGGACAGGCCTGGAGTAACTGACTGCATTTGTGTGTCGTGTAGGACAGGGACAGGCCTGGAGTAACTGACTGCATTTGTGTGTCGTGTAGGACAGGGACAGGCATGGAGTAACTGACTGCATTTATGTTTTGTGTAGGACACGGACAGGCCTGGGTTTTCTGGCCCATATATGTGATGTGTAGGGGACAAGGGTAGGCAGTTTGTGCTCATCGTTAGCTCTCTGGAGCTTACCACTGTTGCGATGCGAAGATACCTTTTCAGACCCTGTACACCTCACGGCACTATTCTGAGGCTCCAGGCAGACAGCTGCCGGTTCAAGGTCCATCCAGCCAGAAAATAAAAGACCTGACTCCACTCCCAGCTGTGGTCCAGGGCTTGCCTCACCTGGCTGCACACCAGAATAACCCAGGGGTGTTTCTTTGTCATGCCAACTGTGACAGTTTGAAATTACTTATGAATCCCCAAAAGAGAAAGATGGTTTGTAAACTAATCTGTTCCTCTGGGTGTGATACCCTTTGATTGTATTAAATTCAGTGAGGGGCTTCTGATTAAGTTTACTTGATAAAAATCAACTTAGGGCTTCTGATTGGGCTACATCAGTAAGGCGTAACTCAGGTTGAGTCCCACCCCTTTGGTGGGCTGGTATAAATGGACACTCACTCAAGCCACATGGGAACAGAGAGAGCTCCGTAGACACTGGAGGAGAGAACCTTGTTGTTTTGATCCTGCCATGTGACAGAAAGGAGAAGGGTCAAACAACTAAGGCCCTGGGGAGAGAGGGACCATTTGCCAGATAGCTCACAGCTGACTTTGGGAAAACAGCCAAGGCTGACATAAAAAGCCTGGAAAGAAACGAGCCCTATGCCAGGAGAGAGGAAGTCCAGAGACAAGCTGAACCCTCACAGAGAGCAGCGAAATCTTGCTTCAAAGCACGGAAGCCCATGTTGAGACTGGTGAGAGCAGCCTTGAGTTGGAATGTTTAGGGCCTTGGGACTAAGATTTTACCCCAAATAAGCACCCTTTATAAAAGCTAACAGATTTCTGGTACTTCACATCAAAACACATTTGACAGACTAATAAAGGAATAAAAGTCCTTTACTGGGGGGCAAGTTCAGGGCCACCTCTCCTCCACGGGACGGCGCAGCCTCAGGACCCTCCATGTCCTCCTGGGGTGGGCGTTGTAGGGCTTTCACCCTATGTTTATTTTGTAACGTGATTGCACTGCTCTGCCTCCTGCCATAACCCTCCACCCCTCCTGGACCTGGTGGAGCTTAGCCGGGACCCCCTGCTCTGCATGGTCATCCCCGGGCTTTGCTGGAAATGCCTCAGCGTTTCTGAGTGTGCTCAGGGAGGCCCGCTGCTCACGTCCTGTCCTTCCTTGATGAGGCTGTCAGTTGTTTGTTGCCTGGAAAGTTGTTAAGAGGTCAAGTTGTTGATCACACTCAAAAAGTAGGACTTTTGTTGTTATTGACAACTCTCTGAGGTCCAGGTAGGTCTGCTCCAGCTCTTGCCGTTCTTTGTTGTCTAATAGCATAAAGCCCATCACGCAGAGGGCTCCCCAGATGACATGCCACCAGGACAGCAGGTGGAGGTCAGTCTCAGATGAAGGTCTTCAGCCCTGGCCGTCAGGGGAACAGCGGGGGCTCGGACACTAAGGGCTGGGATGGGGCAGGCAGGAGGGGTCCAGGGGGCATCCAGTGCGGGTCCTTGGCTGGTGGTAGATAAACGGGGGCTCCAACAGAGGGTAGGGATGGGGGGTCCACAGGCTGGAGGGGGTCCAGGGGGGGTCGAGTGCAGTTCCATAGTTGCTGTTGGATTGGCAGGGGTTTGCACACTGAAGGCTGGGATAGGGGGTCCACAGGTAGGGGGGCGTCCAGGGGGCATTGGGAGTCGTTCCCTAGTTGGTGTAACAGCTGGGGCTCCAACACCGAGGGTTGGGATGGGGGGTCTGCAGGCAGGGGGGCGTCCAGGGGGTGTCTGGTGCGGGTCCATGGTCGCCGGGGTAACACCGGGGGCTCGAACCCTGACGGCTGCCATTGGGGGTCCGCAGGCAGGAGCGGGTCCAGAGGGCGTCGATCCGCAGACTCCCGGTCCCGCAAAGGGGAGCGAAGGAAGATGCGAACAAGGGGAACCCCGCTGTCTGGGCAGGGGGTCCGGGAGCGGTCGAGGGGGCGAGGGGGCACCCCTCACCCGCCTGGAGCAGCAGCAGCAGCAGCAGCCGCAGAGGCGACATCGCCACTCGCGGAGCGTCGGCTTGGCCTCGCCCCAGCAACCGGCCTTTTATCCACGCCCTCGTCCAATCAGAGGGCGGCTCGCAGCTTGGCTCTTGTGACGTCACCACCCCTCCCGTGATGTCATCTTCCATCCCCAATACCTACCTCCTTCCGTCCTTGCAGCCCCCGCCTCCCTCTCAGGCTGTCCCAGAGGCGGCCAATGGGTCTGGGCCAGTGACCAGCACTTGTCACTACCTGAAACACCTGCAGGTGTGTGTGTGTGTGTGTGTGTGTGTGTGTGTGTGTGTGTGTGTTTGTGCGCGTGCGCGCGCGCCTCTGGTCACGCGGTGCCGTCCCTCCTGGAGCCCCGCCACTATCTGAAGCTGTGCTGAGTGCACTGTGAATGGGTCTGGGGTCCCATGGGGACTGTAAGCACCCCTCAGCGCCAGTGAGGTGACCCCCCCCCTTTGAATGTGCAGCTTGGGGCCCTGACCCCGGTCGCGGGGGAGGGGAGACCCTAGGGCAGGGGTGGGGTGGGTGCTCCAGCGTCCGGAAGGGGCCTGGGGCCAGGGCGTGGGGCTGGAGGGCTGGGAAGCCGGCACAGCCCTGCCGTCCCCACCTGCCCGTCTGGCTCAGCTGCCCCTTTGCTGGCCGCAGCCTTTAGCCCCAGTCCCTGCGGCGCTAGGCCCTGTCCTCAGGGTCCCGCCTCCACACCACGGCGCCAGTCTGCTGGACTCCTGGACTTTGGGGTCCCCCACCTCCTGCCACCCGTTTCAAACTTGTTGGAATTTCCCCGACAGCCATGTCTTCCTTCTGACTACATCGTAGCACCCAGAATAAACAAACTGTTCTGGTGTCTTGAGGCAATGGGTTCAGAGAAAGTGGGCCCGACTCAGGGAGTGAATCTTAACTGGAGGAAACCAACCAGGTCTCCTTTTAGCTCTGTTGGGGGTGGCAGTCGGTGGTAGGATGTGGACAGTGTCTGAAAGTTTTACTCTTTAACTGAAGGAAGGCAGAAGGCTGGAATGAGTCATCATCTTTGATTTTGACCTGGGGGTGAACACGTGATGTTAGGAGCTGTGGCAGTCAAAATGAGACCATGAGGAAAGAGGTCAAGACCCTCTGAGAAGCTGATGCTAAAGCCTGTCCTTTCTGGCAGGACAGATTAACCAGCCTCGGGGTCTCTGTGCTGTCACTGCTGTGAAAGCAAGCCAGGGCAAACCAGGCCTCGCCTGGGCGGGGCTCCCGAGGATGGAAGGGCCTGAGTCGCTCGTCCTCTCAGTTGACCCTCCCTGCAGGCAGGAATGCACCCTCAGCCAGACCCTTCCCGTGGGCTAAGCACGGAGCACTGGTGGCTGGACAGCAGTTCTTTGTCTTGATGTGCCCCCTCCACCTTCCCACACTGGGAAAGCACCAGGTCAGCCGGCCCCGCTGAGTGAGACAGCGTCTCCCTGGCCCCTGGTGTGGCCACCTGACTAGTTTTGAGTAGAGAGTCTACACAGGATTTCTGCAGATCTGAAAGGGAGGCAGCAGCCCTTCACTGCCATTCCTGCTTTCTGCTGCAGGTCTGGAGAGTGGGTGTGATGGCTGGAGCTCCCCAGGCTGCTGAGACCATGAGGTGACTCATGGAGGGTGGAGTTGGGGGTCTCATGTTGGAGGGAGCACCAGGTTCTCTTACACGATGGTCTCTCTCCACGGCCGTTGGTGTTTTGGTTTCTTTGCTCCATGCAAACACTTGCTGCTTCATTAATCCTGGCTTTTCCCCTACATGACAGCTCCCAGGCAAGAGGTCCAAAGCAGGCCTGGAGCCCTGAGTTCACCACCAGTGCCTCCTGGTCCCCAGAGAAGAGGTCTGCCCTGTGGGTTTTTTTTTTTTTCCTGCTTTATTTTATTTTAAATGTTACATTAAAAAAATATGAGGTCCCCATATACCCCCCATCCCACCCATGCCACCTTTCCCACATCAACAAATGCTTCCATCATTGTGGCACATCCACTGCACCCGGTGAATACATTCTGGAGAACCACTGCAGCACACCAACAGTGGTCCACATTGTAGTCCACACTCTCCCCCAGTCCACCCAGTGGGCCATGACAGGACAAACAATGTCCAGCATCCGTCCCTGTAGCACCACCCAGGACAACTCCAAATCCTGAGTCCGACTCCATCACACTCAGGAATACAAACTCCAAAGTAGGGCCAACTGACATGGCCCTGAACTCCAGAGCCATCTGTCTTGACCATAGAACCTGTGGGTCACTGCAGCCCTCAGGAGAACCAGCACCTGGGTTTCCATCTACCGTGGCTGTCTCTGGTACTCTGCTGAGGCATGCATAAGCATCACCCCCTGATGACTTCCAGACTCTTTTGGAGACTCTTAGCTGTATAAACTCACTTGTCCTTTCCATTTTCCCCTTTTTATCCAAAATCAAAAAGCAGTTTTTAACACCTGATATTATATGTAGGCTGAGATATTCTACCTGTCTGAGTTGACCTCTTTGTTCATGGTCTTTTTGTAGTTACGTCATCAGCTGGTGCTTGGTAGTAATCCCTCGGTGCCAGGGAGGCTCATCCCTAGGAGTCATGTCCCATGCTGGGGGGAAGGCAATGCATCTACATGCTGAATTTGGCTTAGAGAGTGGTCACATTTGAGCAACCTGGAGACTCTCAGGAGGTAACTCTTAGGCACCCCACAGCTATAGGCCAAGTTCATATTTCAGGCACATAGGTTCATAATTGGAGCCATCAGTATCAAGGGCTCATCATTTGACCATCCATCTTTATTGGTCTTTGCCATTGCATTAGGGGGATTGTTGTTGTTCCACTGGGGAATGTGATAGAGCTCCCCTGGTCAGGAACTCAGCACTCTCTCATCTGTCGTTTCCAACTGAAACCACTATGAAAATATCCAAACCTTTCTATGTACCCTGTATACATTCCCTGGAGAACTCCCTCCCAACTGTGTGCCCCCCACTAATGACACCCCAGTAAGTGCTCCTCCCTTGCCATAGTTGAACCTCTCTGTAGTCTAAAACTTTTTCAAAAAGGAAGCCCAATATATTGCCAGGTTCCATTAATAGAAAAATGGAATATAGTGATGAGTTTAAAGGTTAGATATAGAATACATAGAAATTTAGAAAAATTAAATAAAGGAAAAATAAATTGAGGTATCAAAGAAATGAAAAAATGAAAAAGCTTTGTTTTTGACATTTTGCCTTTCATCATTGCTACAGGTGTTGCCCTGTATGTACAGTGGCAAGGCAATTTCTTCCATTTCTTCCTCAGTGTCTACCTCCTTTCTTTCTTTTTTCTTTTTCCTGATTATTACGTTTCTCTTGACCTAAGTTTTGGGTCACAGTAATTCACATATATAATATATGGTACTCCCACATATCCAACATCAAACCCTTTGTCCCTTCCCCAACAGGGATCTTTTTACATGTTCATATTATATTTGCTGCACCTAATGTACAGATATTGAAACAATAGCTTTCAAACATGGTTCCATTTGGGTTTACATAATGGTTTATATTTTAGACTATATAATTTTCTAAATTTTTAGCTATCTTATGTTTCACATTATGGTTTACATTTTAGCCTATAAACTTTTATACATTTTTAGTGTAATTTAACATGACCTATATCCATCATGGCACGATCTTGTGGAACATTTCCATTGCCCCACAGTTAACCCTGATTTCATGTATTCAACACCTCTTTCCCCCTTTCCTCAGGGCCCACCATGACCATCAGTCTTCATTACTTAAGGGACCATATTCAGAGATACTTGCAAAATTGTTGAGGGCTTGACATACTTGACTGCCCTAACCCATTGGGAGCCACCGATTCTCTCAAGAGATACAATTCCCTATGTTTGAGAACATCAGTCCTCCCCAGGATGTACATATACCTTCACTCTCATTATATGGGTCTCCACCCAATGATATAATCCACTATGAGCACTCACACACTCCTCAGAAGCTTGCCCTGTGTCAGCTGCCCCACCCGATAAGCATCACAAACAGGCAACCTTCCATATTACATTCTCTAAAGAGTTTTCTCTGCACCACAATTTCAACCACATGCCTGACAATCCCCCATGGTCAAATGTTCCCCTTACCCTCTCCCCAATTTCTTGGGCAATCTGACCCATCCTTCCATCCCTAGCACCCCTAAAGCCCACGCAGTCCCAGACAAAGTTATCCTGATGCCCCCATTTTATCCCTTCCTTGTACAAATACCTACCTCCAGCTTATCATAGATTTCACCCAAGTAGCTGTCAGCTCACAACTTCCCTCTACCTTCCAACTACCTTTAAGTTTATCATCCAGTCTCTAGCTCTCTGAGACAGCTTGGTTTACTTATTTCATATCATTGAGGTCATGTAGTATTTGTCCTTCAATGCTTGGGTTGCTTCACTCAACATAAGGTTCTCAAGATTCATCCATGTTATCATATGTGTTTGTATTGTATTTGTTCTTAAAGCTGAGTATTCCATTGTATGTATATACCACATTTTATTTATCCATTCATCTGTTGATGGGCATTTGGGTTGATTCCAACTTTTGGCAATAGTGAATAGTGCTGCTATGAACATTGGTGTGCATATATCAGTTTGTGTCCTTGTTTTCAGATCTTCTGGGTATATACCCAGCAGTGGAGTTGCTGGGTCGTATGGCAAATCTATAGCTAGTTTTTTGAGAAATCACCAAACTGTCCTCCAGAATGGCTGGATCCTTCTGCATTCCCACCAGCAGTGGATGAGTGTTCCCATTTCTCCACATCCTCTCCAACAATTGTAGTCTTCTGATTTTTTGATAGCTGCCAGTCTTATGGGAGTAAGATGGTATCTCATAGTTGTTTTGATTTGCATTTCCCTAATAGCTAGGGATTTTGAGCATTTTTTTCATGTGATTTTTTGGCCATTTGTATATCATCTTTGGAGAAGTGTCTTTTCAAATCTTTTCCCCATTTTTTAAATGGGCTGTTTGTCTTTTTATTTTCAAAATATAGGAGTTCTTTATATATGCAAGATATAAGTCTCCTATCAGATATATGGTTACCAAATATTTTCTCCCATTGCATAGGCTCTCTTTTCACTTTCCCAACAAACTCCTTTGAGGTGCAGAAGGCTTTAATTTTGAGCAAGTCCCATTTATTTGTTCTTTTGCTGCTCGTGCTTTTGGTCTGAAGTTCATGAAGCCATTTCCTATTACAAGATCCTGTAGATGCTTCCCTACTTTGCTTTCCAAGGTCTTTATGGTCTTGGGTCTTATATTTAGGTCTTTGATCCATCTTGAGTTGATTTTTGTATAAGGTGTAAGTTGGTAATCCTCTTTAATTCTTTTACATATGGATATCCAGTTCTCCAGGCTACATTTGTTGAAGAGGCCATTCTCTCCCTGTTGAGAGGGTTTGGTGGCCTTGTCAAACACCTTATGGCTGTATATATGAGGATCTATATCAGAACTCTCAGTTCGGTCCCATTGGTCTGTGTGTCTATCCTTATGCCCATGCCATGCTGTTTTCACTACTGTAGCTTTGTAGTATGTTTTGAAGTGAGGTAGTGTGATTCCTCCAATTTCATTTTTCTTTTTCAATATGTCTTTGGCTATTCAGGGCTTCTTTCCTTTCCAAATAAATTTCATAGTTAGTTTCTCTAGTTCATTAAAGAATGATGTGTTGATTTTTTTGGGGGATTGCATTGAATCTGTAGATCAGTTTTGGTAGGATAGACATCTTAATAATATTCAGTCTTCCTATCCATGAACAGGGAATATTCTTCCATTTATTTAGGCCTTCTTTTATTTCCTTGAACAGTGTTGTGTAGTTTTCTGTGTATGTCTTTTACCTCTTTAGCTAAATTTATTCCTAGGTATTTGATTGTTGTAAATTGTTGTAAATATATTTCAAAAAATTCCTCAGATTGCTCATTATTGGTGTACAGAAATGCTACTGATTTTTGTGCATTTATCTTGTAGCCTGCAACTTTACTGAACTCATTTATAAGTTCTAGAAACTTTGTTGTAGACTTCTCAGGGTTTTCTATGTATAGGATCATATCACCTGCAAATAGTGAATTTTTGACTTCTTCCTTTCCAATTTGGATGCCTTTTATGTCTGGTTCTTGCCTCAGTGCTCGAGCAAGTACTTCTAAGACTATGTTAAATAGGACGGGTGATAGTGGGCATCCTTGTCTTGTTCCTGATCTTAGAGGGAAAGATTTTGGGATTTCACCACTGTAAATGATGTTAGCTGTGGGTTTTTCATATATACTCCTTATCATGTTCAGAAAGTTTCCTTCTATTCTGATCTTTTGCAGTGTTTTTATCAAGAAAGGGTGCTGTATTTTGTCAAATGCTTTTCCTGCATTTATAGATATGATCATGTGATTTTTTCCCCTTCAATCTGTTTATTTGGTGTATTACATTAATTGATTTTCTTATGTTGAACTATCCTTGCATACCAGGAATGAACCCCACTTGGTCATGGTGTATAATTTGTTTAATGTGTTGTTGAATACGGTTAGCAAGTATTTTGTTGAGGATTTTCATGTCAAGGTTCATTAGAGAGATTGGCCTGTAATTTTCCTTTCTTGTGATGCCTCTGTTTGGTTTGGTACTAGAGTAATGTTGGCATCATTGAATGAGTTAGGCAATGTTCCTTCTGTTTCAATTTTTTGGAAGAGTTTAAGCAAGATTGGTGTTAGTTCTTTCTGGAATGTTTTGTAGAATTCACCTGTGAAGCCATCTGGCCCAGGGCTCTTTTTAGTTGGGAGGTTTTTAATGACTGATTGTATCTCTTTACTTGTGATTGTTTTGTTGAGATCATCAACTTCTTTTGTCAATGTAGGCCTCTTATGTGTTTCTAGGAATTTGTCCATTTCCTTGAAATTGTTGTTTTTGTTGGAATATAGTTTTTCAGAGTATCCTCTTATGATAGTCTTTATTTCTGTGGGATCAGTGGTGATATCTCCTTTCTCCTTTCTTATTTTGTGTATTTGAATCTTCTATCTTTTTTTCTTTGTTAATCTAGCTAAGGGTTTGTCAATTTTTGAAAAATTTTCTTAAAGAACCAGCTCTTGGCCTTATATTTTCAAGTGTTTTCTCTTTTTCTATTTCATTTAGTTCTGCTCTGATCTTTGTTATTTCTTTCTTTCTTCTTCCTTTGGGGTTAGCTAGTTTGTTTTTTAACTAATTCCTTCAAGTGTGCATTTAGTTCTTCAACTTTAGCTCTTTCTTTTTTGATGTACGAATTTATGGCTATAAATTTCCCTCTCAGTACTGCTCTTGCTGCATCTCATAAGTTTGGATATGTTGTTCTATCATTTTCATTAGTTTCAAGGTAGTTATTAATTTCTTTTGAGATTTCCTCCTTGAACCACTGTTTTTCTTTTTCTTTTTTAGATTTATTTTTTATTTATTTCTCTCCCCTTCCCCGCCACCCCCCCCCCCCAGTCATCTGTTCTTGGTGTCTATTTGCTGTGTGTCTTGTTTTTTTTTTTCTTCCCACTTCTGTTGTTGTCAGCGGCATGGGAATCTGCATTTCTTTTTGTTGCATCATCTTGTTGTGTCAGCTCTCCGTGTGTGTGGCACCATTCTTGGGCAGGCTGCACTTTCTTTTGTGCTGGGCAGCTCTCCTTACAGGGCACACTCCTTGCGCATGGGGCTCCCCTACGCGGGGACACCCCTGCATGGCAGGGTACTCCTTGTGCACATCAGCACTGTGCATGGGCCAGCTCCACATGGAGGCCCGGGGTTTGAGCCATGGACCTCTCATGTGGTAGATGGACGCCCTATCCACTGGGCCAAGTCTGCTTCCCAACCCACTGTTTTTCTAAGAGTGTGTTGTTTAGCTTCCAAATCTTGGTGCCAAATCTTGGTCTCTGGCCCTTGCAGATTTCCAGCTTCATTCTACTGTGGTTAGAGAAATTATTTTGTTTGAATTCTATCTTTCTGAATTCATTGAGACTTTTTCTGTGGCCTAGCATGTGGTCTATCTTGGAGAATGATCCATGTGCACTTGAGAAGAATGTATATCCTGCTGTATTTGGGTGTAATGTTCTGTATATGTCTATTAGGTCCAGATCCTCTAATATATTGTTCAAAGTTTTTGTTTCTTTATTGATTCTCTTTTGAGATGTTCTGTCCAAAGTTGATAGTGGTGTATTAAAGTTCCCCACTATAATTGTAGAGGCATCTATTCCTTCACTCAGTTTTTCCAGTGTTTGCCTCATGTATTTGGAGGCACCCTTGTTAGGAGCATAAATGTTTATGATTGTTATTTCTTCTTGAAAGATTTTCCCTTTCACTAATATGTAGTGTCCTTCTTTGTCTCTCACAATTGTTTTGCATTTAAAGTCTATTTTGTCTGATATTAATATAACTACTCTTGTCCTTTTTTGGATATTGTTTGCTTGTAAGATTGTTTACCATCCATTCACTTTCAACCTCCTTGAATCTCTGGATCTCAGATGTATTTCTTGCAGACAGCATATAGATGGGTCATATTTCCTTATCCAATCTTCCAGTCTGAATCTTTTGACAGGTGAGTTTAATCCATTAACATTCAGTTATTATTTTCAAGGAATTACTTATATTAGTCATATTTTCTTTGGATTTGTGTTTGTCATATTCTGTTTGATTTTCTTTTTCTGTTTTTGTATTTTTAATTGCTCTTACACTCTCCTCCAACTCTGTCTCGTTTTTTTCTTTCTTCCTGCAGAACTCACTTTAGTATTTCTTGAAAGGCAGGATTCTTGTTGGCACACTCTCTTAGTTTCAGTTTATCTGTGAATATTTTGAACTCTCCATCATTTTTGATAGAGTATTCCTGGTTGGAAATTTTTTTCTTTTAGTACCTTGACTATGTCATAACACTGTCTTCTTGTCTCCATGGTTTCAGATGAGAAATCAGGACTTAATCTTATGGAGTCTCCTTTGTATGTGATGGTTCCCTTTTCTCTTGCTGCTTTTAGTATTTTCTCTTTGTCTTGAGCATTGGATAGCTTGACAAGTATATGTCTTGGGGTAGATCTGTTGGGATTTATGCTGTTTGGGGTGTGTTGTGCTTTCTAGACATGTACATCCGTCTCCCTCAATAGGTTTGGGAAGTTTTCAGCCATTATTTCCTTCAACACCCCTTCTGTCCCCTGTCCCTTCTCTTCTCCTTCTGGGATGCCTATAATATGTATGCTTGTGCATTCTGCATTGTCAGTCATATAGGACCAAGTTCACAGATGTCTTTGTGTGTCTGTGTCAGGCCAGACTTTCTGTTATGTACACTTTGTCAGTCATATAAGACCAAGTTCACAGACCCTTGGTATTCCATGTACATTCTGGGATTAAACCATTGAATTTGTTTTTTTTTTAGCAGCTGGAAATTTTATTGGGGTTGGTTTGGACAAAATGTATATCAATTCTTCCCATCCAAAAACATAGATTCTTTCTCTAGTTATTCAGGTCTCTTTCACTTTTTCTTTTCATTTGAATATATATTTTATTTAGTTTGCAGCACTAACACCATGATGATAAATGGTCACAAGTTTTTTTTCTTTGTATATATCCTTTATTCTTAATATGTTTTTATATATTCTTGAGGAATTGACCCTTTTTATTTTTTATTTTATTTATTTTTATTGTATTTTTTGAAGATACATAGATCACAAAAAATATAAGAGCTTCCCATATACCCTCTCCCCCACTCATCCCACATCAACAACCTCTTTCATCATTGTGGCACATTCATTGCATTTGGTGATAATATCTTAGAGCACTGTTGCACTGCATGGATTATAGTTTACATTGTAGTTTACACTCTCCCCCAGTACTTTCAGGGGATTATGTCAGGATATATAATGTCCAGCTTCTGTCCCTGCAATATCATTTAGGACAACTCCAAGTCCTGAAAATGTCCCCACATCACTTCTCTTCTTCCCTCTCCCTGCCCTCAGCAACTCTTAATGGCCACTGTCTCCACATCAATGCTACAGTTTTTTCCATTACTAGTCACAATAGTTCTATAGTAGAATACCAGTAAGTCCACTCTAGTCCATATTTTATTCCTCTATGCTCTGTACTCTTTGATGGTGATGTCCACTCCACCTCTGTATCGAGAGGGGGCTTCTCCTGGTTGATGGATGCACTTCTCCTGCTTGCAGTTGTAGGCACTCTTGGTTCCCTGGTATGGTGGTTGACCATCTTCACCTCCCTGTTAGCTGACCTGGGTAGGTCCAACGAACCAGAGAGTAGGAGTTGCAAACTCTGCTGAGGCTCAAGGCCCAGTCGGCACATAGACAGACCAGAGATTCAGTCTCTATTTGTATCAAAAAGCACACAGCTTTCAAATGTGCTGTTTTTTACAAATAATTTAAATATAACATTATTTGTTACTAGAGTCAAAGATGACATTTAGATCTTTCTGTTTTTGGGCATTTAGTAACATTAAAATGATTGTCTATTCTACTATAGACTTATTCTAGCAATGGAGGAACTTTTATCATTGATGTGGAGGCATTGCCACCAGAGATTCTGAGAGGAGGGTGAGGGAAAAACAGGTGTAATATGGGGGCATTTTTGGGACATTGGAATTGTCTTGAATGACATTGCAATGATGGATACAGGCCATTATATATTTTGTCATAACTTACAAAATTGTGTGGGACAGAGTGTAAACTATAAACTATAATCCATGCTTAATGGTAGTGATCCGATATGTGTTCATCAATTTTAACAAATGTACCACACTAATGAAGGATGTTGCTAATGTGGGAAAGTGTGGGAGGGCTAGGGAGTGGGACATATGGGAATTTTCTACATTTTTTATGTAACATTTATGTAATCTAAAGTATTTTTTTAAAAATAAAGTATTAAAGCCATAAATAAAATTATTAGCTGGGCAGAGCTAAGAAATTCAAAAGCAGTTTCTTTTTCTTCTGCCAGTTCCTCTGCAGTAAGATCCATCCTCTCACATGAAAAATCATTAATAGGGAGACTCAGCAAATTCCCAGGTCTTATTCTTGCTCACGATTGTGAACACCTGGAGCAGATAATCAGGAATGCCATAGGAGTTGCCACCAGAGATAAAACCCATGGACCCAAATGCCCCCTCTGGGGTTCCAAGTCAGGTATCTCTAAGGTGCTCACAGATGACTTTTCAGCAGACATTGCATGGAGAGTTCCGGAAGCTTGGTGACGGCAGTGCCATGCTGCCACACTGTCGTGAGGAAGCCTCCCTGAGCCAGCTGCTATCTTTCAGAGCTTCATAAACACCAACTTCCTTTCCTTGCAATTTCACCTTGGCATGGTTGGCATATGGATACTGAGTTGGGGAATGGTTTCTCCAACATTTTTTATGTTATCAGCAGTTATACCAGGTTTAAGAGCAGTTTGACATTTAGCTCAGTTTTGATCCAAAGGATCTAGTAACTGAAGTTTTCTTTGGGAATGGATGGAGTCAACTTTGACGTAGCCAGGCAGTTAGTATTGGCTGGGTTTCCCATGAAAATAGCCCT
Organism: Dasypus novemcinctus; assembly: GCF_030445035.2. Lineage (NCBI taxonomy): Eukaryota > Metazoa > Chordata > Mammalia > Cingulata > Dasypodidae > Dasypus > Dasypus novemcinctus. Next base: position 34,742 of record NC_080701.1, on the reverse strand, counting down.
GACTGACTTCTTGGCATATTTTTCCAAGGCTGTGCCTTGGACTTTGAAGATTTTCACATTTGCTTTCAGGAAATCTTTCCTCTCCATGCCATGCCTTCTTGGCATTGAGTCCATGAGAATGGCACATCCAAGTCTTTGAAGGCAACCTCTTCTTCATCTGCTTTGATGGCATCTTCCAGTAGAGGAAGTGCACAGTCTTGCAATTCCATAAGGACCCTGTCCAGGACCCCCACCATGGTGAGGGGGATATCCAACAGCATGGGAACCAAAGCCTGGTCTTTATGAAAGACAGAGCCATTTCCAGTACTACACAGCAGTGACTATGCAATTTGACCAACTGCTGTAGACACAAGGACTCTGATCTGCTCAGACATGGTTGAGCACCTTCAGAATCAACCTCATGTGGTCAGGTCACCTCTACCATGGAACTGACTCCTCTTTAACACCCTTGAATAGAGACTTTACGTGTTCACCTCAGCAATGAAGTGCATCCTTTGTTAACTGCTAGGCTATTTATAAAATGTGTTGCTAAGCTGGGTGGTACCAGGTCCTAACCCATTTATTTGCTCATCATAGAATCCATGTAGTGAGTCATAACATGGATCTTAAGAAAAAGAAATAGAAGACAGTGGAAGGGAACAGAATAGAACATTTCAAAGTGCTTGTGTGCAATTGTAGTGATTTTCTAAACACTTTGTTCCCCTTGGTATTTCTTTCCATGGTTGGCCAGAAGAGTTTGGGAGCCATCAGCAAAGACGAATGTAGCAACCTCAGCCTCTGATTCATTCTGTGAGTTCATGGATGTAGTTGGGCTTCCTATACAGGTAACTAGACAAATACTGACAGAGTTAGCTCTTCCCTTGCAACACTCAACATCTTATTTCCTGTTCTTAACTTACAGCTTTGGTCGTGACCTCCAGTGGAAGATGAACTGTGGGAGTCCCCATCTCTAGGGAGATGAATTGTGATCCTTGTTTTATAGATAGGGAGCCTGACTTGGAACCAGTCCTGGGCCCAGGACCTGGCCCAGGCAGAGCCAGCCAGGAGGGACAGGCTTGTCCACAGTCCCTGTGTGCTGGGGCAGCTGGAGGGTGATATCTGGAGACAGGGAGCCATGTGTAGCTGGTTGCAGGGTCAAGGTGCTTCCACCATGAGGTAAGAGGTAGGGAGAGGTCAGGGGGCCCAGCTCACTGAGCTCAGTCCTGGGGAGGTAGCAGGTGCCCTCCACAAAACAACATGCCAGTTTCTACTGTCATCAGTCCCTTTCATAGATGGGGAAACTGAGTTACCTCTCAAGGCCACAGTGAAAGTGCAGGGCTCTGGTGCAGCCCTGATCCCCAAGGACCCCCACCTCTGGGAGGAGGCAGGTGCCTTTGGCACCGCAATCACCCCTCCTCCGCCCCTCCTCCCACTCCCCACCTCCAGCTTCCAGTCTGCTGTGTCTGCAGCCACCTGGGGCTGGGGGCTGAGGTGTCAGGTACAGTGAGGCAAAGCTCCTCACAGGGCAGCCAGGGGTCTGTGCTGGGTGTGGTGGTGCGCAGGACACGGACCTGGGAGAGACCGGCCAGGGTCCCCTGCAGCAGAGGCAGCCCACCGGGTATCACCACTCCAGACAGGGTCAGGGCTCTCATGGCCTTTGGGGGTGCAGGGGGTACCTGGGTCACAGCTGCAGGGCCTTGTCCAGGGCTCGAGGTGGGGAATGAGGGCATGGGGAGGGGGCTTAAGCTGAGGGGACAGGGCCAGCGCCGAGGAAGACCCTTCACCGTTGAGCTGCTGCTAGGGGGTCAGGGGGAGGTTTCACTTTCAAGATCAGGATCCTCCAACTGTTTCCGGTGGTTAGATGGGTGGAGAGGGTGCAGCGACCAGAGGTTCTGAGTGCGGGAACACTGAGGAAGGGTCCGAGGGGCCGGACAGAGCTGGAATCCCCATGGCGACTCCTACCCCAGAGGAACGGGTACCACCCCGTCCACCTCCCCACAACCTCACGGTCCTTCTCAGTTCATTCGAGTGTCTGAACCTGCACTCCCCAGGGGTGCTTCTAGCAGAGATCACACCCACCCCAAGGTGCAGCCCTCTTGCCCCACTGTGGACACAGGAGATCCTCAAGGAAAAACCATCTCAGCAGCAGCTTCAACAGGTAGAGAGTCTCAGTGGGAAGGGAATCTGGGGGGCTGGATGGGAGATCCTGAGAACCTTCTGGGGCAGCCACCCAGCCAGGTGGGCTTCACCTCTATCCATCAGTCAAGTGTGCCTGGGGAAGGGACCATTTCAGACGTGTTAGGTTTCACAAAGTTATCTCCTCTGCACCATTCTCCGGAAGCTACTGGAGGAAGCACTTCAGCAAAATGAAGGCACAAATGAGAAAAGAGAAAGTGGTGGAATCAGAAAATGAGCTACTCAACACAGAGAACTCCCAGGGTGAAGCTGTGCTGCAGACTCACCAGATTCATTCATTCATTCACGCATTCATTCAGCAAACATGACTCATTCAGCAGTAAATATAACAAAGCTGTTGTCTCCTGAAGCGTATGTTTTAGTGAATTATACTAAAAAATGCTTTCATATGAAAATACCAGTTATGTTTCTAGTTAAGACATTTAAAGAGCTGGGAAGCCATTACTCTAGCCACATAACAAAACAAAGCAAAACTTGAAGATCAATGGCCTTCTCGGACCCATCAGAGAATTGAAGTCACAGGACAAACGATCTGGAGAGACAGGGAGATCCTGACAATCACAGCTGAGATCAACTTACCTGGAGAAGCCGGTACTCATCACTAATCAGGTTCACAAATTAAATCCAACAGTATACAAAAGTAATTATATATCACAAACAATAGAATTTATTCCAGGTTTGCAACACTGGTTCAACATTCAAAAATATGGACTTAGATGTAATCTTTGTCCACAAGTCTCTCCTGTTACTTTTACCAGACCTGTGGTTGGTCCTGATGTTTGGTGTATGCTCAGGACACCTGAATCTCTGGACTGACCATGTGATAGCCAAGCCCTGAGCCTCAACAGACCTGCAACTCCTGCCCTCTGGTTTATTGGGCTTACTCCAGCCAGCTAACAGGGAGGTGAAGAAAGTCAACCACCACACCAGAGAACCAAGAGTGCCTACAACTGTAAGCAAGGGAATTGCTTCCATCCATGTGGAATCTAAGCTCCCTCTCGACATAGAGGTGGAGTGGACATAACCATCCCAGGGTCCACAGAATGGAGGAATAGAGTATGGATTAGAGTGGACTTACTGATATTCTATTCTGGAACTATTGTGATTAGTAATGGAAGAAAATGTAGCACTGATGTGGAGAAAGTGGCCATGGTAGCTGCTGAGGGTAAGGAGAGGGAAGAAGAGATATGATGTGGGGGCATTTTCAGGACTTGGAGCTGTCCTGGGTGATACTGCAGGGACAGTTGCTGGACATTGTGTGTCATGCCATGGCCCACTGGGAGGACTGGGTGAGAGTGTCAACTACAATGTAAACCACCATCCACGTGGTGCAGCAGTACTCCAAAATGTATTCACTAAATGCAATGATTGTGCCACAATGATGGAAGAGGTTGTTGATGTAGGAGGAGTGGGGTGAGGGGTTGGGGGCTATATGGGGACCTCATATTTTTTGAATGTAACATTAAAAAAATAAAGACAAAAAACCCCCACAAAACAACAGCAACAACAACAAAAAACAATGCAAAGCTACAGTGGCCAAAAGTGCATGGTATTGGCTCAGTAAGTGAGAGAATCCTCACATTGGATACCTGACTTGCAGAGTGAGGGTTATTAGGAAAGGCCCAAGTGGAAGCCACTAAAACTGCTCCTACCTAGCAAAATATTAAATCAAAAGCAATACTGGATTCCTGGAGGGATTGCAGAAATGAGGGCTACCATGAAAGATTATAGGATGCAGGGGTGGTGATTCCCACCACACCCCATTCAAAATCTCTTGTTTGGACTGTGCAGAAAACAGATGGATCTTAGAGAATGACAGTAGATTATTGTAAACTTAACCAGGTGATGATTCCAATTGTAGCCACTGTCAGAGATGTGGTATCACTGTTTGAGAAAATCCTGAAAGATCCATTTGTTTTGTCCATGGATGCAGGCCAAATAGGAGAGTAGGGAGTGGAACAAGAGAAGGCTTTTTGACAAGCCCAGGCTGCTGTACAAGCTGCATTGACATTTGGACCATATGCTCCAGCAGATCCAATGGTGCTGGAGGTGTCAGTGACAAATACAGATGCTGTCTGAAACCTTTGGCAGGCCCATGCAGGAGAATCACAGTGCAGACCCTTAGGATTTTGGAGCAAAACTCTGCCATCCTCTGCAGATAAATACTCTCATTTTGAGAAATGGTTTTTGGCTTGCTACTGGACCTTAGTAGAGACTGAATATGTAACTATGGGCCACCAAGTTACTATGAGACCTGAGTTTCCTATCATGAGCTGGGTATTGTCTGACACACCAAACCATAAAGTTGGGCATGCATAGCAGCACCCCATAACAAAGTGGAAGTGGTATAAATGAGATAGGGCTTGAGCAGGCCCTGAAGGCACAAATAAGTTACACAAGGAAGTGACCCAAATGCCCATGGTCACCACTCCTGTCATGTTGCTTTCTTTTTCCCAGTCCATAGTTTTGGCCTCCTGGGGCGTTCCTCACAATCAACTGACTGAGGGAGAGAAAACTCAGTCCTGGTTTGCCGATGGTTCTGCATGATATGCTGGTACCACCTAAAGTGGACAACTGTAGCATTGCAGCCCCTTTCTGTTATGTCCCTGAAGGACAGTGGTGTGGGCAAATCCTCCCAGTGGGCAGAAATTTGAGCAGTGCAACTGGTTGCTCATTTTGCTTGGAAGGAGAAATGGCTGGAGGTGCATTTGTGCAGTGATTCATGGGTTGTTACCTATAGTTTGACTGGATGGTCAGGGACTTGGAAGTTAACATGATTGGAAAATTGGTAACAAAGAGGTCTGGGGAAGAGATGTGAATAGACATTTCTAAGTGGGCAAAAACACAAAAATACTTGTGTCCCACATGAATACTCACCAGAGGGTGACTTCAGCAGAGGAAGATTTTAATAATCAAGTGGATAAGATGACCCACTCTGTGGCTAGCATTTAGCCTCTTTCCCTAGCCACTCCTGTCATTGCCCATTGGGCTCATGCATAATGTGGCCATGTGGTAGGGATGGAGGTCATGCATGGGCTCAGCAACATGGACTTCCCCTCACCAAGGCTGACCTGACTAGAACCACTGCTGAGTGCCCAATCTGCCAGCAGCAGAGACACACACAGCCCCCAATATGGTAACATTCCCCGAGGTGATCAGCCTGCTACCTGGTGGTAGGCTGATTAAATTGGACCACTTCCATCATGGAAGAGGCAGCTATTTGTTCTAACTGGAATAGTCACATCATGTGGACATTGGGCTGCCTTTCCTGCACTCAGCAAATATTAACATATGTGGATTTACTGAATATCTTATCCCCCACTATTATATCCCACACAGCATTGCTTTTGATCAAGGAATGCACTTCACAGCAAGTAGTGTGTGTGAATGGGCACATGCTCATGGAATTCACTGGTCTTACCATGTTGCCCATCATCCTGAAGCAGCTGGGTTGATAGAATGGAGGAATGGCCTTATAAAGACTCACTTACAGTGCCAACTAGGTGGGAAAACCTTGAAGGACTGGGGCAATGTTCTCTAGGATCTGTGTGTGCTCTAAATCAGTATCCACTCAATGGTGCTCTTTCTCCCATAGCCAGGATTCATGGGTCCAATAATCAAGGGGTGGAAATGGAAGTGGCACCTCTCACTATTGCGCTTAGTGATCCCCTAGGGAAATTTTTGCTTCTTGTCCCTGCAACCTTAAGCTCTGCTGGTCTATAAATCTTTTTTTTTTAAGTTTTATTTTTTATTTATTTCTCTCCCCTTTTCCACCATTGTCTATCCTCTGTGTCCATTTGCTGTGTGTTCTTCTGCATCTGCTTAAATTATCTGGTGGTACTGGGAAACTGCATCTCTTTTTTGTGTTATCTTGCTGTGGCAGCTCTCCATGTGTTCAGTGCCTCTCCTGGGTGTGCTGCACTTTTTGCACATGGGGTGGCTCTCCTTGCAGGGTGTACCCCTTGCATGTGGGGCACCCCTACAAGGGGACACCCTTATGTGGCACGGCACTCTTTGCATGCAGCAGCACTGTGCATGGGCCAGCTTACCACACAGATCAGGAGGTCCTGGAGATTGAACCCTGGACCCTCCATATAGTAGACAGATGCTCTATCAGTTGAGCCACATCTGCTTCCCATGGTCTACAGGTCTTAGTTCAAAAAGGAGGAGTGCTTCATCCAGGGAACAGAACAATGATTCCTTTGAACTGGAAGTTAAGACTGCCACTTTGGGCTCCTTGTGCTTTTGAATTAATAGGCAAAGAAGGGAATTACCATACTGGCTAGGATGATTGATCCTGACTATCAAGAGGAAATGGGGGAAATGGATGTGGTTCAAGTGGGTGAGCACCTGCTTCTCATGTACGAGGTCCTGGGTTCATTCCCCAATACCTCCTAAAAAAAAAAGAGTAATTAGGACTGTACCTACACAGTGGAGGTAAAGAAGCATTTGCCTGGAATACTGTAGATCTACTAGGGCATCTCTTAGTACTACCATGTCCTATGATTAAAGTCAATAGTAATTTGCAACAACCCTATTCAAGCAGGACTCACATGGCTCCGAATCTTCAAAAAAAATTTTGGGTCACCTCACCAGGCAAAGAATTTGAACTCGTGCATTACTATGGTTGTGTGAGAAATTTTATAAATTCTCATACTATTTACAGATATTTCCTGTCCTGTTTCCTTAGAGAATCCTGACTAATACAGCTACCAAGTCTCTTCAACAATTGGTGCTGGGAGAACTGCACGTCCACAGCTGAAAGAATGAAAGAGGATCTCGATCTTACTCCCTCTACAGGGAAAAATTCAAAATGGATCAAAGACCTAAACATAAAAGCCAGGACTCTAAGACTCCTAGAAGATAATGTAGGGAAACTTCTTTAAGATCTTGTGTGTGGGAGGAAGGGCGCCCGGCTTGCCACAGTAGCAAATGGTGCGACAAGAAGTGATACCGCCTCTGCCCACTGGGCCTAGATAAGGTGACCACGCCTGACTAGGCCTTTGCTGCTAACGGCTGGCCGGCGCTGCCCTCCCCCTTTTTATCTCCCGTCTAACCCAATATCCGGCCAGCTCTCACTCCCCCTTTCCCCTCCCCTATTCCAAACCTCTCCGCCAGCCCTCTGCCTAGCAACCGCTTACAATCACCTATCAGGAAGCAGTACCCACCCGCACCTATCAAATCCCTCCACGCAGTCCCTAACCCTATAAAGCTGTGTCCCCTTCCGCAATAAACTGGACTTGCGCACAGACCTGGTCTCCGCGGCATTCTTCCTCCCCTCGCCGTGCGTCCTCCATGCCTGAGAGCCCCTCTGATGCTGTCTGCCGTAGCATCAGACGCCACTGCGGTCTAGTCTGACCCCTCCAAACCCCCCCGTCAGCATCGGGGTGCAAGCCGCCCCAGCCGCAACTGGCGCCTGAACAGGGACCGGGGCCGGTCCTACGTGACCGCTGCCTCACCCCCGTGGGACCTCGCTCCCACCCCTTCGCCGCGCTCTCAAGGTAAGGACCCCCGTTATCGGCCCCCGGCAGAAAAATGGGCGGGCGTCTATCTTCCCGCCAAGCGCCGCAAGTCAGAGCACTTGCTGGCCTACTAGCCTGCCACCAATGCAAAGTTTCGGGCAGGCAACTCCAGGTTTACTGGGATCTACTGGTCCCCTTCAACCCCTGGCTTTCTACTGCCAATCTCTCGGACCCTGATACCTATCTGAAATTGGCCCCGCCTATCAACAAGGCCAGCCACAAGCCCGAAAATCCACACAAGCTTATAAGGCAATCAACTCTGTTCCAGCAAACGCCCACCCCCTTTCACAACTCTTTGGGCTCCCTACTATCTACATGACAATGTATCTCTGGGCTAGTGAAGGCTGATATAATTAATCCACTGGTATGAGAGAAAAACGTGGCAACATTTGTGTTTTGTTTTATTTCCATGCTAATTCTAATTGGACTTCTTTAACCAAGATATTAAAATTAGTACAAAAATTTTATCAAGGTTTAAAAAGAAATTTTCAGTTTTAAATCAATAATTATCTCCAGAACTTCAAGTCTCACTATAGTCTTATAGTAATTATCCAAAAATGTGTGCTAATGGTCTGCCTAACTGCTGCTCAGGTTATTTTAGCTGATTGCTGATAACTGATAGGAATGTTTCCGAGCACAAGCTTGCATGTTACAGGCAACATGGATTCCAGAGAAAATCTTAATAAAAACTTAAAAGCAGCTATACCAAGAAAGTAAGAATTATGAATTAATTGTAAACTGTATGTTTCTGTTACTGTGTTGTGATTGTTCTGTGTTTGTCTGTTCATTAAATGTCAGTGTATATTTTAATACCTCTGGATGGTAAATATAAATTAATAAAAATTTATAAAAGAGCTCTATCCAAATGGCCAAAAATTAAATAAGCGCTTATATTAATACTTAAGTTTATTATATCAATACATGAGCTTAAATGTTAATAAAATATCTACAATAATAGAAATTGTAAGTCTTGATTGACAAGATTAACTGTACATCTTCATAAAAGGTTGTTCTTGCCCAGATTAAAATGAATAACTTATTTTTCTTCACAGGATAATATAAAGAATGTAAAGCTTAAATGAATATTAAAAAAGGTTAAAAGTTTGTGAAAATGCTAACTGAAATGTAATAAGTTTTGCAAAAAGGCGTATTTTGTCCTAAAGTAAAATAGCTAATTTTTCATGAACTCTTGAAACTTAATTTGCAGATGGCAAGCTGTAAAAGGTATTGTGATAACTTTAAGTAAGGGAATGTGTTCTATAAACATAAAATTTGTCTTCAATAGTCTATATGGTCATAAATAAAAGGTTTAATAAAGCATTGTTTACATTAAAGTATTAAATGGCTAATTCCAAAAGGTCATTCTTAAATATATATAAAACTGAATTGATGATGATAATAATAAAAGGTAATTTTATAACAGGAAAGATTGGCAGCAACCAGCCTCCCCTGCCAACTTGCTTCTAGAAAACTGTTTCTAATATTGCATGCTACTAAGTATTTAAAGAAAAGTTCATTATTTTAACAAGCTTGTTTAATGTTCACAGTATTGTTATAAGAGGTTTGCTTGATAACTTTGATGTAGGCTATATGGAATGTGTTTTTATTATTAAGGAAACAGAAAATAATTTTGTCCTGAAATAAAATAATTGACTATTGGAAAAAGTAGAGTATAGGACGAAACCTGAGTGAATGCTAAAACTGCAGAAGATTAATGGACAAAGAATTTTTACAGTTAAAGTTAAATAAAATTTAATGGGTCTATCTATAAAATTTTACAAGCTTTGGTGTCGGGTAGTATGCTGATGCAAAGTTGAAAATTTTTGTTCTTTCTCAAGGCCTCTCACCATTAATCTGTTTTAGTAGAAGTTCTTATCCTCAGTCAGTATACAAAGAGAGTCTGTCTTATGTTTCTTGTGCTTATCATTTCCTCGGTGTTCCAAGAAAGAAAGCTTTATCTCTTAAAGGAACATAACGTTCAAAACTGCTTTCTCAAGACCTAATCCTGAACAGTGGCCTTTTGTTCCAAACTAATTATAAGAGATTTGTTCTTTTACCTTGAAAGAAAAATTAAAGTAATAATTAAGTTCATTTAATATGTTATAAGCTAAATAAAGGTGTTTTACAGTGTTATAAAATTAACAACTTTTTCTTCCCTTAAACCCTCTATTAATTAAAGTCGTATGGATAAAAAGTTTCTATGAATGCTTAAAAGTGTATAAAGTTACCAATATTTCAGCATAATATTAAAGAGAAGTACAATGTGGTTGATTATAGTTTTAATTATTATAAAAGAGTATATGTCACAAAAACAACCCCTTACCATAGATTAAAGTAACAACACTAGTATGCAGCAATCCCAAATACTGCTAGTTTGTTACAAAAAGTTAAAGTCCAGCTGTATGGCTATCACTTTGTTTTAAAACTTGCTGAGACTCTCTTTAGTGTCTTACACAAATCAAGCCAACTGCATTCCTTTATCTGTAAAGAACCCAACAATAAACTTTTGCAGTGCTTTTCAAGGCTATGTGCACAGCCCAACCATCTTGTACAGTATTTACTAATAGTAATAGTAATGAAAAAGCAGCATAAAAAAAAAAAAACAGCATGTGTTACTTTCCAAAAAGAACAGGTTTAGCCAACTCCTTATTCATCTGCTCAATGCACAGAGCTTTGAGCCATCATTAAAGTTTTACAAATGTTTTAAGAGTCCTTGAATATTGTCTCTGATTCTGAATATGTATGCCTTACTGATAAGCACACCACTGCCCTTTTCTCCGAAAACCCCCATGCTCAAATTCTTCTAGAAATCTTCCACGGGACCTTTAACTGCCATTACCCCCCCCACACACACAAGTTGCTCCAGGGCCTCACAAGGCTCCCCCTCTCCCCACTATACCACCCTTTCCCTGGCTCCAAGCCTCTCTCCAACTCCACTACTGTCTTCACGGACGCCTCTAAGACCAAGTTTACTTATATTGCCTACTCTCCCAGCCGTGACTTGCCAACCGTTTACTGCCAAACCCATCCCGGATCGGTTCAGGTGGGCGAGCTACTAGCCATCCTCACTGCCTTCCAACACCATGGCAATGAGCCCGTCAACATCTTCACTGATAGTACGCCCTGCAAGTTTGTTCAGTTATTGCCCACGCTGTTTTCTTTCCACGTGACACGCCCATTGATCAAGCACTCCATGCCTTGCAGCAAGAGCTCAAGCTCCGCACACAGCCATAGTACATTTCTCATATTCGCAACCATTCAGGGCTGCCCGGGCCTCTAGCCACGGGTAATTCTGCTGCCGACCAAACCATCTCCACCCATACAATAGCCACTGTCGGAGACTTAGTCAATCAAGCCAAACTTCTCCATTCTAAGTTCCACTTTTCAGCAGCCTCACTTCAATGTCTTTTGCCGGGCCTCCCCAAGGAAACATGCAAGCATTTGGTGCGTGCCTGTAAAACATGCGTCCCCTTCTTGCCGCTTGGACTGTTGCAGCCACAAGGGGTCAACCCCCGCGGCCTCAAGCCAAACTCCCAATGGCAAATAGACGTCACCCATGTGCCATCATTTGGGCACCTCAAGTATGTCCATGTCACAGTCGACACCTTTTCCCACCTTTGCTACGCTGTCCCCTTACCGGGAGAAACAGCCAAGCATTGCATTAAAGCATTGCGGCAAGCCATCTTATTCATGGGGGTTCCTTGGGATGTTAAAACCAATAATAGGCCTAGGTATCGCAGCTCCTCATTCGCTGCATTTCTCCAGCTCTACAACGTTACTCATCACTTCGGCATTCCATACAACCCCCAAGGGCAGGCTATAGTAGAATGCATCCACCGCCAGCTCAAAGTGCAAATTCAATAAGAGAAGAATCTACGCCCACATAGTCAACCAGGCAACATTATCACTGCCTGCCTCATTCACATAAACCTCCTCTCCTTTGATAAAAACGGTCTTTCCCCCCTCCATAAGCATTGGGGCCCCTCCTACGCACCAACAGTTGCCCCGATGGTGTTTTGGAAGGACCCAGAAACAAACAATTGGCAGGGACCCAGTCCCCTTCTCACCCAAGGCAGAGGGTTTGCTTGTGTCTTTCCAGAAAATGCCTCCCAGCCACTCTGGATCCCCGAAAAAAAACGTCAAACCTGCCACTGGCCAGCAGCAGGTTCCAATGACGGATGATGAGAGCACTCGCCCATTGGATGGAGAGGCTAAATATGGCCACAGATCTAGCTCATGACACCCTCCTCCTTGGACAGCTAGTACAGCTTGCTGTCCGCACCTTAGCTTCAAACAAAAAACCTAAAAATCTACACTCTCTCCTGCTTTTCATGTTAGCTCTGCTCCCCTCCACTACGGACCAGGCTAGTATAAGCCATCAGCCCTTTAACTGGACACTCTCTCTTTGGCAGCAGGAAAAGCTCCTCGCTAATAACATTACTGTGGGTGCTCCCTCCTTCACAGTGCACATATGTAATCTTGCCAACCTTCCTGTCATCAGTTCCCTCGTAAACGTTACACACAATACTCACCGGTGTTGATACAACTCACTTACAGGCCTTGATGGCCCCTATAATCATGAAGTCTCAGGCTTCTATATTTGTCCTTCCACGGCCAGAGGCTGCTATGACCCAGCGCACTATTACTGCCCCTCCTGGGGGTGCAAAACCATAGCCCAGGGATGGTCAGGAGCTCCCAATAGGGACCCCTACCTCTCCCTTTCTTTTAAGGATAAAAGTCACAGGAGCAGCATTAAGCCCTACTGGAGCAGCATTACACTCACTGTCAAAAACCCTAAAAATGCAGGCTGGCTACAGGGCCGCACCTGGGGAGCCCGACTTTACATAAGCAACTATGATTACGGTGCCTTTTTCATTATAAAGAAAAATTCAATCCGCACACAATCCGCCGCCGTGGGCCCAAATCAAGTTCTCAATCCTCCCCACACACGGCCTCCCCCTCCTCCCTCTGTTTCTCCTTCTCCTCCCGCTACCACCTTAAATCCTTCCATCACTAGGTATCCTCCCCACCGCCAAACCCTGCCACCCCCCAACCCTCTTGTAGCCCTCCTCAACGCATCATTTATCTCCTTAAACTTATCCCAGCCCAACCTTACACAACGTTGCTGGCTCTGCTTCTCCGCCGCGGCTCCCTTCTATGAAGCCATAGCTACCAACGGCGCCTATCGCGCCTCCCCAGACTCCACTGGTACCTCTTGCAATTGGAACCAAACAAAAAGAGGACTCACCCTCCAATCAGTTTCCCAGACTGGACTCTGTATAATAAAAATCGGCGGCAAAGTTCTCCCCTCCATGCAGTCTCTCTGCAGCCTAACTCACACCCCTAATGCAGCCGCTAAGTTCCTAATTCCCCTTAATAATACCAAATGGCTATGTTCTTCCTCCGGCCTCACTCCATGTCTCAATGTTCAAACCCTTAACTCCACCAGCGACACCTGTGTGCTCATACTCATTGCCCCCCGCGTTCTCTTTTATACTGATAACCAATTCTTTGACTCCTGGCAGCACTTCAGCTCCCCGCAGCACGAGCAGAAACAGGAAGTCTTCACCGCCATCACAATTGCCACCCTTCTAGGTCTTGCCTGTGCAGCCACTGGAGCTGCAGCTCTCAGCCTCCAAGATAATTCCTTTTCAACCCTTAGGCAAGCTGTCGATGCAGACATTGCCCGCCTTGAGACTTCCATGGCCCCCCTTGAAACATCTCTCAACTCCCTGTCCGAGGTCGTTCTCCAAAACCACAGGGGCCTAGACCTCCTCCTCCTAAAAGAGGGGGGCTCTGCACAGCGTTAGAAGAAGAATGCTGCTTCTATGCTAACCACTCTGGCCTCATTCGAGATAACCTCGCACAAGTTAGGGAGGGCCTCCGCAAGAGAAAGCAGGAACGTGAAGCCGGATGGTCTTTCTCTTGGGGGCTGCCCAATGGAATCCTTTCTTACTTTCTCCCCTTTCTAGGCCTGCTCCTCACCCTTGTCCTCCTATTAGCCCTAGGACCCTGGATCATCAGGCGAATTGTCCGGCTTGTCAAAAATCAAGTTAACTCTGTCCTTAGTAAGCCCATCCAGGTCCGGTACCAGCGAATCTGCACCACCGACGAAGACGCACCAGGAGTCTCCATTAATTGCCGTCCTCCCCAAATGGCCAGCCGCCTCTCAACGCACCCGAGCCCCAGCTCCCCTGCCCCTACCCCTTCTCACCGCCCATCCTAACCCCTTACCCTTACCCTTTCCCCTCCCCCGCCCAGTTTATCTAAGGCCGCCAACATTCCATCGAGGCGCTGGACTGGTTAGCCAATGACAGGCAACGGGATCGGCCCGCCAGTCAACCTAAGGCAGGGACACGGCCTTTTGCTGCCGCGCTTCCCCATGATGGGTAAGACTGGCCACCTGTGTGGCACGGGCATTGCCCGGCTGGGCGCAATCCCGACCTAAGACAGGCACAGTCCCCCTCCCTCCTCAAATCAAGCTTTTCGGAGGAGCTTAATAAAAACAAAGGGGGAAATGTGGGAGGAAGGGCGCCCGGCTTGCCACAGTAGCAAACGGTGCGGCAAGAAGTGATACCGCCTCTGCCCACTGGGCCTAGATAAGGTGACCATGCCTGACTAGGCCTTTGCTGCTAACGGCTGGCTGGCGCTGCCCTCCCCCTTTTTATCTCCCGCCTAGCCCAACATCCGGCCAGCTCTCACTCCCCCTTTCCCCTCCCCTATCCCAAACCTCTCAGCCAGCCCTCTGCCTAGCAACCGCTTACAATCACCTATCAGGAAGCAGTACCCACCCGCACCTATCAAATCCCTCCACGCAGTCCCTAACCCTATAAAGCTGTGTCCCCTTCCGCAATAAACCGGACTTGCGCACAGACCTGGTCTCCGCGGCATTCTTCTTCCCCTCGCCGTGCATCCTCCACGCCTGAGAGCCCCTCTGATGCTGTCTGCCGTAGCATCAGATGCCACTGCGGTCTAGTCTGACCCCTCCAAACCCCCCCGTCAGCATCGGGGTGCAACCCCCCCAGCCGCACTTGTGGTAGGTGGGGCCTCTTAAACCTTATATCCAAAGCATGAGCAAGAAAAGAAAAAATAGATAAATGGGGCTTCCTCAAAATTAAAGACTTTTACACCTCAAAGGACTTTAAGAAGTGTGTAAAAAGGCAGCCTGAGGAAATACAAAAATTAAAAAAAGAAAGAAAAAGGAAAAAAGGCAGCCTGCTTAATGTCAGAAAATAATTGGAAAACACACCTCTGATAAGGGTTTTATATGCATGAGTTATAAAGAGATCCCACAACTCAACAATAAAAAGACACATTTAAAAATGGGCAAAGGACTTGAACAGATATTTTGCTAAAGGATAAGGGCCAATGGTGAAAAAACACACAAAAATGCTCAACATCACTATCTATTAGGGAAATGCAAATCACAGATACAATGAGATATCATTTCACACCTATTACGAGTGACCAGTATTTAAAACAACAACAGCAATGAGAACCACAAGTGTGGGAGAGGATGTGGAGAGATAGCAGTGCTTATTCCCCGTTGCTGAGGATGTAGAATGGTACAGCCACTGGGGAGTCCATTTGGTGGTTCTGAAAGAAGTTAGGTATAGATCTGTCATGTGCTGGGTTCAGGTTAGGGGTTAGGCTTAGGGGTTCGGGGGCTACAGCAGGCCTGTTGGGACAAGATGGTCCTTGGGGCAAACAGAAGCTTCTCTCTGGCCCCTTTGGCAGTCTGGACAGTGTCTGCCCTCCAGTCTGGGAGGCCATGCAGGGCCCCCCAGTGTAAACAGAGCTGTCCTTCTACCTACCCCCACTGGCGAGGGTCTTGGTGGTCATCCCGACTCTGAGATCCCCTGAAAGGCTAACGCCTGTGTCCAGGGGCCTCCTGCAGACCTTTCGTCCACCATCCTGGAAGGTCAACCGCTCTCCCAAATGAGGGATTCCAACAGCAGTCTGGCTCCTAGCCCGCTATCCATCAGGAACCAGGACTTGGGGGTCCAAATTCAGTGTTCCTCACCCCCCCAGCGAGTCAAGGCAAGGATTAGGGAGGGGTGCTGGTTTGGGAGCTCAGGGGTCTTGGCTCCACCGGAACAGAGGCCTCTCGGGTAGCTCCTCACAGCTTGACCCCGGCCATGGGGGCAGGGAGCCAGTCTGCCCCCAGGGTGTGGGAGGGCGCCTCCCATCCACCTGTGTTCCCTCTGGGGCCCCTCAGAGTCCCCTTGTGACAGCAGGGGGGCGGTTCCAGTGGAACCGAGCCGCTCCTCCTCAGCCAGTTTCCTTCCAGGAGGTTGCGGGATGAAAACTTCCTCTGCCTGGGCCCCGGGGAGGGCGTCACCCGAGGTGGTGGGGACCTCAGGAGTCCTTCTCAGGGCCTGTGTGTGTGTGTGTGTGTGTGTGTGCGCTGACTTCCCCCCACAGCTGGACCAGCGAGGTGGAGGGAAGGTCTGGAGAGCTCGCTCCGGCCTCACCAGCGGACAATTCTCCGGGTCCTTCGTGGACTGCAGGTGTCAGTGCGCACCAGGCGGGGACCTTTGATGCGTGTTGGGGTCAGCAGAAAACACCCTCAGGGGGTCCCTCCTGCTTTGAGTCCCGCTGAAGCTGCCTCAGAGGGTCAAGGGTGCAGAGGGACTAGGATGTGAGCACGTGCTCCATGCTCAGCTGTTGCGGCGTCTTGCAGGGGACGGCGGCTGGACGTGGGCGGGCGGGGCGTGGGTCCAGCCTCTCACCGTCCGAGGGCGCGGGGAACCAGAGGCGAGCGCGGGAGTCTGTGGCCGCGGGTCTGCAGCATGCGCGGGCTTCCGCGGGGCTTAGCGGTGCGGGCGGTCGGATGAGCAGCCTGCCTCTGCCGGGAGGGGTTTCCTAGGAGAACCTCGCCCGTGGGCCCAATCTGGGTCTCGGCTGGGAAGCCTGTGGGGTCGGGGCTTGGCAGGGTCTGGCCGGGGTCCCTCTGCCTCTGCCAGGAAGGCTGTGGGGGAGGGGAGGGGGCGTGGGAAGCCGAGACTCCGGGGGCCTGGGGCCTCCTTCCAGCCTCCCACAGTGGAGGTCCCCTTCCTGCTGTCCCTTCCCCACCCTGTACCTCACTTCACAGGAAAGCCCTTCTGCTGACTGCAAAGCCCACCCGTGCCCCCTCCCTCAGGCACGTGGACTCTGCCGTCCCGTCAAGGCAGAAGTCCTTGGAGGATGGTTGGATGAACGTCACCCCAATTCCCTGTCTCCGCTAGGGAGGCACCTTTCCTCCAGTGGCCCCAGGGCCCTCAGCGGGCGTCGACCTCAGAGCCCACCGGCTCCCGGCCGACAGCCTGCAGAGCCTTCTCCAGAGCGTCCCTCTCAGCTCCCAGCTGCGCCGCGCAGGCCACAAGCACCCTTGCCCTGCCTCGAGGCCCCGCGACGAGGGCAGCTGTTGAAGTCCTGCTGCGGCAGCTGCCTGGGGACCACGGGGCTGCGGGGGGCTGGGGACCACGGGGCTGCGGGGGGCTGGGGGGCCACGGGGCTGCGGGGGGCTGGGGACCACGGGGCTGCGGGGGGCTGGGGACCACGGG